>NC_139512.1:111666744-111749244 GCF_947247035.1 Vipera ursinii | reverse complement strand
TGCTGTGTAAAATATAGTGGTTCAGTCTTTACTGATCATAAGATTTCTGGCTCATATACATGCCTATAAAAATACATAATACTTGTTTCTCCTTGTGTACATACAGACGTACAGGAGCATTTTTTTAATAATATGTGTTTATTTGTAGTCTATCCTCCCTCTGAGGATATGCAGGGGGAAATAATTTTTCTGCTGTGAATATGAAAGGTGAAAAAACAACCATGCAGAGGTGAGGCTTGACATTATCCACCCCTTGATATTCTCAAAGCCTAAAATTCTTCTATAAAAAGGTAATTTAAAATAATGTAGGCATGGATGTGAGGAATCCTTGTGCACCAGCTCACATCTCAGGAATTCAACAGAAGAATCAGGGAAGGGGTCAGAAAGAAGAAAAGTGATCAAAGACATCGCCTTTCCTTGCGAACACACAGTCATGCACATACACACATACAAACACACACACATACACACAGAGAGGGACATCAAAGTTCTACATTCTAGGTCTTTCTTCTTAAGCAGATGACCACTGTTAAGAGAAAAAACAAACAAAAGTAGTGAAAGGAAAGAAAAAAAATATTGGCTGATGAATAAAGGCTGTCAACAGCTTCTGTTCTATTAAATCCTAAAGAGACATTGGTCGCTGTGTTCTGGCAAGTCTGTCTGCAAGCAATCTTTAATAGGACAGCTCTTCAAAGCGAGGACAACTTCAGATATTGAATGAGCCCCCAGTAGCCTTTCAGATAGAAGGCAGCCTCTTGGAAAGGAGGAATCCATGGCTGCTCTTCCCAAAATAGTTTCTTATATTCATTAGCTCAGTCTACAAAAGGAGCCAGCAGCACTTTAGTACTGTAAGCTTCCATTTAAGGTCTAATTTCCAATTTCTACATTTCTGCGTTCTGGTGTTCTATGCATTATTACGTATCAGGAACATACTGTATGCAAACTAATTAAGTGAGGTAAAACCAAAACAAAGAATGCTCTTAAAAACAGCTGCTCTTTGCTGGGTGCCTTCAAGTCAGGCAGCAATTTTCTTGGTAAGATTTAGAAGTGGTTTGCCCTTGCCTTCTTTTTCCTAGGGCCTAGAGTGTGATTGGCCCAAGGTCACCCGGGTGGCTTTGTGTCTAAGGCAGAACTAAAACTCGCTGTGTCTTACAGATTGTAGTCGGGTGCCTTAACCACTACACTAAACTGGTTTGCTTTTTGTTTTTGTTTTTTTGCAGTTTGCAAATTTTCCACATTGATTTCAGCTCCTGAGACCTGACGTGGTGCTGTTGAACGAAGTAAATAAGGAAACAAAAGGGAAGAAATATCTGGGAAATTAAGATGAGAGAAAAGGGGCAGAAATGAAACATTCTTTCCTGTCTCAAGTGCATTTAACAGCATTTCTCCTCATGATAGCCAGAGTCATTGACTGAGCTGGCCCAGACTGATAGAAATTGTAGTCCACAATAGCTGGAGGATATTGGGAAAAGCTGGTGTAAGACAAGAGAAGGAACCCTGGTGTGAGAGAGACACTCCACTGTGTTGCAAATGGTACAGCCGTGATTCAGCCCCCTTTTAACCCAGTGACTTTTTTGTAGATTCCACCCAGCTAAAAGTAAAAATTGAGCTGTGAGTTAAGTTAGCTTTGGGTAGAAAGACTGAGAAACTTGGAGAGAACCCATGGATTCCCCCTCTAGCAACTTGCACAACGAGCTCTATCATCACTGCCACAGAAAGTTCAAACTTGTCTTGTTGGTTTTCAAAGTTTGTTTTTTTAAAGGAAAATCTAACAACAAGGAAAGTAACCGGTTGGATAAAATCAGTGGGTGGAACTAACTGTTAGCTCCCAGCCTAGCCCAGCCCAACCCAACCCAGCCCTAACCTACCCTCGCCAAGCCTTGCTTGTGCTCACACCAACAGTTACTGAACAGTAGAGCTTAATCATTCCAGGTGTTTGCAGAAGGAAATAACTACCCATCTGGTCGCCTTTGGGACTTCGAGAGCCCCAAGCTTAGGCCCGTGGGAAATTCTGTCTGTCACCTTTGAGAGGATGCTGCAAGGAAACAAAAGGTCCAAGATGCCAAGCACTGTACGTCTTATCTATTCTCATTCTCTCTCTCTCTCTCTTCTCTCTCTCTCTTCTACTGCCTTTCCATCTTGATTAATAAGCCAACTTTAAGGCAGCTAGTGTTGAACTGTTCTAAGTAAGGGCATGGCAGCTCTATATCTTGGCTCTGGGTATTGTAAGTAGGATGGCATCTCAGTGCATATCCTGGTGCAGAATGTATTAGTCTGCTTGGGAACAGGCAAGTCTTATAATTATCTGGTGAAAGCATGTACGAATAGCACTTTGAAATACCCTTTACTGGGAGCCAACCCATAATTAATTCAGAACAAGAATCCTGAATGCACAGAACGTTTGGTTGCCTGGCAAATTGTAGGCAAGCAAATCCTTTGGGGTCTTTAAATAGTTTGCAACTTATGACCTTATCAACTAAGGCTTGAGCTCTCGCGTAGGATAGACCCAGTGAGGTGGTCAAGAGCATTTTGCTCTCCTTCATAATCTTGCCACATTGTGGGTGATCTTGTTTAGAAACTCTGGTGCTGTTAACTTGAGACTAAAATTCAGAAATCCCACACAGGGCATAAATGGGCAGGTGTGTCTCCATTTCCAAAATGCAATTCCTTTGTGGTCAAGTGAAATTGTGCTTCTTGGCATGGCATGCATAGAGTACTTATGAAATTCACTCTTATGAATTGTGGCATAATGGCTGTGTTTGATGGGTCCAAAGGAATAGAAATATCCGCAGCAAGTGATGAGGCTCTCAGAGTCTATTAGCCATTGCAATCTAGTGTTTTCCCCTTGCAATGGGCTTCAGCTTCCATAATTTCAAAACCAATTTAATGCTTCTTGTTGGTCAAATGTCATAGTCATGAATGTGCTGGGGAATAAATAAAAAGTAATGCCCCAGCTTTAAGCTTTGCTATTTGGGGAGGGGGTGTTGTTTGTCATTTTTTTTCAGGTGAACATTAGAAACTGAGTTGGCAGTCCAATTTATTGTGTTTATAATGATGTCTGAGGAAATGCTGAGAGTCTGTTTGAGAGAAATAGAGCAGTGGACTTTTTAAAGTTACAAATGATGAATAACTTCAGAACAGCTTCATCCACAGAGTTACAGTGAAATATAGCAAAAATGTTCTATTTTACTGGAAAGAACATTACTGTAAAGTTCCTTAGCCTGGAAAACCATTTTTGTCATGAATAACACCATTTAGTACAAATATATATAACTTGGGCAGGTAAAAATGTTTTATCTTTCTCAAGAAGTCAGCATTTCTTTTTAAGAGACAGAGTGTGACTATACTGTATATGCTAAGACAGAATGGTAGCGATGGCGTGGGAATCTGAAGTGAGAGGGATGGCCTGGGCGGGAACTGCTGATGAATTCCAAATACTCTCTGCAGATTTTGGAAAGCAATCCTCTCTTGTTCTCATTTCCCAAGCAATAAAAGCAAGATACTAATGAAATATTTAATTAGCTGCTCTGAAGAAGAACTAGTACTTAACCTTATGGAATATGTGTGGGAAGAAGAATTTGGAAATACGTAGCATGGAAATGTAGTGAACAAGGCTTTTCATTTGGGTCTCTAGCTACACAACAGGAAGGACTGATTTGTCCCTCCAATGCATCCTTTGTTTATCAAATTAGGGCAACAGGGGAAAGAAGAGAGGCTTTCCCCGTTTGTTGTACCAGCTACAAACTTATCTGCAAGAATAGACTGGCACATGTTGATGAAGGAGACTATATTCCTTTTTGAGTTGTTATTTCTCAAAATTGCTTATGCTTGCACATGCTATAAGAAGGGATGTCGTGGCTCAGTGGGTTAGGACACTGAGCTTGTTGATCAGAAGGTCGGCAGTTTGGCAGGTCGAATCCCGAGTGCCGCGTAACAGAGTGAGCGCCTGTTACTCATCCCAGCTTCTGCCAACCTAGCAGTTCGAAAGCACGTAAAAATGCAAGTAGAAAAATAGGGACCACTACAGTGGGAAAGTAACAGCGTTCCGTGCGCCTTTGGCGTCTAGTCATGCTGGCCACATGACCACGGAGATGTCCTCGGACAAATGCTGGTTCTTCGGCTTTGAAGCAGAGATGAGCACCGGCCCTTAGAGTTGGAAACAACTAGCACGCATGTGTGGGGGAACCTTTACCTTTACCTTACACATGCTATAAATTAAATGAGTGCTGCAGGCTTTAAGGGTAGGCGTGGGTTTGAAGGACTTGTTTGTTCTGTCTACATTCTTTCCAGCCTGGCAACTTTTTGAGCCCCCATCCTGAGCAAGGGCCTTTCCCAGTGAAGAACAGATTGGTCTCGCAGGACCAGGATCAGCACATATGTGGAACTTCCATTTCTGCTCGGTTAGCAAAGGAAAAGTGGGATAAAGGAGAGTCTTGTATTGCCTTCCTATGGGGATTTTTTTAAAAATCAAGATACTTAAAAGGCAAATTTTCGAGTTCCTTTTTGTTCACTGAAATTTAAACATTCTCTGGGCTGCCCCCAATTTGGAACCCTCAAACAACAGGGAAGGTGAGGGTCATAGCAGATTCTTATTGCCTGCCTATCAAGAATCCAGATTTTTCATGTCATGTTCTAGTATTACATTTTCTATATTCTATAGATAGTCTTTGACTTACGACCAGTTGTTTAGTAATTGTTGGAAGTTACAACCACCCTGAAAAAAGGGAAATTGCAACCCGGATCCTATGTTCTAATGGTTGCCCCACATCCATGGTCACGTGACTGCACTTTTGGTGCTCAGAAACATGGCTCCATTTACGGCCATTTGTGGGGTTCTTTGATCACATGAGTGGTTGTTTGATGGTTTTGACAAAAACCAGCACTTCTGGTTTTCAGCAAAACCATGCCATTGTGAACAATGGGTTTACTTAATGACTGTGGCATTCACTTAGCATTGCCATATGACCAACCCATTTCATGACTTACAGCCATAATGGGCAGGCTCCATTATGGTTGTAACTTGAGGACTACCTGTATTCAGAACTTCATCTTTTTTGAGTAACACTTAAGTCTTTATATTGCTGGAGACTGATGTGGGATAGTGTTCATGGGATTTTCTGTGTTCTTATTCTTCCATCCTGGGAGGAAAAATAATCTGTCGCCTTACTGGTGAGAGTAAATCTCTGATAAACAAGTTGAATAGAGGTGCTTATCCTATGTTGTTGCTACCCGTATATGTTAGAATTCCATAATTCCCAACTCTGGAGTCCTAAAGCATCTGGAGAGCACTAGGCTGGGGATGTTTTGAAAGGCCCTTTCAATTTCCTTTTGCTTGTCTCAAGCGTCATATTTTAAAAAAAAATAAATACCCAGTAGTCATTACCCATGCTAATTCATCACTTTTAATTTACATATTCATAATCTTCCTAATGCTTATTATCCTTTTGCCTTTAATCTTCTCTTGTTCTCTATTATTGACATTGTTCTGAGGGAACCCTAATACAGATCATTGAAAATAGTGTGCCTGGAACATACATATGTACATATACACACATCCGTACACCATCATACCTTTCTCTTTTGGGACAAGCAACATTACAAAAATGCAGAAATAGAGTAAGAACAGTAAGCTAAAGAAATTAAAGGCATAAAATTACACAGTGAAAGGAACTATAGCTAAATATAATACATACAGCACCATGCACTATTCCTGTCCATGCAAACCATCCCTTACTTCTATGACATAATACATATATGTTGTTTTCTTTAAACTTATCACCTTTTTCTTTCAGAGGAATTCAGTTTCATCCAGCCATGACTTTCTCAGCCTTCCCCTTCCTTTCAACCAGTCATATACAGTATATTGTTGAGAAAATTGAACTTTGTTCATTTTTCTGCAATGATCAAGTCATACCTTTGTATTCAATCCATACTGTTCATTGTTGCTCCCTTGATCTTTTCTAGTTTTATCATGCACACTTCTTAAGTACTTCTCCCACAGCATTCAACTTACGTTTATATTTTCCTGACATATTCAACTCTTATTCCACATGACAATGGACCAAAGTATGCTTTTATACTCAGCCATGTTTGCTTCTTTCAAGAAGCATCATATACTATTCACTAATATTCCATCAGCATTTGCACAACTTAAGATGTCTCCATGCTTTTTTTTACCTTGAATAAGTTTTCTATCAAGAAATACAAATTTATGTTGCTCCACTTTTTCATTTCCAAGTGTTCGTTCCATTTTCCATGTCAAACACAGCCTCCTAGATATATAATTTTTAATCCATGCTTCATCATCCTCATTGCATCAGACAATCTAACATTCTAACATGTCATTTGAGTTTTCATCCAACAATACAAGATTGTCTTCATATAAATGTACACTCTCATTTGTGCCTTCAGCAGCACTCCACAAACTTCACCATAAGCTTTCCTGCCATGTAGCAGGAATTGAGCCCAAAATTTCCACAATTGAGCCCAAAATTTCCTTTGCTGAGCAAGACAGTGAAGTGAGTTTTGCCGTATTTTATGACTTCTCATGCCACAGTTGTTAAATGAATCACAGCAGTTCTTAGGTTTCCTTATTTACTTTACTTGTTAGAGAGTTGCAAAAGGGGATCACATGACACCAGGACACTGCAGCAAGCGTAAATGCCACACTGCCAGTTGCCAAGTGTTTGAATTTTGATCACATGATCACTTGGACGCTGCAACAGTCGTGTGAAAAACAGTCATAAGTCACTTTTTCCAGTGCTGTTGTAACTTCAAATGGTCACTAAATGAACTGTTGTATAAGTCGAGGACTACCTGTACTCAAGATTTGTTTTCTTTCCTGCTCATGTTGAACCATTCACTAAGCACTCCATCTAGTCTCACACTTGCTTTACTTACTGCTCTGTTCTTACTCAGTAAGCAACAATCAACTCCATATTCATACAAAACACTACATAGTTCAAGCTACTTTATCATATTCTTTCTCTAAATCAGTAAACATTCAATAAGCTTTCCTTCCCACATTCTGACCTGAAGACTTCTGTGGGCATAAAGCTGCCCTGCGTTTTGCTCCTTGCCACCTTGTGTGTAGTCATTGATTAGACCTCTACCCAGCTCCTTCCCAGGTACATCTGACAAACTAAATCCTACAGGATTTGCATTCACTGTCCCTACGTGGCCATTGTATAGGGTGGGGTTCTGAAACTTTTTGCCATTAGACCTTTTATGTTATCTTAATCACACACCTCCCTGAGAAATCCAAACACCAAAACGAACAGAAATGAACTATGAAAGAAATACAACGAAACTTTGGGGGAAATGAATTTACTATAGGAATATACTGTAGCTAAACAGTTTTTCACTCTGACTTGATTTGGTACCTAAATCTAACTAAAAGCTTTTGCCTGCACTTCACAGTTTGGGAAACCCTGCTAGTCCTTGATATATAACTGCAATTAAGCCCAGAATTACAGCTATAATGGTGGTCATTAAGCAGGTCGCCACATGACCAGACCTGATTTTATTATCTTTACTGCAGTGGTTGTTAAGCTAATGTGGTAGTCATTAAGCAAATGATGCAGTCATTAAATGAATCAGTTTTTTTATCCAATGAACGCTTTTTACTGGAAGTAAAACTAGAAACTGGCAAAAAAGATAAAAAATCATGGTCGCGTGACTGAGTGGTATTGCACACAGTCATAAAAATGAACTGATTGCCAACTGCTCAAAATGCGATGAGATGACCGCAGTGTGTGTGTGTGGGGGGGTGTTGCATGGCCAACAGAACTTCAAAATCGGGTCACAACTAACTTTTTTTTGGGGGGGACTGTCATAACTTTGAACAGATGTTAAGTGACTAGATGTAAGTTGAGAACTACCTGTTTAATTATCAGGTACAAATGAAGTCTCCACATCTTTTATCAAACCACCCAGTCACACGGAGGCCACATCCAGATTTCAATATCTGAATGATCTATCTCCAGTTATATCATCTCTATCACCACAGCATTGCCAATATTTGTCAACATTTCTAAAGCATTCCACCACTCTGCATTTGTTTCCATCAAAATCATTCTGCATTTTTTCCTCTTTTACTTTTCAGCAGTCCTCACTTTTGTTAACTACTTCTTTGTAACTATGTTACTCTATGTGCACTTTATCCAGTATTTTCTCCCATCCACATTTCTTTTATACGCATTCTCTTCTCCTCCAGAGTTTCATTCAATCATCATTTCCCCAACCATCCTTTCTATTTCTCCCATTATTGCAACTCTACACATTGCTCTAGCACTTTGTAACATAATTTTTATCCCTTTGTGCAGGGGTGTGCTGGTAAGTGTATAACAAATAGTTCTGGTACCTCTATTGGCACTGCCACACTGTGAGCTGCCAAAGGGCTGCAGCTCAGCTCTGCTTTTAACTGGCTCACAAAATTCCAGAAATTTAACACTTGGCTTGTGTGAGCCTGTACAAACTAGTTCCAGCACACTGCCACCTCTGTTCCAATTAGCTCCCACATCTTCTTTCCTTATGTCCACTTCTGTTCATTCTACTGGGGTATTAATTATGATTTGTCCAGGACGTGCCCATTTTCATCCTGCAATTGCTCTGCTTTTATTCCTTTTCTTCCTGCCCATTTCATGCAAAGTCCCTTCTTGATGCTGCCATCAAGTTTTGAATGTCCTACATTCGGAACTTGACAACCCTCTTCTGTCCTTAAAATTATTCCTTTCAAATTCGTCATAAATAATAAAATTAATCATCCTTTTAAATTTTATTCCTTTGCTGGTTGTTTATAAATTATCTTATGTTTAAGTTAAAGTGGGCAACTATGGCCTCTTTACGACCTGTGGGCTTCAACTCACAGAATTCCAGAATCTTCCATAGGTTGTAAAGGGGCCATAGTTGTCACCTCTAGAACAATTAACCAGTGGAACAACCTGCCTCCAGAAGTTGTGAATGGTCCGACACTGGAAGTTTTCAAAAAGAGACTAGACAACCATTTGTCTGAAATGGTATAGGGTTTCCTGCCTGAGCAGAGGGTTGGACTAAAAGACCTCCAAGGTCCCTTCCAACTTTATGATTATATCATGTATTTGAAATAGGGATTTTAGTAAGCAGACACAGAACCTAACTGCTTTTTTTTCCTTTTATTTTCATTCAAATTCATGCTGCTACTGCTTTATTCCTGTTGTATTCCATGTTGCAATCTTCTTTGTGCCGTGGTCCTCCCAGATGGGCTTATGATAATGACCTCTACTACTTCTCATGACTTTGGTCAACTGAGACACATGACACTTTTTAGTATGATACAGAATCTGTCTGCAGATACAGTTACCGGTTATGCTGCAGTGGTAGCGATAATATCAGTCACATTTTGACACATAATACGGCACCCCATCAATTTGAAAGTATACACAGTGCTGAAATGTTTCTGGGGATCAACAGAATTCATAAGATTCAGTCACAGATTTGGAGTCATCACTGGGCAAGTATCAACAACTATTGAGGTGAGGTAACAACCGCCTCCACACTCCTGGCTTTCTGGAAAAGCTTAAAAACTTGGCTCTGCTGCGTAGTCTGATCCTCCAGCAAGGCCTGCTACCATAGGAGTAGCTGACTGTGGAGAAAAGATTCCACACCTCCAAGCCACCCATCTTCTTGGTTTTTAGCTTTTTTATTCATTTTTTTCTAATTTTAATTATTTTCTAGTACTTTTTATTTTTTTATTATATTGAAACCACTGTATCACTGCAGCAGTGAGATGGACGGCATAGAAATGTAATGCATAAATAAAATATCCCTTAAGTCAGGCATATCAAACCTGTAATGTCATGTGACGTTCGTGCGACATATCATGACTTTTCCCCCATTGCCGGCAATGGAGTGGCCATGGTTTTGGCATGACGCATCCGGCCCACGGGCCAACAGTTTGATATGCCTGCCTTAAGTAATAACTTGAAGCAGTACTTATATGATTATAGTTCATTATGCACTGTGCAATTCATTTATTACTAATCTGACAAGGCCAATATTACCACAGTTCTTCATTTTTTCTGAAATCCAACAGAATACAGTCATAATCTTATCCCCAGGACAGATAACCCATTTATCACCCAAAGTTATTCAGATAAACCGTCTGGAGTTCCTAGAAGCCTTAAAGTTGAATTGGAAAACTGGGGGCAGCTCCCTATAAATGATGACAATCTAGCTAAAATTGTCAGTGAACAAACTTCTGTTCTGTTTCATCATACAATTCATAGCACATGACTGCTAAGGGAATGACAGTGCCCAGTTCCTTTATTGTAACAGATGCTGACATAAAGATCCCACTAGATTCCTGTAAAATAAATACTATAAAGGTGTTTTCATAACTTCCAAGTGCAGACAAACAATTATGTCCTTTTAACAAGCAACACAAACCTTCTTCAACCATTTAAAACTATCAGGGACCTTGCATTGGTCATTTGCTTTCTCTGCTGACTAAGAGAGATGTGATGAGGTGTCTATTAAGTGGACAAAGCTCAAAAACCCCATTGTTGAGCAGGAAGACAGAGAAAGAAAGCTAAATGGAATCTTATTTGAAAGTATGATTAAAGCCCGTAATCTTTGTTTACATATTTCACTGTGGCCTATTAAGTTCCAAATTAATTTCCAACCTGCGGTACATTTTGAAATAGATTTGCTTTTTCCCCAGTTGCAGGTTTTGTTTAATAGTGGGAAATCAAAGGTTGTCCAATCAAAGGCAAGAAACAAGATGACTTGGTTGCTGGATCTATACTCCATTTTTTTCTGGTTTCAACATTTCTACACAATAGTTCCTTTTGAGAACAGCTGCAACTCCTGGTTTTGTTCTGTAGTAGCTCCCTTCCTGGTTTCAAATGATGATGAAGGTGAACACTGATGATGATGATGATAACGATGACAACCTCCTACTTCATTTAATGTCAGGAAGCGAAGTTTTGGAAAAAAGAGTATGGTAGAATCAATACAGGACAAGCCAGTCTAGGGTTAATAGAGGGAAGAGATTTAAGTCAGAAACAAGCTTCAAGAGAAGCACATTCTGCCAGAAGCTTCTTCAAATCAGAAAATAAGACAGAGGCCTAAAGAAATGAGAATGACAGGAGGAAGAGAGAGAGGAACAGATAAGCATCAATTGCTGTAGAAAGAATGCTAAGCAAATGGATAGGGCTGATGGAGTGCGCTACCTACTCATAACATTCTGCAGAGATCACCTAGAAATATTCAACATTCAGTTCAGTCATTCATGCCATTTCCATGGCTGTTCATGAAATCTTGATGGCTGAAGGGGTGGGGGTGGGGTGGGCAATTTATTTGTTTGTTTGTTTGTTTGTTTGTTTGTTTTTATTTATTTATTTCCTCTGGTGCCAACTCCACAAGGACATCTGGTGGATTTCATACATATGAGGAATTATAAAAACAAACATTCAATTCAAGGCTGTAAATAATGCCCCCTCCCTTGGTGTCCCATTCCAGCACTATGATACATTAAATCCTCTATGGAATAATTGTTTCAACTGCTTTCATGAAGACCAATCTGGATCTTCAGGGATAAGCTGTTCCACTGCTGTGGAACAAAACCCGAGCAATATAATTATTCCAAATATCCGATGAGAGGCCCTTGAATTTCTAATTGCAATGCAATGCACTGAACTGATTATATCTATTTGAAGCAGGTGGTACTGAAAGATACCAAGGGGCAAAATCATGAAGTGTTTCATAGTGATGACCTGCACTTTGAACCAAACTCAAAAACCGTTTGGCAACCAATGAAGCACCCACAACACTATTATAGTTAGAGGGTCTCAGCAGAGCCACTCTATTTTATAAAAGTTGTATTTTTTGAGTATGGTAGTCTGCAAAAGCTGACCCACATAAAGCAAACTGCAGAAATGTATCCAGGAGGGTAAGAGAATGGTTAGCAACTGGTGCTCTGCCAAAGCAAAGCCCCCCCCCCCACTGCACCAGCTTTAACTGCCTATCCAGCAGTGGCCATAGGTCTAGGAAGTCCCCTTCTCTTCATCTCCTTTAAATGAAGTGCTATTCTGTCCAAAGTACAACTGAAGCAACCAAATGAGTCTTGGGCAAACGGCATCTCTGTTTTGCAGGGATTCAGCTTCTGTTTGTTCTTTCCCATCCAATCGTTTACAATTTCCAGACATCAAGTCAATACTTCTACAGTATCCTATGACTCAGCCCAGGGTAGAGATATTTATCTGGGAATCATACCTATGTTGATATTGGAGAACATACATTGGAGAGGTGAACCACCCTTATCACCACAGCATAGGATCAAACACAAACTCTTATTTTTGTTTGGTCAAATTAACTTCTTTGTTCCACAAAAGACTCTCCTGGATTAGAGCACAAAGAGAGGCCACTCCTGGCCAAACTCATTTAACTGTTGTGATTGCCTTCATATTTCAAATGCTTGATAGAACTGCCTATCAGGTTGCTGGGGAAATTTCTTAAGTTCTTAAAGGAATCTCTTTGGATTAATAAGCACCAGAGATAGATTGCTAAGATGGCACCACTTTACAATCACCTGCAGTGAAAGTATCCTTCAGGAAATGATCTGACCATAATAAGAGACTAACCACTAGCCCTCCAACTTCACCTTACTACCAGCTGCTTTTATGGGAAGATTAAATCTAACATATGACACCTTTGTGGGTTTAGGGGCCATGGTTGCCACAGTGGTTATGAAGCTCTGAGTGTCTGTGATTCTCTCCCTAGGTATAAAGATTGTGGTCCTGGGGAGATTTTAAAACCAGCTTATTGATAAGATCTAAGATCTCAGGATGTGCTTTGTAGCAAAGTGGGCAGTGTATAAAGATGATCCCCAGTTTATTTTGCCTCATGATCCGACACATAGCCTGTCATCTGAGACATAGGCTTTGGCTAATATCATCATCAGACCTCCCTATCTTGGAGGCTACAATTTGTGGTAGAAACTGAAACCCAAAACTGAAGGCAAATCTGACCCAAAAAAAGTATAGCTACCCTTGCCCAACTAGGTTTGGATGATGGTGATGGTGATGATGAAGATGATATCCTGTCATATATGACTGTTGGTGATTCTACAGACCAGGTCTTTCCATATCTTCCTATCTTGCACTACTTCTTTGAGTTGTTCTATGCTCTGTCTGGTGTCAGCTTTGATGGTGAGGTTTGGATAATACAAGCCAAGTTACCTAGAATTGGAATACATGCTCATTCATCTATTGAGTATGTATAAATGAGTAAATCTTTGAGGGAGATGGGTGCTACAGAAATGTGAAAAATAATAGCTAAGCAGTTGTTCTTCTTTTTAACAGAGTAAACTTTGCATTCAGATCCTGAATGACTTTCTGCATCTGTAAGCCTCTCTTCATGCTATTATTTGCATTCTGGCCTTTTCCTTATTCATTAGGGTTTTTCCATGATAAAACAGGTATTATTTTCTGTTTTTGAAATGTACAAAGCAAATGGTTGTGTTGAAAGATGAAAGTGAGGATAAGTCTGAGAGAAGTATGGAAAGATGAAGACTGATTTCAAACAGATTTACTGTGGATTCAGCCTAATTTATCATTCACATTTTATGTAAGCTCCACAGAAAATGGTCACCATTTGTAAAGATTTTGTGCCCATAATTTTTGGGAACAACTGAAGAGCAAATAATCTCCATATGTATAGATACCAGTAAAATTACTGTTCGCTTTTAAAGAAATATAATTTTAACATGAGGTAGTTATTTTACAGGCAGATGAACCTCTCCAAGTATACCCTTTTGAATGGATAAGTTATCATTTTTTAAAAATCGATATCTAAACTAGTGCTAAAGCACTGAAGTAGTCAAAAAGAATATTTATAACCATGATATTACAATTCAATATATCTAATGCTGGGAGGAAATCTTTCCACTTCCTGTCATTTTAGCAAAATGATTTATGGTGGCAGTGACAAAAACATTACAGTATTTTAAAATGGTTTTTTAATTAGCATTATTAATATGGTACGTCCATAATGCTATAATGCTACTTCAAAAAAAATAGATCAGTGCTATTCTATTGTTCTAATAAGATTCATTTAACAAGATCTTTCTAGTCACCATCATGAATCATTCCTTGAAACAGCATCAACTAGAAAAAATGTACATGTGTTTATCACAACTTGCATATGGGTACATATAGAAACACATGCAGAGAAAGTCTTAATAGAATTAAACAAATATCAGTCATTTTTCTGGAAGCAGAAAAGGCTGCTCATTATCTACGCTTCCAGAACGTTCAAGAAAAAAGAGGGGAAGATCTGTTGGTCATGATGGCAGAACTGATGGCAAAGGCACTCGGTGTAGGGAAGGAGGAAATGCTGGCGGAAATTGATGAAACATACAGGGTCCAAACTAATTATGCGAGAAGGCACAACCTCCCAAAAGAAGTACATGTAAGGTTAGTTAAAAAATCAATTCGGGATGAGCTTCTGCATAGATCTAGAGAGGAACCATTAGAATTTCGGGGCCAACCAATCACCATCCTTAAACAGA
This sequence comes from Vipera ursinii, assembly GCF_947247035.1. Taxonomy (NCBI): domain Eukaryota; kingdom Metazoa; phylum Chordata; class Lepidosauria; order Squamata; family Viperidae; genus Vipera; species Vipera ursinii. Next base: position 111,734,696 of record NC_139512.1, on the reverse strand, counting down.
TACCTAAAAGGATGAGGGATCTGAGACGCGGCTATCAATTCTTAACATCCAAACTAATAAGAGAAAATGTAAACTTTAGATGGCTAACTCCAGAGGGTATTCTTGTTACGTGGCAGGATAGAAGGCATAGACTGGACACGATAGAGAAGGCAGAAGATTTTTACAAACGCCACTTCCATAGCCAAGAGGAAGTAGATTTAGAAGATCAAGATGGAAGGGAGGTAAGAGAAAGAGATACAATACGTGTGGCAATGGATGGGAAGATCTTAGCTACAGAGGATAGAAGGAACAAATCCGGTGAGTTAACAGAGAAACATGGAACTAGAGACAAGGAAGAGAGAGAGCCCCGAATCACGAGATCCACAAAAACCAGAAATAAGTAAGATGAAGGGAGGTGAGTGTAGTATTATGTCTGTGAATATTAATGGATTGAATTCGCCAGTGAAAAGGCGGAAATTTTTTAATAGGCTTATTCACCAACAATTGGATATCGTGGCAATACAAGAAGTCCATATAAAGGAACAACAAAAATATTTGTTAGTACAACCAAGAATAGGGAACCTATTCGTTTCCTTAGACCGACACAAGAAAAAGAGAGGAGTGGCACTATATGTAAACCCAAAATTGACTGCAAAACAAATTTATAACGATAAAGAGGGTAGAATACTGATAGTCGAGGTTATAATAAATCACAGGAAGGTCATGATGGTAGAGATATATGCCCCAAACCATAACCAAGAACAATTTTTCAAAACACTTCACAATAAGATATGTAGCATTGATTATGAGGAGATTTGTTTAATAGGAGATTTTAATGCTATCCTAGATATAAATTTGGATTATATGGGAAAGACGCTTAGGAAAAAGAAGAGAAGAACTCTACCGAGATCTTTTCTTAACTTGGCTGAGGAACTAAATATCCAAGATGTCTGGAGGGAAAGAAATCGTAAGGCTAGACAATATACATATTACTCCAACCGACATAACTCATGGTCTAGAATAGACATGGTATGGATGACGAAAGAAATTAGTTCAGAAATAGACGAGGTACATATAGCGACAGGTACTTGGGCAGATCACAATCCTATTAAACTTATCTGGAAAGGTTCCAAAAAAATATCCAGATGGACGCTTCAAAGAGCAATTTTAAAAGAAGACGAATTCAAATCTAAGATGGAGAGAGAACTAAGTTTTTTCTTTAAGGAAAATAAAGCTATAGACACCTCAGTACAAAACAATTGGGATACAGCTAAGGCAATGATGAGAGGGGTAGCGAGGGCATATATGGTATATAAAAATAAGGGGAAAAGACAACAACGGGAAAGATTAGAAGAGGAATATAAGAGCTTAGAAGTTACACTCCAACAAGATCCACAAAAAGAGAATATCAAGCAATCTATGGATCTGATTAAACACAAACTTAACATTCTAGACAAAGAGAAATTGGCACAACAATTGAGAAACACGAAACAAAATTTTTTTGAAAATGCAAATAAACCGGGCCGGTGGCTCGCATACAAATTGGGAAAACAAAAGGGGAAAAACTGGATTCACGAACTACGAGATGAGGAAGGGAGAATATTCCACCAGGAGGAAAAAAAAAAATTATAGCCCAGGAATTTTATGAACGTTTATACAAAGAAGATAGCCAGGCAAGTGTGGAGAAAATGGAGGAATATTTTCAAAGAGCCAAACTACCTAAGGTCACAGAAGATACCAGAAATATGTTAAACGAGGAAATTCGACTATCTGAGGTGATAAAAGCTATTAATGCACAAAAGAATAATAAAGCATCGGGACCCGACGGTCTTCCATCAGAGATTTATAAAGAATTACAAAATATCCTAGCTCAACCCCTAGTGGAGGTATTTAACGCAGTATTAGAAGGCGCAAGGACGCCTAAATCTTGGCTAGAGGCAAACATAACCCTTATTCCGAAAGATAACACAGACCATACATTAATCCAAAATTACAGACCCATATCACTTCTTAACTCGGACTACAAGATATTTACATCAATTATAGCGGAACGATTGAAACGATTTCTGAATGATTTCATACACGCAGATCAAAATGGTTTTCTCGCTAAGAGACACACTAAGCACAACATTAGAATAATATTAGATACATTGGAGTACTATGAATTACATAGCGAACAACAGATGGCATTACTTTTCTTAGACGCCCAAAAGGCATTTGACAATGTTAAATGGTCTTTTTTGTGCCAACAGCTTAGCTTTATGAATATGGGAGAAAAATTTATAAATATAATTAGGGCAATTTATGACAATCAGGAAGCAAAAATAATTATTAATGGGGAAGCATCTAGCAAGTTTCAAATTCAAAAGGGAACACGGCAAGGCTGCCCCTTATCACCGTTGCTGTTTATATTGACTCTTGAAGTATTAACGAGAACTATAAGAAACGACCCAAAGATAAAAGGATTAACCATTAAAAAGGAAACCTTTAAATTGCAAGCTTTCGCGGACGATCTAGTTTTTATTATGGAGGATCCATGTCAGACGGGACCAAAGCTATTGGAAGAATTATCTAAATATGGTGAGGTTGCCGGACTGCGAATAAATAGAAATAAGACCAAGATGATTGTTAAAAATATGACCAATAAACAAAAAGGTAATCTGGCCGAAATCACGGATATAGAAATAGTCAAGAAAATAAAATATTTAGGGATTAACATTACGGCTAGATGCACTTCACTCAAAAAGGATAATTATGATAGTGTAGTGAATCAAATAAAAGGTGACCTGGAAAGATGGGGAAACCTAAAACTCTCATTATTGGGAAGAATCGCTGTCATTAAGATGAATATTCTGCCTAAAATCCTGTTTCTGTTTCAGAATATCCCAATTCAAATCGACTCTAAATTTTTTCGAAATTTGGATAAATTATCACTAAATTTTATTTGGCAGGGGAAAAAACCAAGAATTAAATTGAAATATTTACAAGACACGAAGGAAAATGGGGGTTTTGGATTGCCAGACTGGGAATTATATTACCACGCCGCGGCCCTGAGCTGGATTAGAGAATGGGTAATCTTGAGAAATAGAAGACTATTAACTTTAGAGGGTCACGATTTGCAATATGGCTGGCATGCTTTCCTATGGACGGAGAAACAAGGTCTTTTCTCGCATTTTCAAAGACACCGGATCAGGCAAGCGCTACTCAATACTTGGAAAAAAATTAGATCTCACAATTACACCAAAATACCGGTCTGGCTATCCACCCTTGAAGCGATAGTTTACCCAAATCTGTTTGATTTGGGTAACATAATCTCATACAAGGATATTCTGAATGAGGAGGGGGAATTGAAACTTAGGAATGAACTAGAATTACAAGGTATAAAACTCGATTGGTGGGCCTACTTACAAATCCAATCGAGATTTAGGAAGGATAAAAATGAATGGGGGATATATACCTCTGAAACAGCATTGGACAAAATATTATTGGGAACGGACTCTAAACAAATAAGGAATTTTTATAAATTACTTTTGGGATATAAGCTGTTTGAAGAGCAAGTGAAAGACCCCATGTTGATCTGGGCTAACAATTTAGGACATAACATCGACCTAGATACTTGGCAAACAATTTGGGATAGGAATAAAAGGATAACACTGGCCTCATCGTATAAAGAAAATTTATTTAAAATGTTTTACCGATGGCATCTTCCCCCAGCCCGCTTAGCAAAAATGTACACAACAGCATCTCCCAAATGTTGGAAGTGTTCTGAAGAGATAGGCACATACTTCCACACGTGGTGGTCTTGCAGTAAAACACAAAAATTTTGGAGAATGATTTGGATTTGGCTGAAAGAAATATTGAAACAAGATCTGGAGTTTAGTCCAGAACTTTTCTTGTTGGGAATCACGAAAGAGAAATATCCTAAAGATGTGCTATACTTAACGATCCATATTATCACAGCAGCTAGAATATCATTTGCACAAAAATGGAAAAAGAATGAGATCCCAGGACAAAAAGAGGTTATTAGGAAAATTTGGGATTGCGCTGAAATGGACAAATTAACTTTGGAATTAAAGAATAAAGATCAATCAGACTATTATAGAATTTGGAACAAATTGTATCTTTGGATGGATAAAAAGAAAGGTCTCTATTAGGTTTTACAGACTAGCTCACTGTTTTAAATATTGTGGTATTTCACCGATTTGTAATCTAAGTGTATTTAAGTGTATTTTTGATGTACATATATACATGTATATATATATATTTAAACATTGTAGACAAAAAGGTTTGTCAGCTCGCTGGTACTGTGTCCAATGTTTTTAAATAATAAATTTAATAAAAAAATTTTTTAAAAAAAAGAATTAAACAAATATGGACATGGATAGAAGATAATGTCAAAGCTCATTTATTTCATTTGTTTCTTGTTCTCCCCTCTAAGCATTTCAAAATGGTGTCCACAGCCTTCATCCAACACCATTACAAACGTTATCCATGTCCCACACAGGCAACATATGTAACGCAATAAAATGCAGTGCCATCACAATTACAGATCAAAATTTAGTAAAACAAATTAGAGATTTAAATTGTGCGCATATAAAGAGGATATATAATGCTTTAATTGAATTGGATTCGGAAACGGAATTGGTTAAAGACTGTATGATAAAGTGGGCACAAAATATTCAGGAACCAATCTCGTTGGACACCTGGGAGATAATTTGGGTCAGAAATGTTAAATTTACTCAGGCTCAAAACTTAAGAGAAAATTTTTATAAAATGTTTTATAGATGGCATTTGGATCCCAAGAAGTTGTCCAACATGTATCCTAATTTACAGTCTAAATGTTGGAGATGTGGTAGTTCAGAAGCTACCTATTTTCACATGTGGTGGACTTGTAGAAACATAAAAGCTTTCTGGATCAAAATTTGGTGGAACATTCAAAAGATTTTTAAGAGAAAGATAAAGTTTTCTCCGCAATTATTTTTATTGGGTATTGTTGTAGATTGTGATGTTAAAGAAACTAATTTGATGTTGAATATGATAACAGCAGCACGGTTACTGGTGGGACAATATTGGAAGAAGGATAGTTTGCCCACTATAGAAGAATGGGTGTTTAAAGTTTCGAATCTTGCAGAAATGTCTAAGATTTCTGCTTATTTGAAGGATCATTCGCAAGAAAGATATATTTCAGTTTGGAGGAGATGGATAAATTATATTCAGAACAAATATGGGACTAAAAAGTTCCATTTAGCTTATGAGTAGATTTTAGTGGGATATTGTTATTGGTACTTTGTTTGTAGTTATGTTAAAGGGGAGTTAAAGCACATTATGAATTTGGTTAATTGTATATTATGCATAATTTTTATTTAGAATATGATTATTGTAACTATAATCCTGTATTTAGCTCTGGGAAGGGGGGGGAGTGGGTGGGTTTGGGGTGGGAGGGATTTGGGGATATATTGTAAAATTTTGTTTTTGTAAAACTCTTTAATAAAAAAAATGCAGTGCCTTTGAACTGTGCAAAACAACAACTACCATTATAACAGAGAGGAACGACTGAAAACTTGCCAGTTGAAAAACACCCATCTGTTTTCATAAGAGAGAAGAAAACCAATTGCTTCCTTGACACTCATCTGCTCTTTTGCAGCTAAGAATTCACTTAGATCTTGGAATGGCTGTAGGGAGATTCCCAGGCTTGGGCTGGGTGTAACCAACCACAGAACTTGTACACAAGATTTAACTTGCACATGGAGCAATTGCTAACTGCAGTGGTTGCCAAGTTTGGCTGCGTTTCACACTGAAAAATGCTTTCCCAGAGCGCAACTGGCAACTTTAGGAAGTTTTGTCTGTTTTATTAGGAATGATTTGTTGCTGCCCAAAATTCATGCCAGTTTGGGGAAATGCTACTCTGGGCATGCACCTTGTGTAAAGAGAAGGCTCGGGCAAAGACAAGCCCATTGGGTGGCACATTAAGAGAAACAGAATTACCTGGAGTTAAGAGCTGCCTCCCACCTGAATCTGAGCACCTGAGGTGTGTGCTGTTTGTTCAGGACACACTTGCCAATTTGCTTCTAAGGTCCTTTTAAGGTAGATGGGGGGAATGATCTCAGAAAGCAGCATTGCTTCTCTGGTTTAATTTATATTCCTTAAGTCTGTGGCATATTTTGATGCAAAAAGTGAGCTAGGATAGGGTGGAAAGTTGATTTGGAAAAGAAGAAGAGGCAGGTAAGGGGGAAAGAAGGTGAATTTTCTCTTTCCCCGCTTGAGTGATAAAATGGACACACATCCTTACATACACAGAGAGAGAGCTTACAGCTGATTCAGATAAATTAGTAAACATACACAGGATCTAATTTGGCCCTTACCTTCCCCTAAGGAAAAAATATTATTGACTGCCAAAAGAAGCCAAGAGACCTGGAACCTCTCCAGCAGTTGCCATGCAGGTCAAGAGCAGGTTTGTGATGGTCTTCCTCTTGCCAAGCCCAGGCATCCTTAGAGGGAGAGGCTAAGAGTCACCCGTCAGGAAGTCTTGTAAGAGTTAGACTGGAGGGTGAGACACTCATAAATTGTACTCTTTCTGCTTAAATCAGCAAACACACCCTTTTTTTCTTTTTTGGCACCTCTAAGTGTGTGGTTTTTTTAAATTTCAGCTTCAAACACTGATGTGGTTAAGTCACAATATATCTTGTTTGAACTTAAAAGCTCAACAACATAAATTCAGCAATAGGGTTTGATGACTTTGGTACTAGGGTTTAGCATATTGTATGTTCCCAATCATTGCAAATTAGAAAGGAAGTGTACTATATTAAAATGGAGGAACTTTCTGCTCGTTTTGAAAAGAGGTTAGTTGCTGATCACAGAGACCTTGCTACTGCTGTCTCCTCTCCTCCCCGCAAAAGCCAAAATTCTCCATCATGGCGCCATGCAAAAGAATGGAATGCCTTCACTGGATAAAGGGGATGGAATTGGATCTGTTCATTATTTCTCACAATTAATGGAATGCTATGGGGCCAGACACCCTGTGTTTTAGTCATGTTTACTCATGGTGACGAGCTAAAATAAACACACTTTTGCTTTAAAATCAGTGCTACTTTTTAGATATGTTCTGATTCTTTGTATTCAAGTTCTTGGAATATATTTTCAACAATGTGGCTCAAACATTTCTTACAGGACTTTGGTGGCAAAAATAGAAAATATTTTGAACACATTAAATGACAAACATAATTTTATATAATATGTAAATATAATACACACACATGTGTGTGTGTGTGTGTTTATAAAAGGTATTTGTGGTATTTTAATGTGTTCTGTTGATATGTTTGTTGATATTCACCCAGCATTGTGAGACTACAGTGGTAGATAAATTATGTTAATAGATAAATCCAAACATTAATAAATAAGATGCTAACATGAGATGGAAGACCATAAAAAACTGTCTTTGTGAAAATAACCAGTCTAGCCAGAAGGATATCATTGGTTTTAACAAGCCATGGAGAGAATCAACCCAGTTGAATTCCCCCATTTCTACAGTATTAGTAAAAAACATTTCACAAAATAACCGAAGCATTTTCTGCTTCAAAATTAGATCTGAATTCGGTTTGAGATGAATCTAGACCAGGGCTTTTCAACCAGTTGTACGGGTACCACCTGTGGTACATTGGCACCTGGCAACCATCCTAGAAAAGTGGTAGCAGGGGAGGGGAATGAGCTGAACCGGTGGCAGTACCGCACAAGCCTGAGCGAGAGATGGCTGGAGCTGCAGGGCTGTCAGGGCTCAGCGGAAGCGCCAGGATCAGCATCAGGCTCCAGCTGGAGCTTGGAGCTGATCCTGGCACTTCTGAGCCCAGAAGAAGTGCCGATCAGCTGGAATGTTGCAGTATCTCCAGGGTCTTGTGATTTACATTCAGATACTTGGCAACTGATTCATATTTATGACGGTCACAGTGTCCCAGGGTCATGTGAAGTGAACAAAACCTGCTGTAACCACCCAGCAGATGGGGGGAATAAAAATGAACAAAACCTGCTGTAACCACCCAGCAGATGGGGGGAATAAAAACCAAACACCCACCCCACCCACCCCACCCCACCCCCACTGCCAATTCTCAACAGAAATGCTCAGAACAATGAAAACCTTGGACAGGAGGAAGAGCGCCACCGGGCGGGCAGGCAGGTGTCTTGCTCGGCTGTGGCTCGGGGGGCACTTTTTTCAGTGCCATTGTAACTTCAAACAGCCACTAAGCGAACTGTTGTAAGTCAAGGACTACCTGTACTTCATCTCTTTTTTCCTTGGTTTTTTTTTGGGGGGAGTCATCAAGTTTTTGACACCTTGCTAAGCAACTGGTGGTACTCGGATGTTGCCATATCCTAAAAATGGTATAATGGGTGAAAAGGTTGAAAAGCCCTGATCTAGACCGCATAATCCCACACCTATGATCAAAAGGCAAAATAGAAAATTGGCAATAAAACAAATTTGTGCTTATTGCAATTTATTTATTCAAATTTATATATTACAATAGGATTCATGCTTGTTTGGAGATATTTTTCTGCCCTTAAACTTTCACAGAATCCCATCAAGTTCTCATGGAAACCTAAGGTTTCATGGAGTACATGGACAACGTGTTTACATTGTTTATAAGGAAATACAGCTGCAGTGATCAGAAAGATGATGAATGGGAAAAATAGCATGTTGGAAACTGAGACAGTGTAAAATACATGGAACAGGAATTAAAAGTATGAATTGTTTCTTTGTGTCTGCAACTTTCATCTGAAGATGCTGAAGTGGGTTTGAAGAGGTGGGCCCAGGGCTTTTTTTCTCATAGAATGCTCAGAACGGAGTTCCGGCACCTTTTTTGGATGGAACCTTGTAGGGTAGGCAAGGTGGGTTGTATGACATGTGTGAGTTCCGGCACCTTTTTCTTTTACAAAAAAAGCACTGGGTGGGCCAATTGCACTCTTCTAATTTATCCACCTTGTAGGGTTTCAGGAATTACGAATCCATATCAAAGAGTAGCTAAATTACTGCTTTACTAAAAGGCAACATATTCGTATAGACTTATCATTCTTCTAGAATAAAATATTAGCATAAAGTATTTTATGAATAGTGTTGCTTTAGCTTCTACTGTATTGTGATTACTGTGCAGTGAAGAATCTTGAGCTAGACCTTCCAGAAAGGATTGGGGCTTTTAGCAAGCCATAAAATCTCGACTGTTAATAATAACAACATACTGGTAACACAGTATGTATCAATAGAGACCTTAGGGCTTTCTGAACTTGATTATTTTCATGCAAACATTTCATTACCAGGCTAGGTAACATCTTCATTTCTAGAATGGAGTGGGGTTGCTTTCTGTTTATATGCAGTAGCTTGCCTTGTTAGTGGTGTGTGTGTGTGTGTGTGTGTGTGTGTGTGAGAGAGAGAGAGAGAGAGAGAGAGAGAGAGAGAGAGAGTGTTTTTCCTTGGCAGTTCTTTGATTAGGTCACAGGTCTGCAACCCGCGGCTCTGGAGCCACATGTGGCTCTTTCAGCCGTCTCCTGCGGCTCCCAGTCCTATGTCATGTGCAGTCCCCCCCAAAAAAAAAGTGGGACTAAAAAGGTTCAAACAATGAATTCAAATATGCAGGGTAGGTGCATATCTCGCCTTGGCTCCATTCTTCAGTCAAACCCTGTTGTGCGCATGCGCGCATGTACGCACATGTGCACACATTTTTTGCGGCTCCCAGTTTTTCCTTTTGTGAGGGAACCGATTCCGAGTGGCTCTTTCACTCTTTCAGGTTGCTGACCCCTGGATTAGGTTGTTCACTGCTTTGTTGTCTGGTTTTAACCCTTGCTTATCTGTATATTGATTTTGATTGCTGGCAACAATAATCTTTTTGTTTCCCTTTTTAGTTTTTTATTATCTCTTCTGAATGGTGGGTAAATGTGGTTTATCTCTATGTGCCTATTGCATATGCATCAATCTGATGTTTTAAAGGCAACAGGGGTTTATTAACAGTGACAAAGGGAAGTCTGGCTCTTAACAATAGCACAGGTTCACCAAATTAGATGGGTATGAGGTAGGATAAAACCCAACGGGGAATTGACCAAAGGCCTAAGGTGGCAAACAGGAAGTAATTCTGTATGGAGTGGTAACCCATAATGAAATGTGTATAGTTAGAGATAATGGTAGACTCCAAAGATACTTTTAAAAAAAATATTGATTGCTAAGCAGGAAATGAGACATAAAATAACATGACAAAGGACAAAAGGTCTCTCCAGCCCAGCAATCTATTTCCTCATAACCAATCAAGTCCCCACTCCTATTCTTTAGGTACTTGTATTCAGAGTCATATGTTTACATGTGATTCCAGGGGAAAAAACAACATAATGCATCTGAAAGTCTGTTCAGTAGTCGAGGAAATTTTCAAATGCCAAACAAAATTAAGAGACTATTGAAGGATATTTTCATCAAATAATTTAACTGAGGCTATATAAAATTCAGTCTTCTGATATTGGGCAGGGCTGCTTGTGTCTTACAGGAACTGAAGTCTAAGAGTGCCAGATGGGGAGATTGCCTTAAGGAGTGCTGTCTGTCAAAGTGGATACTTGTGACCTAGGCTGACAAAAAAGACAAGCTCAGGGTCCAATTTAGTCCAATCTCTTTACTATTTTCCAATGTTTTCTAGCTATAATTCCCAGATTTTTATTTCATTTATTTTAATTCCATTTATATCCCGCCCTTCTCCAAAGACTCAGGGCGGCAGGCAACACTGCTACTGTCTGAAAATTTGGGGAGTGGCAGTTCTTATACATTTGGAGGGTGCCTGACGGGACATAATCTAGTCTTGCTCCAATTGCACAGCAGAACCACATCAACCGTTGCTGCAGTTGTTTGTGGATATCAATTCAATTAAATATATGCTGCCTTTTTACATGCTAGAAATGCTGCTGAAAACAGCAGCAGTTCTCAGTATTCATAATATTGATACAAACTGTCCTCCATCTGCCCTTTCCACTACCATCTGCTGATTTTACTGTACTCATGCATGAAGTCACAGCTTCCAATGACAGTTCATAGTTTTTCACTGGATGCAACTCTCAAATGGCCTCGTCTTGTGTTTCACATTCATGGCTGAACTGCTTTGGTACTCCAGTGGAGACAAAAAGTGTATTGATTGCCCTGCAAGACTGCCTCGGAAGGCTTTTGTGACTGACTGTGAGAGAGAAATTTGAGCTGAGGAGAAACTGAATGACACCACCTGGAAAAGGAGGCAGATGGGTTTCAAGAAACTGCCACTGAATGGGTATTTTCATGTATAGATTGTGTAAATCACTCAGGATTAACCCATTGTTCTGAATTATTTGGCTGTTTATGAGGCTGAGGGGTTAAATAATAAGCCAAGAACAGGCTAGCATTACAAGTGGATTTGGCACACATTTGTCCTGCTCAAGTTAGGATTCTATGCTATATGATGCTATGAATACATCTGAGACTTCTGGCTATTTCTGATAACAGAGAATTCTAAAGGCACAACTGGAAATGACCCTCAGACATTTGCAATCCAAATGGCACGGCAGAACATTACAACATCCCTGAGAGGTAGGCTTCTTCCAGCCTAAGACACTCCTGTTGTATGGAATCTATATAAGCCTACATCATCTCACCAAGATCATCTTAACTCAGGATTGGTAATCATGTTCCCAGAGGCTAAGAAATTTTATGTTATTCAAACAGAAGCTTCTGCCTAGCAAATTTTGGGCAGTTCTAAGTTTAACATAAAGCACCATGCTAATAAATTTATTTTTATTCAGTGTTTTACAGCCTATATTTTGGACAATCCAGGATTTCTCCTGCATTTCAGAAATATTTAAAAAAACAACAGCAAGCAAGATTTCCTTAAAAAATGATGGTAATGGTGCACAATCTTTCCTTATACTGGGGGAAGTATTCAACAGGTTTTTTTTTAATCAAATCAATGTATCCTTGATTTTCAGCAATGTGCAAGTTCCTCCAATTGATATATTTTGCAGGAAAATGTAGATGAAAATGATTTCAAGCAAGCATTTTTTCAAATGGCTAGCATAGTGTAAGGTTCTGAGAAAAACCAATGTGAATATACCTAGCCTGGGGCCATGCTGGATGTTAAATTCACAGTCCAAACCAAGAGAGCAGTTGCTGGTTAAAAGAGAACTTAAATTTGTGGCCATACTATAGAGCAATATAAAGAATAAATGATTTCCTGTTTGTCCCAAGGCAACACTAATACTCTTTGTATCTAATATATATATATATATATATATATATATATATATATATATATATATATATATATATATATATATATATATATATATATATAAATATATATAATTTTTTTTGGCTTGCTAACAAAGAATAAAGGGAGACCGATATGATCATTTCAAACTTATTTGTTCTCATCAGTCATATATATATCCGAGTGCCATGTAACAGACTGAGCGCCTGTTACTCATCCCAGCTTCTGCCAACCTAGCAGTTCGAAAGCACGTAAAAATGCAAGTTGAAAAATAGGGACCACTACGGTGGGAAGGTAACAGCGTTCCGTGCGCCTTTGGCGTCTAGTCATGCCGGCCACATGACCACGGAGACTTTCTCGGACAAGTGCTGGCTCTTCGGCTTTGAAACAGAGATGAGCACCAGTCCCTAGAGTTGGAAACGACTAGCACACATGTGCGGGGGAACCTTTACCTTTACTTTTTAGAGTATTAAAAGATTTTCTTTTCAAAACTAGTCTGCCTCATAAGAAAACATCATCTATGGTGACAATGCAATTCTCTGTGTGTAAAACATTTTGAAATAAAAAAAAGAAACAGAAGCAAAAGAGAAAAAAGGAATAGCACAAAGTAAACAGATAAAGGCATTTACAAACAAAAAATTAAGTAAATTGAGTATACATTATCAGAGTAACATTAGTTTAACCAAATTGAAAACCAATTTTAAAGCTGCAGACGATTAAGTCAAATTAAATAGAGGGTATCAATAACATAAACAACATAAAGGGTAAATCTGAGTGAAAAAAATTACTTGTACCTAATCAAGTTGTACCTTAAAAAATCTATTAACAAATAATCCAAAAATTAATTTAAAATGTTTATATTAAAAGAAACCCATATTTTAGATGTGGCAATAGACTTATAATCCCCAAATATCTTCCATGCTAAATTCTGTATCATATTTCTTTTTAGGTATGAAATGTTAGACATCTAGGCATATTCCTATAATTACATTTGCAATTTCTCTACAGGAAGAATTTGTGCTTTCCAATGAAAGGCTATTCTAGCAGTTAATATAGTAGAGTTATAATACACACATCATAATACAGTACATAGTTATAATGTAATACAGACATGCAGTGCTTTTTTTCTAAAAAAAAAAAAAAAGGTGCCAGAACTCTCATCTTGGCGGGTGCAGGAGGCGGGGGTGGGTGGGGTGAGGTGGCGCTGCTGCGGTCATGGGTGCGAGGGGTGTTGGCGGCAGGCTCCCCCCCTGGGGCTGGAGCGGCTGGTGCTGTGGGCACAGCAGGGCCCGCTCTATATGGCGGCGCTGCGCGGGGCGGGCAGTAGAGGCAGTGCGGGCCAGGCGATGCAGGGCAGCCATTTAGGCACGCAGGGCAAGGCAACGGTGGCGCAGGTCCAGCATCAGGTAGGCCACCAGCCTGGCTGACACGGGTGAGCACAAGGAAGGAGTGCACATGGACTCCGCAGAACCCACCTCCCACTCCTTACTTACCTAGTTGAGATGGTGTAGTTGGGCAGCAGGGAGGGATGCAAAGTTCCTCCCTACTTGCTTTTGCTGCAGACAACTAGCCAGTGCAACGTTTGCCAGCCAGGTCTTTTGGCACGCTCAGCAGCAATTCGTATTGGCTTTCGAAAGCCAATAGAGGGAGTAGAATAGCTTGTGCAAAAGCTTTTTTTGTGTGTGTGCAAAAAAAGGTGCCAGAATGCCATTCTGAATGCTCTATGAGAAAAAAGCCCTGCTTTTATGTTTTAATCTTATGATTTTAAAAATATATTTTTTTCTACTGTAAATTGCCCCAAACCTCGCCATGTGGATTGCATACAAATATTATATCATTGGTAAAGGTAGAACATGTGTTAAATATACATCAAATGATGATATGCTTCCCTACAAAGTCAATTCTTGCTCAATGACAGACCAAGGTGTTAACTCGGAAAGGCAAGAGGAAAATCTAGAAGAGATCTGTGCAACTTGTAGAAGGGAAAGGCCCACACTGATAAATTAAAAATCTTTGTGGTCTGCAAAGGAATGCTGTGGGTTAATCAATGATTTGGTGACTAGAGGAGCATCTACAGTGTTGGAGCTTGTGGTCATGGTAATCCATGGAGGCACTAGGCGACATGACTTTCAGGGCAATGGTGGTGATTTTATTACTTTTTTTTTAAAGTCTGTGCTCTGTCCAAGGGTGCTTGGTAGGCTGCATGTACAGGCCTGGTCTAGAATTGATTTTGGAGCATTCAACTATCTAGATCAGGCATGTCAAACTCATTTTGTTTGAGGCAACTTCTTATAAAAGAATTGCCATTAATTTGTTTTAATAAAAGAATTTAAATCAATTTTTCACTTGATTTCAAATTAAATGAATTATATTGGTTGACAATGATTTTTTTAGTACAATTTCCAAATGAAATAAACTGGTTTTAGGTATATGTTACTGGAAGGAAAAAGCAATCCCTGCTGCGTTACTAATCCCAGAGAAGCATTTGCATGTATGCAGGTATCCTTAGGGTACCATAGTTATGGATGAGAAATATTGGTTGCAAAGGTGGCATTTCTGGATGTAATACAGATATTTTGGACTTATTTTTGTTTCTTTGCATATTTGATATTTTTAAAAAAGCATATGCTACTATGCTTATGCACATACAGTATGTAACATCTTTTGCTAGGATACATGATCACTGCTTGTCCAAAGTTTTAATACACAGATAATACCACCAGAAATTATTTTAGCCTTTTTAATAAATGTTATTGATGTTAAGCTCACCAAGGAAAACATCATATATTGTTATGTATATACTAGGTTAATTATTTAAAGACTGAAGTGCAATATAACTAGATTCTAAATAATCTATTTTTCAAAACAAACAACAGTCCAAACAGTAAAAGTAAAGTCCAATTTAAGAACATTTCATTCTTAAGAATTGTTTAGATTCAAAATAGTTTTCAAGATTGTACAAAAGATACTATTTTTTTCTAAAATCAGCTAAATTAGACATTTTACATAGAGAAAAATGTTTCTCATTTCTTTCCTAGTACCTTTGATTTCATTGCAGAGATGTTAACATAAGAAATAGATTATTTTGTTATCTAATTTTACCTTCCAAAAGACAGAAGCAGATGAAAAATGTGAGGTTCTTTCCTGTTGGCTTTTCTGAATTAGCTGTTTTAGATTCTAAAGGTTTAGTTCCTAAAGAAGTAATCCTGTAAATAATTTTAATGTCCTCCTCTAGTGCAGGCTCTTTTATGACTCAAGGACTTCAACTCCCAGAATTCCTGAGCCAGCATGGCTCAGCTTGGAAACCTCTCCCTTTCCCCTCAGCATGGCTGGCTCAGGATTTCTGGGAGTTGAAGTCCATGAGTCATAAAAAAGAGCCAAGATTGCTAGCCCTGCAATAGGCTTAGGAAAGCCAATAAGGGAGCTGGGTTTTTTTTGTTTTGTTTTGTTTTTGCAAAAAAAAGGTGCCAGAATGCCGTTCTGAGCGTTCTATGAGAAAAAAAGCCCTGCAGACATGTCAAATTCACGATGTCACGTGACATCGCACAATGTATCGGAACGATTTTGCCATTGCCGGCAATTGGGTGAACGCAGCTTCCGGATAACGCATCCGGCCCCCAGGCTGGGGGTTTGACACCCCTGATGAAATACATATAATACAGTTAATATGTACAAAACTAGCACCTATTTTTTGTTGTATCAGCACAATTTAGTTTGGTAGTACAACCAGAAAGAGGAAACAGCAGCAAAAATGTATTAGAGATGTGTGGATAATACACCGTTTTTGTGCTGCAGGTTTTAGTGACATGAAAACAAAAAGGCAAGAAAAGATTCAAATGGTCTCATTCTGGGTGTGAAAGTTAGCAGGTACACTTTCTTTAATGATTCAGTATGCAAAGATAAACGTGCAAAAAAGTATCTGCGAAATACCATATGGTGATTTCTGTGCCTGAGGTACTAAGTACATGTTGTTTCCATTGATGCCTTTAATCTCGTAGCCACCCGATTTGAGATTTTTGACAAAATGAAAAGCAATAGGTACATTTGAAGGGATTAAAGATCATGATTATATATAAAGCAGTATGAAGTGGGTTTATCTGATCCAAGGTTGAAATAGATATGTGGTTATTTCTACTAATACTTAATGGACTTTTGCTGACCAGGACTGAATGATGAGATTTCAAGGATCTGTTTATACCTAAGAGATGAGACATGGGATGAAGAGATTATACTTAGAAGATAAATTATTAAAATTGTTTATATTTGTTGTGGCGAATGGGGGAGTCATTTCTTTTTCTTTATTCTGCATTCTTATGTTTTCTTTCTTTTTTTAATATTTTCCCTTTTTCTGCACTTTTTAAAAAATTTTATTCTTTTATTTTCTGTAGTTTCTACTAGTTTTTAGTTTGTTTAACTATAATGCTTTGTAAAATCATTATTTAAAAAGTGAATGCACACTGAAGAATGGAAGGAAGCAAAAGCCCAGCCCCACTTTTATTTGATGGCTCCTCCTCCTCCTCCATTGTTTGCAACACACAGTACATTCCTTGCATCTGATGCTTTTATTGGAGACTTCATCACGTAGCCCAGAGTCACCTTATATGAGAGATGGATATTACATAAAAATGTAATCAATAAATAGCATAAAAAGCAAAGTGGCTGCAGCATAGTTGTTAGAGATGGGGGAAAGCTTTTTCACGATCTGCCTGTTACTTGTTACTTTGGGCAAATAACATAATAAAATAAAAATAATAAATGCAGGATTAAAAAAAATCTAAAAAAGGCTGTCTGTCTCTCTGTCATTGTTAAAGAAAATAATGAAGACCAGTTGTTCTTTAGTGAAACAGCACTAAAGAACAAACGTGGGGGAAAGGCTGACAACAAGATCTATCTCATCTGAAAAGTCTCAATCTCCATTTTAAGCTAGAAAAGATCAGTATAAGGAGTGGCAGGCCTGGGGTGTCCCTGGAACACTCAAGAGTACCCTACCATTAGAAACAAAGAAGCAAGTACACTGAATCAGCACAAACAACACCCAGGACAGATCAGAGATTTTATCTTAAAAGTCCACTAGACTTTGAGCTGACCATATCAATGTCATGCATAGTTTATGCTGTGGTCACCACAGGCTGACCCACTTCCCATTTTGGTAGACTTCCCACAAAGTCAGTTTTCTCTGATGAATCATGCAAATGACCTCACGCTGTTTTCCTGTATCAAGTCAACAGAGATATCTTGGGTGGGATAGCACTATTTGCACTTAGGTTGTTACAGATAAGAATACAATGTGTCATGTTGAAGACTGCTCTCCCTTCCTCCCCCAATAAGCTTTCTAAGCTTCTCTAGGATTAATATTCTAAGTGTGTACTGGTATACTCCTGTGCCTAATTAGTGGGATGCGGTCAATGTTATATTGAGTTGAGAGAGTGCCTAGATTACAGATCTTCACATGGAAATAAGATTCATTTAGGTTTCACCTCTGGGATATTAGTCAAAACGTATCCAAACTGACCAAGATTATTCTTACCATTTGCAAGGAATGCTGTGTATGACATAGACATGACTAAGGCTGATGACCTAGTATGAACCTTCTCTTTAATAAAGAACATTCTGTAAAAGCCTCAATGAATTGGGATCACTTAGGCCAGGGGTAGGCAACCTTGGCTCTTTTATGACTCATGGACTTCAACTCCCAGAATTCCTGAGCCAGCTTGGCTGGCTCAGGAATTCTGGGAGTTGAAGTCCATGAGTCATAAAAGAGCCGAGGTTGCCTACCCCTGACCTAGGCTGTTATAGGAAATATGGACTCTGTATCTTGTAGATCAGGGCTTTTCAACCAGTGGTACAGGTACCACCTGTGGTACATTGGCACCTGGCAGGTGGTACGCGACCATCCTAGAAAAGTGGTAGCAGGGGAGGGAATGAGCTGAACCGGTGGCAGCACCACACAAGCCTGAGCGAGAGATGGCTGGAGCTGCAGGGCTATCAGGGCTCAGCGGAAGCACCAGGATCAGCACCAGGCTCCAGCTGGAGCTCGGCACTGATCCTGGCACTTCTGAGCCCAGAAGAAGCACTGATCAGCTGGAATGTTGCAGCATCTCCAGGGTCTTGTGATTTACATTCAGATACTTGGCAACTGATTCATATTTATGACGGCCACAGTGTCCCAGGGTCATGTGAAATGACCAAAACCTGCTGTAACCACCCAGCAGACAGGGGGAATAAAATCCAAACACGCCCCCCACCCCACCCCCGCTGCCAATTCTCAGCAGAAATGCTCACAACAATGAAAACCTTGGACAGGAGGAAGAGCGCCGCCAGGCAGGCAGGCAGGTGTCTTGCTCGGCTGTGGCTTGGGGGGCACTTTTTTCAGTGCCATTGTAACTTTGAACAGTCACTAAGCGAACTGTTGTAAGTCAAGGACTACCTGTACTTCATCACTTTTTTCCTTGGTTTTTTTTGGGGGGGTCATCAAGTTTTTGACACCTTGCTAAGCGACCGGTGGTACTCGGATGTTGCCATATCCTAAAAATGGTACAATGGGTGAAAAGGTTGAAAAGCCCTGTTGTAGACAGAGGATGGTGATGTTGGAAGATCTGGTTATGAGTTTGAGGAAAATTGTGCAATGTTTGGAAGGAAAGTGATCAAAGTAGGGGCTAGAGGAGGGCGATGTTCTTTTAGTTGACATAAATTTTCATCATCTAAAAATAAGATGATAGAGTACACAGAATATGAGACCAAAAAATGACTGAAAATGGCAAATATTTGATAAGAAAAGGTGTCTATTTATTATTTATTTATTACGTATACTGTATGTTGCTTAAGCAAATATTTCTGTATTTATTTTTATACGTGGAAAAAAGAATTATTTAAAAAGCACCACTAATTTCATTTTTATCATAAAAGACTAAAACAAAGATATAAGAATAATGAGAATTTTTCAGCGTGGAACAGGTCATTGTCAATAGTGAATTTGGGGGAAAAGGGACATGGATGAAAAGGAAATTTGTGAAAAGAACAGACATGAAAACAAAACTATTGAAAGAAGATAAAGTGTGAGTCTTCAATCTAAATATTTTTTTTATTATTTTAATTCCATTTATATCCCGCCCTTCTCTGAAGACTCAGGGCGGCTTACAAGCTTAGCAGTAGCCTTCATTCTATGTATATGCCTGCTTATTAGGGCTTTCACACACACCCCAAGCGGCATTATTACAAAGTCAGCTTAATTGCCCCCAACAATCTGGGTCCTCGTTTTACCTACCTCGGAAGGATGGAAGGCTGAGTCAACCTTGAGCCTGGTGGGACTCGAACCTGCACTAATTGCAGGCAGCTGGTGTTACTTAAGGAGGCATTAGCCCACTGCTCCACCAAGGCTCTTTTAAATAAAAATAGAGTCCTCTATTAAACTTGTAGTTTAATTTCCCAACAGAATGAATGGAAAGTAGATGAAAGAAAGTAGGATGTGAATGCTATTTGGAGTAGAGTTTTATATTACAGAAATGTGTAGAATTACCCTAAATATGAAAAATAACACCTGGGGAAATGATGATTCTTACAACATTCCTTGGGATAAAGTATAGGGATGGAGATGGAGATAGAGAGATACTGTATAGTTAGTACTGTGGTGAAAATTAAAACATATTGCAAAAAAATAAGGGTGAGAAAAATGTACTGAATAATGTCTAAAGAGACAAAATATGGTTGCAAAAATATAATCAAGCAAGGATGGTTAGGGAAGGAGAGAAAATGCACAATTCTGATATAAGTAAAAATACTATATGATTAAATAATTTATATATTATTTCGAAAGTCTGTGAAGACAGCAAAAAAAAAAGCCTCCAGCAGAGTTCATGTAATTAAAAATAAATGTGAATTGAGATGGAACTGATGTGTTGGAATGCTGGTATATTACAGTTTTATATGGGGAAAAAATGTGATGTGTTTGAGAGTGGGCTTCAAAAAAAAAACTGATGAAGAAGTCATAAATGTTGTGAGAATGCTTTCAAATGGTGAAACAACAGGAATAGATGTTTTTCTGGAGAAATATTAAAATACGTTTGCGGTTTATTTATGTAATAGCTATGTGACTTATTTAACTTGTAGAGATTGCATCCATGCCTGACAACTGTTTCCTTGCACAAAGAGAAAAGTAGCAGGAGTGAATGCAAAACTCTGCGTTCCCCAGGAAGGCATTTGGCAAAATTATGACTGAAATGTAGGAATGATGACAATGAGCAGAATTTGGAGAGTACAGTGTGGTGTTTTGTGGGCATGAGGTATAGACACCATATTTTTGTTCTCCAGCATGGCACCTAGAAACATGTGAATGTCAGAAAGTATACAGGTATTCTTCAACTTCCTGGTTTAGCAACTGTTCAAAGTTACAATAGACATATCAAAAAGTACGGCCCATTTCTGAAGTTCTGATGGCCACCATCTGCCCATCACATAATTGAATTTCAGGCACTCATTAACCAGCCCACCTTTAGGGCGGTTTGCAGCAGCATCCCATGGTCACATGGCCACAAATTTATGACATTTTTGCCAAAAACCAGTGTTTATTTCTAGTTGTCAGCAAATCACCTCATAGCAAACAATGGATTTGCTTAATGGCTGCTGCTGCAAAAAAAGATAAAATCAGGTGCTTCAAGACTGTCATGATTTATGACTATAATAGCCAGGCTCCATTATGGTCATAAGTTGACTACTTGTATATTTGATTCAGAGAAAGCATATGATAAAACAAAGAAGCTTGAATTACAGGATGTTTTGTACAAGAGAACTCCCTTGGAGAAGGCTTTCAACCATGTCTACATAATCCATATCCTCCATAGTCCTCTGCAATTGCTAGCAACCTTCTCCAAGGAATGGTGCATTCCTAAGGTCATGTAAGTAGCCAATCTCAAGTGATTGGCTGAGAATGCAAATAATGTGCCACAAATTTTAGACACATTGCATAATGCAATGAAAAACATGAATCTAAAAATTAATGTATCCGAGGCTATGGTATTTATGTTTGATGGAATACATTGAAATAATTGCAAGTTATAAATAAAGTTTTAATGTGTAAGGATAGCAAAATGCAGTTCTATTTCCATTTTGGTGTATTTTTTTAACTGGATACCCTATTAACTTACTCTTACTTATAATTTTGTTTATCCTAAAAAGAAACAGTATACTGTAATGAGAATAATGAATATTCTGAGAATAGCGTGAAGTGTGTGTGTGTGTGGGGGGGGGCTATATTCAGTAAGATTTAAATATATTCTGGCAAATGCTGAACATTACCCCAACTTCTGACTTAACTTTTGCACATTTTGGGCCTGTTTCCCACAACAGAGGGTCACTCCTTTTTAACAAGGTCATCTTCCTTTGAGAATGTTTTCTTATCCAAGGGAATGGTTCGTATTTTAATCACTAAATATTTAATAACTGGATACTCAGCATTTTGCTGTGCTGTGCTGTGCTGTGTGGAATTCATAAAACTAAGCAGGGTTGGGCCTAGCTATTACTAACATCAAGGCTACATACTTCTAGAGAGTCTTTCGTCTGGACATCTGACAGCACTTCATAAATGCTAGTTAATTATTATTTGGCTAGAGACCATACAAACAATACTATAAACATGGTACATAAAATAATTATTGTTCCATGCAAGCCGCAGGCTGGCACATTTGCAGAAATAATTGTTGTTTCAAGAATGAACCAAATTAGTAATATGCAAGAGGGGATGGCTTGTATCCTATCTAATACTGTAGTCCAATTTTATTAATGGTATCTGGAATATGATTGTTAAATAGCGGATTCTTTGATGCAGGAATGAAGACGTGAAACGGAGTACAGGGTAACTCATCATTTATTTCGTGCTGTGACTATACTGGAGGGAATGGCTGCAACCAGCTGCAATATATAGTCTAGCCCCTAGGCGGCAGCCAATAGGTTTGAATCAACCATTGCCGCCTGGAGATAGCCAATTGCAGCATAGGATACTTGTAGTCTGGGTTGCTGGAGAGCCGTTAGCTGCTCCAGCAACCCATGTGGTATTCCCTCAAAAAAGCCCAGTACACAACAATGATCATTCCTAAAGTCATGGTTCCATCCCTCCTGAAGGGGCATTGCTTCCAGTCATATGTTTGCAGACTGGAAATATCTGAGCTATTTTAATATCATTTAACTTTCTTAATATGTAAATATATTACTGGATAGATATAACCTAATTAAAAAAACAAGTTTGATGGAATGAGACAGAAGATTCTAGAACTTACTATAGAGTACAATAATTCTAGATACCCATATAGTAGTTGACATCACCCTGTCAACAAAAGTGTGTATAGTCAAGGCTATGGTCTTCCCAGTTGCAATGTATGGCAGTGAAAGTTGGACCATAAGAAAGGCTGAGCGCCAAAGAATTGAGGCCTTTGAACTATGGTGCTGGAGAAGACTCCTGCGAGTCCCTTGGACTGCAAGGCGATCAAACCGGTCAGTCCTAGAGGAGATCAACCCTGACTGCTTTTTAGAAGGCCAGATCCTAAAGCTAAAACTCAACAACTTTTTATTGATTAGCCCTTGGGCCATATCAAAGTACAAAGTTCCAGCAACAAACCGTCACCAAAACTAGATAAAAGCAATCCGAAGTGGAATAGCTAAAATTCAAATACTTTGGCCACCTAATGAGAAGGAAGGACTCACTGGAGAAGAGCCTAATGCTGGGAAAGATTGAGGGCAAGAGAAGAAGGGGACGACAGAGAATGAGGTGGCTGGATGGAGTCACTGAAGCAGTAGGCGTGAGCCTAAATGGACTCCAGAAGATGGTAGAGGATAGGAAGGCCTGGAGGAACATTGTCCATAGGGTCGCGATGGGTCGGACATAACTTCACAGCTAACAACATATAGTAGTTGGAAGCCAGCCTGGGAATTTAAAAAAAAAACTATCCCAGAAAAAGGTAACAACAGTATGACTGGCGACAAAATGAGATGGTCGTTTTACAAAGTCCCAGTCCTCAAATTTGATTTGGGGAAGTCTTGTTTGTGGGGAAGGTGCAAGTACTCTGTACAGCACTCTGTATATGCTCCTCAGTCATGGGCTGTTTATGCATTTTTCCTGCCTTTCAGTTAAGCCGACTGGAGACAAACATAAAAGGACTTTTTGCAGTCCAGTTAACAGGAAAAGGTTACCAGGTGGAGGAAAAAATATTTGCACACAAAAACTTACAAACTGAAATGTGTGTAAACAACAGCACTGTAAGGAAATAATTGACTATTTAGTGTGTACCTAAGAACAAAGGGGTCTCTGTGTGTGTTTGTGTGTGTGTGTGTGTGTGTGTGTGTGTGTGTGTGAGAGAGAGAGAGAGAGAGAGAGAGAGAGAGAGAGAGAGAGAGAGAGTTCTGCCAGGACCACCATATATGGTGAAGCAAGCAGGGAAGGTAATGTTGACCCCGCCCTAGGGCTGTCCCCTGTAGACAGGTGAAATTCTCTCTGCTTATTCTGAAACGGGGCAAGTTGAAATCGTTGCCCACCTTCCAAAGCAAACGAAAATACAGCAGAGCGATACATATGGGAACCCCTTGCGGGAAGCTCCCAAGCCAGCAGCTGCCACCACTCTGATCTCTGCGTTCGTCGCTCCCACCAGATACTTTTGCAAAAGGGGAAGAAAAAAACAACAACACCCGGCTGTTATAACCTTCCCTTGCTTTTTGCTCCACTAGAAACTTCATTTAAGTCCAACTATCGCAAGCGAGACGCCCCTAGTTAATCGCTGATCAGCGTGTGCGGAGTTGGCAAGGCGTAGCGCCGCCCAGGCTCCTGGGTGGGGAGAAGGGAGAAAGCAGTCCGGGACTTTGACCTGCCTCGGGTGGAGGGGCAGCCTTCCTCGCTTCGGCCTCCGCGACCGCGTACTTTTTGCAATGCGAGGGGAGCAAAAAGCTCGGGCTCGGCCGAAGCGGGGCGGTCGCGCTCCTCCTTCCCTTTCTCTCCAGGGAGTCAAGGCAGTTCCCCTTGCCGGACCAGGGCAATTTGCAACTTTCATTCCCAACAGAGAGGAGGAGGAGGAGGAGATAAGAAAGGAGATAAGAAAGGAGATGATACCCCCCACTCCACCCACCCCTTCAAGGCCCGGAGGCCTCGCAAGCACCCATAACCGCTTCTGCCGGTTTGCGGAGCTGACGAGGGCCAGCCAAGGCAGGGCCCGGCGGTTGCCTCTCCGGCACCCTGGGAATTCATTCTGTCTCGCAATTTCGCTGCTCGCCAAACGCCTCACCTGCTTTAAGGTGGAACCGGCTGGCCAGCTCTGCCTTAAAGCCCGCCTTCCTTGCCGCTGTCACTTGCTAGGCTAGGGGAAGGGGTGTGACCGCGTAGGTGTGTTACGAGCAAGGCGGGGAAGGGGTGGGGGGAGGAGGAGGCGGCCTGGCCAAGGAGAAGCCGCGGGAGACCAAAACAAGGCAGGCGGGGCGGAGGTGGGGGAAAGACGAGGATGGCGCGGGACCGGGGAAGGTTATCGGAGTCTGGTTGTGTGTGCGCGCGCGCGCCCCGAGTGGAGCAACTTTCTCGAGCTGAGGAGCCGAGGTAGAGAGAGCGAGGCCTGCCGGAGCCACCTGTGGGCAAGTTCGCGCCTTTTTCGGAGTGTCGAAGCGCCGCTCGGGCTCAGAGAGAAGAGGAGCCGCGGGGGTTGTCAGAACTTTTTTATTTTATTTATTTATTTTATTTTTTCCCCGCCGCCCTCGGGAAAGTTCTCGCTGGGTCAAACGAAGCCTGAGGCAGAAAAGAGAGAAAAAGAGTCGGGCTGTTTTAATGTACCCCTTGCTGGGCTGCTGCCGCCACCATGCAGGAAAATAATTTCTTCTTGTCGGCTCTGCAGCCGGAGAACGGCGTGTGCTCCTTGGCGCTGCCCTCGGACCAACAGCTCGACAGGAAGCGCCAGGAGGCGCCGGACGCCGAGCTGCTCAAGAACGCCCGGGTGCAGGAGCAAGTCCGGATGCGGATGGTGCAGAAGAGCCACTCGGCACCCCGGAGCAACGGAGCCTTCTCGGACTACGGGGAGTTGAAAGGTAGGCACTGGGGTGAGCCACTGGGGGTGGGGGGGGTTGGGGGGGGAAGAGGGAATGGCCTTAGGGCTTTTTTTCCCAGAGCAAACAGGGTGGAGGCGTCCATCTAGGGCAGGGTTAGGCAACCTCGGCTCTTTTATGACTCGTGGACTTCAACTCCCAGAATTCCTCAGCCAGGCACCTTGGCTGAGGAATTCTGGGAGTTGAAGTCCACAAGTCATAAAAGGGCCAAGTTTGAAGACCCCTGCCTTAGGACTTTTTTTCCCAGAGCAAACAGGGTGGAGGCGTCCATCTAGGGCAGGGGTAGGCAACCTTGGCTCTTTTATGACTCATGGACTTCAACTCCCAGAATTCCTGAGCCAGCTATGCTGGCTCAAGAATTCTTGGAGTTGAAGTCCACGAGTCATAAAAGAGCTGAGGTTGCCGACTCCTGATCTAGGGCTATAAAGGGACTTGAGTGGGTTGAGCAGGCCATTTACCCAGACGTTTCCTGCGAATGTTTTGCGGAGTGACAGTTCTCTCCCTAGTTCCTAGGGAAAACAAACAACAAACAAACAAACCAATCGTAGCTTGCCAAAAGCCACCCCGGTGATTGCGTGAGAGGTTGAACTGGGATGCCTTACTTGAACCTACTCACGCTTTTTTTTATTGCACCTAATTCTGATTGTTCAATGACTTCGTCTAAGTTTCTTCTCCAGTGTTGCATCTATAAAAGGCCTGGCTGGACTTTAGGGGAAAAGCTGTCTTTGGAGGATTTAGTTCAAGAATGCTGATGCAAATATTGCTTCCAGAAATACGTTGGGTTGGGTGTGTGGCCTTGATTGCAGCTGTGTAACCAGTTGAAGCGTCTTTGAATTGTATGAAACAATGATTAGCTGTGTTATTAGGGATGCTTTCATTAAAAAAAAACTTTTATTTTTCCAATTGCAGTTCTAAGTTAATGGAATGTGATGGGAAATCCACATGTTGTCTTTCATTTCTAGCCTACTGTTCATCTCATATAAGACACAGTACTACCAACGATTTCTTAGCCAAAAGTGAGTTGTGTGAGATAGAGTTTTGCCTTTCATTAATTTGGTTTTTCATTAATTTGGTTTACATTGCATTGCTGACTGCCAGTTTTGTAGGAGACAGCCTTTAGGTTTTTAGATAACTAGAATACTCCTTCATTCCTCTTTTTTTCCTAGAAAAGAATGACATAAACTGAAGAAACTCACAACTATAACTTCTTCCTAAATGAATTCAGGAATATTGTAATTTGGAATCTCATCTACAACACTTATCTAAAGCTTATCTAATGGTGATAAAAGTAGAAGGAATTTATTAAGTTAGTCTTTTATTGATACTGTATTAAAGTTTTTCAAAATATTATGTAATGTTGTTGTTAGCTGCGAAGTCGTGTCCGACCCATCGTGACCTCATGGACAACGTTCCTCCAGGCCTTCCTGTCCTCTACCATCTTCTAGAGTCTATTTAGGCTCATGCCTACTGCTTCAGTGACTCCATCCAGCCACCTCATTCTCTTGCCCTCAATCTTTCCCAGCATTAGCCTCTTCTCCAGTGACAGTGAGTCCTTCTTTCTCATTAGGTGGCCAAAGTATTTGAGTTTCACCTTCAGGATCTGGCCTTCTAAAGAGCAGTCAGGGTTGATTTCCTCTAGGACTGACCGGTTTGATGGCCTTGCAGTCCAAGGGTCTCGCAGGAGTCTTCTCCAGCACCATAGTTCAAAGGCCTCGATTCTTTGGTAATACAGAACCATTATCAGTAATACTTTATTAGGTTTTGGTTCCACTAAATTACCGTAAATAGAGCTAGTAAAAAGTTTTAAGACTGAACATAGTGAGATAAACAAGATGGGAAGCTTGATCTCAGGCTTGTTTACTTGGAGATTATGTCCCACTGGATTTATTATGTTTAAATGTGCATTTGAGTTATTGAAAAACAGTGCAAGTAACTCGATAGCTGAACAGAGCAGGATCTGAATTTGCGCTTCCCCTTTTATTTCACTTATCCATTTTCCAATGTGAATCAGGAGTTTATTTTTCACTAATTAACAAATGTCTTATTAGAAAAGCCTTCATATCAGAGTCATTTTGTCTTTCATAGTTGCATCACTGGCAAAAAAAAATCCATTTGATGTCATTTTCACCACCCCAGGATCTCTAGAAAGTTGTAGCAGTTGGATGCCTGCCAATCCAGGAACTACCATAATAAAAGCATTGAGCAGAATTATAGTTTTGAACTTCACATTTTCTAGATGGCATCTGTTACAATTATATCGCCTCTAATTACTAGGCTTTTGCTCCGTTAAATTGAAAAACTGACTAACATTTGAAAGAAATTCATTTTGTTTCTTTTTAAGATGGGGTCTGAGATATTGTGGCTGCATTTTTGTTCATTATTTTTCATGTTTTATATTGGGAGTTCAAGACAAACTCCCAAATTAGGAGATGTGGTATAATAATTTTATGTAAGCCACCAAGCTAGGTCAGACTCTTCATATTGTACTTTCTGGTCTGGAAGTTTGACTTGAAAGTTTCTTCCTCTAATCTTTTGAGAGAATGCCTTAACTCATGGGTGTCAAACTCAACCACGTCACATGACGTATTGTGACTTTTTTTGCCTTTGCGGAGCTGGGGTGGCCGTGGCCTGCATGTGACGCATTCAGCCTGCAGGCCACCAGTTTGACACCCCTGCCTTAACTGTTCTGACATAATTGATAAGTTGAGAAGAAAGTTTCATAAATTTAATTTATCACTATTGCTTAGCTTATTTACATATAACTTCAGTAGAAGTTCATCTGGATAAAAGTTGCCATCTCCAATTCTTTATTGGGAAATGATAAAATTTCTGATAAATTCAAGTCAATATGGCAATTTAATCTTAGCACTGTTGTACAGAAGGTAACTGGAGAAGTTTGGTTGGGAATTTGGTGTGGGTTGTTGCTGAGGCGGTGGCTTCTTAACCCATTTGAACTCTCCTTGACACTGTTTATCAACTCATTGTTTCTACTTCATGAGTTCTCTGAAGTTCTTTTGAATTTGTGTATTAAAAAGCATTGTGGTGTCTATCTTAACGTATGTCCTCATAATGGTCTGAGATTACTGAATGGTAGTAGATTCATTGCCCAGGCTTATGCTAACTAAATTTCCTTTGAATTGTACTCTGATTAATGCTTCAGAAAAAGGTAAGCCAGTTTTGAAGATACCAGGACCTTGATTTTTGTGTCTGCTTTTCTTTTGCTATATCAGTCTGATTCTAATCATAAACTGACCCCATGCCCTGTCCTGGCCTTTCTCCTGCCTGTTACAATGTTGTTATATATCCAATAGAAAGATGGGATTTACACAAAGTCATTATTAAATAACATGGGGATCTTAAATTGGGTTGAATATGAATTATCCACAGATATAGAATAAGCAAGTCACTATTTCTAATCAGATTATTCAGGAACTAGTAATGTATTCCAGGATGAAGGACCTTTCACCCTTTAGGTATTGATGAACAGCAATATTAAGCTATCAAGGTCAGTAATGCAGCAAACTGAGATTTGTATTTCTAGAAAGCCACACATTTCCCCCTGATGACAACCTATTTATCTTCTTCCTGTATCAGAATTATCCAGACTTCGATACATATTTCTTTCCCCCCACAAAATTCAAGGCATACGTAGGTATGATTCCTATCTTGGTACAGACCTAGTAGAGGTTCAGACCTGGCTGCTTCTGAAACTTGTATATCTTTAATGGATGTCTAAATTCTTTTGTGAGATAGGGAATTGGTTCCAGACCAACAAGGGTTGAGAGACTGGGTTGAGACTTTTGAAAACGGAGCTTTACCATGGACAGAAAGGATGATGCTCAAACATGCCATACAGAGTTCAGAGTTCCCTCCAGAAATCTTAAAACTTTTATACTGTATTTTCTGGCGTATAAGACTACTTTTTAACCCATAAAAATCTTCTCAAAAGTCAGGGGTCGTCTTATACGCCGGGTGCTGAAAATAGCCCAAACCCTATAATTTAACAGGAAATGTAGGGGGTCGTCTTATACGCCCAGTCGTCTTATACGCCGGAAAATACGGTAATCGCTAGCCATTGGCCGCTCTCAATAATGCTGCTAAGTTTTTTAGTCCAGTATATTTGGAAAATTCTAGATAGCCTGCAGATGTTATAGAGAAGAACACTAGCACAATAAAGATACTGGAGGGCCAATTTGTTCAGTATGTTTCTCTGAATTTTTGGCAGAGTTGTTTATATAGACAGATTCTCAATCATGATTGTCCCAGAAGTGCTTTTCAAAAGGCAACTGGACTTTCTTAGTTTTTTTTCTTGAAAACGTTTCAGTTCTTATCCAAGAAGCTTCTTCAATTTTGACTGAATAATGGGGAATGGATTGATGTATATTCTTTGCAGTCAACTGGTTGTTAGCATTCTGCGGGTTGGCCCTTAGCTCTGTGGGAGTCATTGAGGCCATTTGGGGGTTTATCTGTGTCCTCGGGGTCAGCTGGCTCAGAGTGCAAGTGGATGTGGAATACTTCTTGGAATTGTGCAAGGGCTATATTGGAGACAGGAGATAGGCGGTGTCCTATTCGGAGTCGGGGAGTTCAGCTTTATGGGTGTGTTCAATAGTGAGAAATGCTGCTGTTATCTGGCAATTTGCATTGCTAAACATCATAGCAATATTGTCAGACCATGGTGTCACAACAGCTTAGAGATACTTTTGGCTGTATCACATGCTGTATCTGCTCCCCCCCATCCCAGTTTAAGGAAAAAGAATATTTCCATTCCAAGGGTATTTGTTATGAAAAACTTTCTCTCTAACTAATCATGGATTCATGCTATGCTACATGAGTAGGCTCATATAATAAGATTACAGGTTAACACAGAATTTATGACTCTGAACAAGTATTTTGTATAGAGTATATATTGAAAATCTCAGTTTGGGCATAGAAGTAGACCTGGATAAACAGAGTTGATATTATTAACTCTTTTCTGGTTTGAATGGGTGTCCTCCAGTGACTGATAAAAGGTCTTTCGCCTTCAAATACAGGACTGAGATAATAGTGTCCTTAAAGAGCTTTTGAAGTGCTTGCATTTACATTCTTCAGGGAAAAAACAAAGACTTTCCTGTTTGTTCTCTGTTTTCAGTAGAGATATAGAGCTAGGGAGTCTCAACTATGGTATGCAGCACAGTTAGGTTTAGGGAAGTGTTTTCCTGCTATCCTATCCTATCTTTGCTCCACAACCACACTTGAAAAAATTGTGACGGTAGCATTCAGAATTGATTTTAATCCTTTTAAGAGGAAGCATCTTGAGTATGATACACTTGCCTCTGGAGAGAGAGAGGAGGCTGGACATTATATGCATCTTCTGCCCTGTGGAGGAGACGGAATAAGTGAGAGAAGATAAGAGAAGAAAGGCAGAAACTGCAACAAAGAAAATGGGAATAAGATTCTGAATAACACTGCTGAGAAGATGACCAACTGGAGCTTCCAGCCCAACTGCGCCTTAAAAAGGATAGGCAGCATGCTACCGGTAGTAAATAATAATCACCAGCATATGCTTACAGGGATTATTTTAACCTGCGAAAGGAACTCTGTGAACTTACCCTGGTGCCTTCTTACACAGAACATAGATGTTAACATTAATTACTGCCTGTTCCTGACTCATAATTTAGCACAACTCCAGAATTCTAAAATATTTAAATGGTGATAGCTACTTATTATATACCGGTATATATTCTTATAATAACTATATTATATATCCTTAATTGTTAATGTGGCAACTTGTGTATCATCAGTTGTCTTTGGTTTCTTGCCATACCAAAACTGAACTGGGGAATCCCTTTATACTGACATGTGTGCTTTGAGGATGGATTGCAACCCTTCTCCAGTCATCAGCCTTGACTGACCTGCTGTTTTGTTGACATGTCTTCGTTTCTTGCTTGCTTCAGTTTTACATTGTTCTGGTCATCAGAATCATTACCATCAGGAGCTTTTCTTTCCTTTTTTATTTCTAAAGCTGGTTTCTTTTTTTTTAAAGTACCTGTTTTTTTCTGCTGTTTAACTTTTGATGCTGTAGATCTGGGGAGGAAAACCTCTGTTTTGAGGCTTGAGTCTGAAAAGATTACAGTATAATGATTCTCATAGTGAAATTGTCTCCCTGTTTCTAGCCTGATGCCTCCTTAACCAATACACCAAACTGGCTCATACAAAAGTATACACCTAGCCAATTCTGCATAAAACACAAGAATGCCTAGCAAACAATATTTTCCTGTGCCAAAAGTCAAATGTGAAGTTTTACATTACTTTTATTGTTGGGTTTTTTTAAAAAATAAAATATTTGGAGGCTTACTTGAGATTAATTTATCCCCAAAATGGGGTATGCCAGAAAACCATGTGCTACCCCAAAATTGCTAACAAGATAGAAATAGAATGAGTGAGGATGAGGGGGGAAAAAACTTGATCAAATTTATTTTGGTACATTTAACAGGGACATAATTTCCATAAATTATGTTTATTACTTATAAAATATACACCCCACACTTTCATTTTTAGGAACTGTAAAGAAGCCAAGAGGGACGCAGTGGCTCAGTGGGTTAGGATGCTGAGCTTGTCGATAAGAAGGTCTGCAGTTTGGTGGGTTGAATCCCGAGTGCCGCATAACGGAGTGAGCGCCTGTTACTCGTCCCAGCTTCTGCCAACCTAGCAGTTCTAAAGCACGTTAAAAAATGCAAGTAGAAAAGTAGGGACCACTACGGTGGGAAGGTAACAGCGTTCTGTGTGCCTCTGGTGTCTAGTCATGATGGCCACATGACCATGGAGACGTCCTCGGACAAGTGCTGGCTCTTCGGC
This sequence comes from Vipera ursinii, assembly GCF_947247035.1. Lineage (NCBI taxonomy): Eukaryota > Metazoa > Chordata > Lepidosauria > Squamata > Viperidae > Vipera > Vipera ursinii. The sequence goes on along the minus strand of NC_139512.1, from coordinate 111,702,570 downwards.
TTTGAAACGGAGATGAGCACCGGCCCCTAGAGTTGGAAACGACTAGCACGCATGTGCGGGGGAACCTTTACCTTTAAAGAAGCCAAGACATTTTGAAGAAAGGTAAATATATCTTGTTGCATATCAAATTGGTGCTAGCCTAATGCAATAAATCGTAGGAACAGAAATGAAAAAGGAACTTAAAAGCTGTTCTCATCAGATCTCTGCTTAATGCAGAGTACAAGGACAGCATCCCTGATCAATAATGTTCTAGTCTTTTCTTAAATTCCCTTTTGAAGGGCTGTCTACCACCTGTGGGAGAAGTCTGCTATATTGTCAAACTATTATTAGTAGAATGTTTTCCTCATACTTAAGCAAAATCTGGGGGGGGGGGCGTTGTACTTTCTTCTTATTATTTCAAGTTCTTCCTTTTAAATCAATAGGAAAAAAGTTGTTTTGTCTCCTCTACAGCAGCTCTAAATGACAGTTGGCTGTTCTCTGTTCTTCCTCTCCCTACCAGCTATTCTGTGTCCAGTACTAAACTTTGTTTCTTTTTTTGTTTTTGTTTTATTTTAAAGTTGCCATTGGCAAGACATTACCATGCTTTGTTCTTTGATGATGCTATTCAAAAATAAATATACTTTTATGTACAGAAAGAATGCACTGTTGTACTGAAGGCATTTAAAGTTCTATCCACTTCATAAGCAGTGCCTATGGCATACTTCCATGATTGATAGGGATATGCATATAATAGAAAATAAGTTTTATTCTTACTTAGGACAAAGTACCCACTCAAATGTTCTCTCCAGTGTTTCTACTCGGCTGTATTCCATTACAATAAAAATTGAAACAGTCTGAACATTTTCTCCCCCAGCAGAAGGAAGAAACTTTTTTTATTCTGACAATTTTAACCACAAAACAAAACTGAAAGTCGGGAATAACTAACTATTGCTTCCTTGATGTGCAAGAATGGGTGGGTAGTAGTCTATGCTGAATGACACCTTCTATCCAAGTTTTAGAAAATGTCGCTATAGGCATGAATTTTAACACATTTTTGAAAACGCTAATTACATTCCCATAAAAACAATGGAAAGGCAGCTTTGTTTCTATTAACCGAAAAATTGTTTCAATTACCGTCTGTTATCAAAAAAGCCCTTCTGTGCTTTTTTTTTTCCAGTTTCTTAGATGTAGTACCATTGAGGACTACTCGTTGAGTATGGTTAGCTGGCTGACAAACCATACTCAATGAGTAGTCCTCGGTACTACATCCACATGGAGAGAAGTAAGCAATGGAGTACCACAAGGCTCCGTCTTAGGCCCAGTACTCTTCAGTATCTTCATAAATGACTTAGATGAGGGAATAGAAGGGGAACTCATCATATTTGCAGATGACACTAAGCTGGCAGGAGTAGCCAATACCCCTCTTTTATGAAGAGACTCGATAGTCACTTGTCTGAGAATGGTATAGGTTCTCCTGCTTGAGCAGGGGGCTGGACTAGAAGACCTCCAAGGTTCTGTTCTGTTCTGTTCTGTTCTATTCTTTAATATTCTTTTCAGATAGTACATCTTTCTTACTTAGAATTTCTTCATGTTTTGAATTTAAAAATATGTTGGTCAGATTTCTGTAGGCTGCTGGATTTTTTTTTTCAGCCTGTCTGCCTGGTGCAGACAAAAACAAATGCATTTCCTGGTGTTTTTATTAGGGCTGGCTACAAAAAAGAAGTGCTGGTGTTCCTTGAGTACATGAATAATATTAATGTTACGCAAATGTGTACACAAAAGGTGCATGACAAAGTTACATAAACAAGACTAATCAAATTATTGTGCAGATTCAGCTACATTGGTACCCCCTCTTTGTAACATGGACTATCCCTGCACAAATAAAGGCATGGCATAACCCTCATGGAACTCTTTGTTTCCCCACACATTTTTCTTTCTTTTAAACAGCACCAGTTTACCAGGCAGACTAGCAGTTCTGCGACTGCAAGTAATGTAGTCTCTCTTTGTGTGTGTGTGTGTGTGTGTGTGTGTGTGACCTTATCCTTAATTGCTTTTTTTCTCTCAATACTCCATTCCCTCATCACCCGATCCAGACAACAGCAAATAATGATCTGTGCTACTGTACTAGTTTGGGCTGCAAAAAGTCTGGAGAATATAACCCAATCATAAGTCATGAAACGAGCTCAGCTGCATGCTCAGAAGAACTAGATTACGCCCCAAAAAGACCCTTGGAAAAAGCTAAGATTTAATTTAGACTCAGAATAAAACAGTGTGTCTTATTTTACCAGGGCATCAAAGAGTCCTCTTCAAAATCAAAGCGTTTTGCACATCCCTACTGGATACCGTTTGACTTGAACTCTAGGCGTTATATCTAAGATTCTCCAGAATCCCCTTCTCATCTAATTTTCTGTTCCTAGGTCCCAGTGCACACTCAATCCCATTATGTTGTTTTGGAAAGTTTTCCTCTTAAACATTTTCCTGACTAAAAGTTGTACATGGTTCACCAGACTTTGTAATTCATACCCCCTGCAGATCTCTCTCAGATGTGGCCAGTGAATATAGATAAATTGGTAGGGTTTGGTGTTAGATTTCCCAGAATTCCCAGCCAACTAGCAAGTGGGTATCCTGGGAATCCTAGGTGACATAGCTGGGAAGCACTAAGTTGGAAATGGGGTGATCTACGCATGTATTTGATACATATGTATAATGTCATATATTTGTGAAGAAATTATGAGTCAGTCTTTGTCTGGAAGACTTCATCACAAATTAATACTTTGGAACCCCACCCAGTTTCTCCCTCCCGCCATCACATTATCCATGCATGTGGAATGGCCCCTCTGCGTGGCTGTTAGCTCAGCAAGTGTCCTTCTCTTCTTGAAATTACCTTTTCTCCAGATCCACTTTCACAAATTATTTCTAGGCACAGTTAATAAGCCTTGGTGGAGCAGTGGGCTAATGCCTCCTTAAGTAACACCAGCTGCCTGCAGTTAGTGCAGGTTCAAGTCCCACCAGGCTCAAGGTTGACTCAGCCTTCCATCCTTCCGAGGTAGGTAAAATGAGGACCCAGATTGTTGGGGGCAATTAAGCTGACTTTGTAATAATGCCGCTTGGGGTGTGTGTGTGAAAGCCCTAATAAGCAGGCATATACATAGAATGAAGGCTACTGCTAAGCTTGTAAGCCGCCCTGAGTCTTCGGAGAAGGACGGGATATAAATGGATTTTTTTTAAAAAAAAAAAAGAGCCAAATCTTGCTTTTTCTGTACTGGATGCACATTCCCCCCTTGCCCTGTGAGAGGGAATATATAAAGCATGTTTGTGTTTATTTCTCAAATTCCACCATGAGAATTCTACAGGATGCATAAATGTATGCTGCAAATGAATTATCTGGGTGTGTGGCTCTCTATGGAATCCTACATTTTGCGTACATTCCATGAAAAGGAAGCAGGTTTTTCTGGGCTATACATACGTGCACACTCAATTTTAAAAGGAGAAGGCGAGGCAGAGCAAGGAGTGGGGACTCCGATCCTTTCTAAAACTTGTGAGGAAAGCAGGCAGTGGAAACAGCATATGGTTGGAGCAATTAGTATAGTAGTTGTGTCATTTCTGGAATCTGGGTTTATTGAAGGGCTGTGAAACAGCAGAAGCACCATATTGTTGAATTAATTTTCTCTACACAAACACAGGTTTTCAAATCTCAAGTTTAACGAGTACCTTATTTTAATTTCAAGCTTATGTTTTTTACCTCACACTTCACGTTTTAGATCTGTTCATTTCAATTTCCTTGACTTTAGATAGACTTAAATATTGCTCAAAAGTCCATGTCAGATCAGTGTTTGAGCAGAGCTGGATAGGCCTGTTTTTCATCACTAGATTGGGCTAAATTGTGCCAGCATTTAAAGTTAGAATTGGTCAAGTATAGGGGAAAGGATTTCTTTGTATCATTGATTCCTAAAGTTGAACAAATACTTTGTAGCTATTAGCCTGTTAATTCTTGACATCTGACATTTTGCATACAATAGTAATTAAATATGTATGATAGTAAGATAGATGCTGACAGTTGCAAAAGGAAACAGGAATTGCAACCTCAGTGAGCTTTAAAACTTTCCTTGGGATAGCTTTAACAGATGAAAGCAGAACTAGGTCAGATTTGTGCTGGTCCAGGTGTTTCCTGAAGGACACCATTAGCATGAGATTCACTCAGGATTATTACCAACTCAAATGATTCCCTGGGGACTAAAAATAGACTTTGCCAACTAGCATAGCTCTCGCTGAAGTCACCATTGTTTGGGAATATTACTTTTTTTACATCCTGATGGTAACTATTGTGCACCAATATCAGCATGGCAGAATGAGCTTCAGCATCCAGATGCAGCCCTGCATATAAAAGCGGGAGTGGTGTGCAACATTAAAAGCTGTAGAATTCTCTCCCCCCACCCCAAATGAGAAAATAGCATTGCACATCCTGGAAGAAAACATTCAGCTAAAGCATAAAATCCTAGAAGGGATTCATCACTGATGCTAAACCAAGGCCTGGGGGAAAAGCCAGTTTTGAATAGACTTTTTAAAGATAGAGGCTATATGGATCTCTAGAGGGGATTCTGTTCGAGAAACTCCTGAAGTATACAGTCATAGCTTAGTCCTTTGTAACCATACACATTAGTGTAATCATGAAAATACCCTTGCTGCACTTGACAGCATCTCCCAAAGGTAGCTGTGGAAGTTCAGGAATATGTGGTTTAACTTCCAATGCACTTTTGCCGACTTCAAATTCAGATACTGCACACTTCCATAGGAAACGCATCACCCTAATCCAGGGCTTTTCAACCAGTAGTACGGGTACCACCTGTGGTACATTGGCACCTGGCAGGTGGTACGCGACCATCCTAGAAAAGTGGTAGCGGGGGAGGGGAATGAGCTGAACCGGTGGCAGCACCGCACAAGCCTGAGCGAGAGATGGCTGGAGCTGCAGGGCTGTCAGGGCTCAGCGGAAGCACCAGGATCAGCGCCAGGCTCCATCCGGAGCTCGGCACTGATCCTGGCGCTTCTGCTGAGCCCAGAAAAAGCGCCAATCAGCTGGAATGTTGCAGCATCTCCAGGATCTTGTGATTTACATTCAGATGCTTGGCACCTGATTAATATTTATGATGGTCACAGTGTCCCAGGGTCATGTGAAGTGACCAAAACCTGCTGCAACCACCCAGCAGATGGGGAGAATAAAAACCAAACACCACCCCACCCCTGCTGCCAGTCCTCAACAGAAATGCTCACAACAATGAAAACCTCCGACAGGAGGAAGAGCACCGTCAGCCAGGCAGGTGTCTTGCTCGGCTGTGGCTTGGGGGGCACTTTTTTCAGTGCCATTGTAACTTCGAACAGCCATTAAGCAAACTGTTGTAAGTCAAGGGCTACCTGTACTTTATCATTTTTTTCCTTTGGGGGGGGTCATCAAGTTTTTGACACCTTGCTAGGTGACTGGTGGTATTCGGATGTTGCCATATCCTAAAAGTGGTACAGTGGGTGAAAAGGTTGAAAAGCCCTGCCCTAATCTAATAAAAATAGGGAATTGCCTGGAACCAGTCTGGATGGTGAGTATATAAAATCTGAAAAGTTTTGTTCTATTATCAATTTCTTATCAGAACAGCTCAGTGTAGTAGTTTCCCATTTTACTCATTCGTTTATTTCATTCATTATACAGATGGGAAAATAAAGTCTTTGTGTAGCTAGCTTTTCATGAGGCTAGCTAAACAAATTTAAAATAGGTCCAAATTTTCTTTCTGCTATAAGAACTATTTAGCCTGAAGTACAAATCTGACAGACAAAATGGTTTAAAAACATTTTATAGTTGTTATTTATATTTAAGGTTTTTTTAATCAAGTGCTGGGTAAGCAGAAGAACTATTTAGTTCGAATCTGGCAGAGCAGAAAAAGAAGAAAAAGGAAACTCAAGTTCATAATAAGGTAGAAAATTTGGAGATTCAGAGCTAAGATGCAGTACTGTGCCTTGTAACGTCATAAAGTATTGCAGCATTCAGCAACAATTGTATAATTTATTCTGTGTCTGGTGGAGTAATACAATAAATATTTACTTTGGATTAAGACTGAGGTTCTGTGCAATGTAAAATGCTGCCTCACCCAACGATTGGTGTTCCTCCCTTTTTTTTTTTTAGCTTAAAATGCATTATGTGTCTCATGAATAATTCTTCAGTGCAATGCTTTCATTCTTACGTTTGTGTATAAACACACATACACTTGAATGTTCTAGGAAATTGGATTGTATTTTATTTCTGTGACATTACAAGCGTTTTTCTGTTTAGTTTTGTTGGCTCACTAGAAAAGATAGGACTGAGGCCTGAGAATTGTCAAAAAAAATGATTAGAAAATACTGATTTCTTTGAGTATGATATTGAAATGCACCTGATGAAATGAATAAATAGATAAATTTATACTCAAAGAGGATTTATCAATGATTCCCCAACGGATTGGAAAAGGAATCGAGTGGGGTGCTGGGACAATCACACATGAGTTCTTCGGCGCTTTTAGTAATGGCTTGGGTGAGGAGGGTGGAGGGAATGCTTATCAGATTTGCAAATATCAGAAAATTGGGTGGGGATAACTAATATTCAAGGTTGACTCAGCCTTCCATCCTTCCGAGGTAGGTAAAATGAGGACCCAGATTGTTGGGGGCAATTAAGCTGACTTTGTAATAATGCCGCTTGGGTGTGTGTGTGTGAAAGCCCTAATAAGCAGGCATGTACATAGAATGAAGGCTACTGCTAAGCTTGTAAGCCGCCCTGAGTCTTCGGAGAAGGGCAGGATATAAATGGAATTAAAATAAATAAATAAAAATAAATAATATAGACAGAAATAATATTCAGAACAATCTTGATAATTTAGAGAAACACGCTAAAAGTAATAGAAATAAATTTAATGATGTGCCAAGTTCTTGATTTAGAAAGCAAAAACCAAATATACTTGTACGCTGCCAAGAGTCTTTCAGTAAGATAGAAATACATTAATAGAGAGAGAGATAGGGGGCATCTTGTTAAAGATTTGCTTTGAATATATAGCAGAAAACCATAAAATGGGAAAACTCCATGTAAAGGAAGAGTCTCTGAGTGAATTATAGGAGTTCAGGACAAGTATTTTTATTTATTTTATTTATTTTAATTTCCATTTATATCCCGCCCTTCTCCGAAGACTCAGGGCGGCTTACAAACTTAGCAGTAGCCTTCATTCTATGTATATGCCTGCTTATTAGGGCTTTCACACACCCCCAAGCGGCATTATTACAAAGTCAGCTTAATTGCCCCCAACAATCTGGGTCCTCATTTTACCTACCTCGGAAGGATGGAAGGCTGAGTCAACCTTGAGCCTGGTGGGATGCGAACCTGCACTAATTGCAGGCAGCTGGTGTTACTTAAGGAGGCATTAGCCCACTGTAATTGCAGGCAGCTGGTGTTACTTAAGGAGGCATTAGCCCACTGCTCCACCAAGTATCAAATGTGATCCAGAATGACTCACTGTTTTGTCCTAAACAGAACTGAAAATTTACTCGATCTGACCTGCCAAGTGCCTCATTAAGGAATGCCACAGTCCTTGGTATATTGAATATGGATTCAAGTTTATTTTAAAATGAAAACCTGAATCCAGAGTTCTGGGATAACTGAATGTTTTCTAGCCTTATCAAATTATATTGTGCTCTTTCTGTAAACTGCCAATTCGTATCTGAGCCTGGTTTAAAGTGTGTGTATTAGAATTCACCCCTTCATGGATTACTGCCTTGTCGTGGCGAAGGGGCTTGCGTAATTCAATGAAGCTATGAGCTATGCCGTGCAGGGCCACCCAAGACGGACAGGTCATAGCCGAGAGTTCTGACAAAACGTGATCCACTGGAGAAGGAAATGGCAACCCACTCCAGTATCTTTGCCATGAAAACCCTATGGACAGTACCAAAAGGCAAAACGATATGACGCTGGAAGATGAGCCCCTCAGGTCGGAAGGCGTCCAATATGCTACTGGGGAAGAGCAGAGGGCTAGTACTAGTAGCGCCAGAAAGAATGAAGCGACTGGGCCAAAGCCGAAAGGACGCTCAGCTGTGGATGTGTCTGGTGGTGAAAGGAAAGTCCGATGCTGTAAAGATTTTTTCTCAAAAGGAACCTGGAATGTAAGATCCATGAATCAAGGAAAGCTGGACGTGGTCAAACAAGAGATGACAAGACTGAACATCGACATCTTAGGCATCAGCGAACTAAAATGGACAGGAATGGGTGAATTTAATTCAGATGACCATCAGGTATACTACTGTGGGCAAGAATCCCTCAGAAGAAATGGAGTAGCCTTCATAGTCAATAAAAGAGTAGGAAAAGCAATACTGGGATACAATCCTCAAAATGTCAGAATGATCTCAGTTCGAATCCAAGGCAAACCATTCAATATCACAGTAGTCCAAGTCTATGCCCCAACCACCAGTGCTGAAGAGGATGAAATTGACCAGTTCTATGAAGCCCTACAGCACCTTATAGAACTAACACCAAAAAATGATGTCCTTATCATCATGGGGGATTGGAATGCTAAAGTAGGAAGCCAAAAGATAACTGGAATAACAGGCAAGTTTGGCCTTGGAGTAAAATAATGAAGCAGGGCACAGGCTGATAGAATTTTGTCAAGAGAATACGATGGTCATAGCAAACACTCTTTTCCAACAACCCAAGAGACGGCTCTACACATGGACATCACCAGACAGTCAACACAGAAATCAGATTGACTATATGCTCTGCAGCCAAAGATGGAGAATCTCTATACAGTCAGTAAAAACAAGACCAGGAGCTGACTGTGGCTCAGACCATGAGCTTCTCCTTGCAAAGTTTAGGCTTAAACTGAAGAAAGTAGGGAAAAGCACTAGGCCACTCAGGTATGAATTAAATCATATCCCTGTCGAATATACAGTAGAGGTGACAAATAGATTTAAGGAATTAGATCTGATAGACAGAGTGCCTGAAGAACTATGGACAGAGGTTCGCGACATTGTACAAGAGGTAGCAACCAAAACCATCCCAAAGAAAAAGAAATGCAAGAAAGCAAAATGGCTGTCTGAGGAAGCTTTGCAAATAGCTGAGGAAAGGAGGGAAGCGAAAGGCAAGGGAGAAAAAGAAAGATACGCCCAATTGAATGCAGATTTCCAGAGAATAGCTAGAAGAGATAAGAATGCCTTCTTAAATGAACAGTGCAAAGAAATAGAAGAAAACAATAGAATAGGGAGGACCAGAGATCTTTTCAAGAAAATTGGAGAGATGAAGGGAACATTTAATGCAAAAATGGGCATGATAAAGGACCAAAATGGCAGGGACCTAACAGAGGCAGAAGAGATTAAGAAGAGGTGGCAAAATTACACAGAAGAACTATACAAGAATGAGCTTAATGTCCCAGATAATCACAATGAGGTGGTCACTGACCTCGAGCCAGACATCCTAGAATGTGAAGTGAAGTGGGCCTTAGAAAAGCTGAGCAACAACAAAGCTAGTGGAAGTGACAGTATTCCAGCTGAGCTATTCAAAATCTTAAAAGATGATGCAGTAAAAGTGCTACACTCAATTTGCCAGCAAATTTGGAAAACTCAACAGTGGCCACAGGATTGGAAAAGATCAGTTTACATTCCAATTCCAAAGAAAGGCAGTGCCAAAGAATGTTCAAACTATCGCACCATTGCACTCATTTCTCATGCTAGCAAAGTCATGCTTAAAATCCTACAAGCTAGACTTCAGCAGTATGTGGATCGAGAACTACCAGAAGTACAGGCAGGATTTCGAAGAGGCAGAGGAACTAGAGATCAAATTGCCAACATACGCTGGATCATGGAGAAAGCTAGAGAGTTCCAGAAAAACATCTACTTCTGCTTCATTAACTATGCTAAAGCCTTTGATTGTGTGGATCATAACAAACTGTGGCAAGTCCTTAAAGAGATGGGAGTACCAGACCATCTTATTTGTCTCTTGAGAAACCTATATGCAGGTCAAGAAGCAACAGTGAGAACTGGACATGGAACCACTGATTGGTTCAAAATTGGGAAAGAAGTCCGGCAAGGCTGTATACTGTCACCCTGCCTATTTAACTTATATGCAGAGCACATCATGAGAAAGGCAGGGCTAGATGAATCAAAAGTTGGAATTAAGATTGCCGGAAGAAATATCAACAACCTAAGATACGCAGATGATACCACTCTAATGGCAGAAAGTGAAGAAGAACTAAAGAGCCTCTTGTTGCAAGTGAAGAAGGAGAGTGCAAATGTTGGGTTGAAACTTAACATTAAGAAAACCAAGATCATGGCATCTGGCCCTCTCAATTCCTGGCAAATAGATGGGGAGGAAATGGAGGTAGTGACAGATTTTATTTTCCTGGGCTCCAAGATCTCTGCAGATGGGGACTGTAGCCAAAAAATTAAAAGACGCTTGCTCCTGGGGAGGAAAGCCATGGCAAATCTAGACAGCACACTAAAAAGCAGAGACATCACCCTGTCAACAAAAGTGCGTATAGTCAAGGCTATGGTCTTCCCAGTTGCAATGTATGGCAGTGAAAGTTGGACCATAAGAAAGGCTGAGCGCCAAAGAATTGAGGCCTTTGAACTATGGTGCTGGAGAAGACTCCTGCGAGTCCCTTGGACTGCAAGGCGATCAAACCGGTCAGTCCTAGAGGAGATCAACCCTGACTGCTCTTTAGAAGGCCAGATCCTGAAGCTAAAACTCAAATACTTTGGCCACCTAATGAGAAGGAAGGACTCACTGGAGAAGAGCCTAATGCTGGGAAAGATTGAGGGCAATAGAAGAAGTGGACGACAGAATGAGGTGGCTGGATGGAGTCACTGAAGCAGTAGGCGTGAGCTTAAATGGACTCCAGAAGATGGTAGAGGACAGGAAGGCCTGGAGGAATGTTGTCCATAGGGTCGCGATGGGTCGGACACGACTTCGCAGCTAACAACAACAACAACAACAATTAGAATTCAATTTCTTAAAAAGCTAAGAAGATTGAAGTTGTTTTAAAGTTCTGCCTTCAGCTTTTCCAGATATGCTCTCATTGCGATCAGCAGGTGGTTTTATAGGAACAACACTGTGGGGACCCCCCCCCAGAGATTCCTACTGCATTTAAACATTAATGTTTCTTGGAATAATCTTCTTGTTGCCCTACTTTCATTGAGCAGACTTTCCCCTCAGTCATTTCATGTAGCTTCTTAAATCTTCATGGAGTTAAAACTTCACTGTCTCCTTGGGCCTGCAAGGATGGGAAAGATTACATGCTTGCCCTGCAGTCAGAAGCCAGGGCAAAGCCAGAATTTCCTAATGGGAAACAGCAGGCCCTCAAGCTCTTCAGAGCTGTAGCTTTACAAAGGAAAACCAGCTTTGCTTCAGTCTCAAATACAGTAGTGCAAAGCAAGAAATCAGTTAACTCACCTCCCCTAAACAGCTGACTTTGGGAGGACAGACAGGTTTGGAGCTGCATTGGAATTGCTGCAAAGCTTCTTTAAAGCAGCAACACACCTCCAAATTCGTTTCCCCCATTCCCTGTGTTGCATGGAGAAAATTGTAACAGGTAAAAGTGTCCCCGTCAACTGGAAAGAATGAATGGCTAAGGAGGCAAAAAATTCTATGTTTTAATTGATTTCCCTTTTACTTTCCCAAAAAACTGTGGCAGCCGATTGGGATACCCAGAGGGCAGATACAGAAGGTGGTACTGGAATTGCAGAGGGAGAGAGAACCGGATACTGTCTCTGTCCTTTTTTTGCTGATGGAAGATTTCCGAGAGGAACCGGAGAACTAAACTTCTTACCAGTGGTCTAAACTCTTGAACCAGTTTGAGATGATCAGATGGAGCGTTTTCCTTCCACTTGTTAGCCAAAGGCTGAGGGCTGGATTGCCTAGCATTGTGATCAGATAAAATTATTTGGCTAGTTTTTATAAGAGAAGCTTTGTGTTGTATTTTTGAACAATTTCCAGCAGAAGCCTGAAAGCAAATCTATTAAATGAACTCTAAGCCATGGTCATAAGCTAAGATGTCAAGTATGAGAAAGGAAATTAATATGTCAACATTAATGAGAAGCTCTAGGACAGGGGTCGGCAACCTAAAAAAGAAAAAGAGCCACTGGGAACCGGTTCCATCACAAATTAAAAAAAGAGGGAGCCGCGTGCGTGTGTCCATGCACGCGCATGTGCAAAAAGGTTTTTTGCGCATGCGCGGACGCACGCGGCTGCCATTTTTTTAAAAATGAGATGGAACCGGTTCCCGGTTGCCCGATGGCGACGGCCCGTCTGCAAAGCTGCCGCTTTCGGCAGCTTTGCAGACGGGCCGTGGCAGCTTCCTCAAAGAGCGGCGCCCCTGCCCATTCCGAGAGGTGCGCGCGCACCTCTCCGAACGACCGGAGGTGCGCGCGTACCTCCGCGCGAATGGGCAGCGGTGCCGCTCTTTCAGGAAGCCCGCCGCGGCCCGTCTGTGAAGCTGCCGAAAGCGGCAGCTTAGCAGACGGGCCGCGGCAGCTTCCGCAAAGAGCGGCGCCCCTGCCCATTCCGAGAGGTGCGCGCGCACCTCTCCGAACGACCGGAGTTGCGCGCGCACCTCCCCAAACCTTTGGGGAGGTGCGCGCGTACCTCCGTGCGAAGGGGCAGCGGCGCCGCTCTTTAAGGAAGCTGCCGAAAGCGTGGAGTTGTCGTTGTTGTTGTTTTCCCAGCAGTTACGTCCCCCAACTGTTGCAGCAGTACAAAGCCTGCCTTCCCGACCGACGACACGCGGCCGACGCCCCAAGGGACTTTAGCGAGGAAACTGAGGAAAGTTCGTTGCGCGGCTGCCCCTCCCCCCACCCCCCGCCGGCCTCCTCTCCTCTCCTGCCGCTCGAGACGGGACGGGAAGCCCCGCCCGCTCAGCTTCTCAAACTTAATTTCCAACGGGCAACTTCGACTTCCGCTTCGGGGGAGGGGGAAGCGCCCGGCCGAGTTTGCGCAGGGAGCCCGGCAGCGCGCGCTGCTGCGCACGAGTCTTTCCTCCCCCCTCCCCCCCGCCACCACTCCCAACTCCCGCCCGTCTCGAGAGTCTATAGGCGGGGGAGTTTTCCAAGCGCCGGAAACTTGTCCGAAAGTTCCGAGAAGCAAAAAAAAAAAAAACACAACCTCCCCCGCCCCACCCCGTTGCCAGCGGCGGCGTTTTTACGGGTTCGGCGTCGCTCGGAGTGAAGTGGCGTGAGGGAGGGAGGGGGCCATGTCCGGCGCCTCCAACGTAGCCGCTATGAAGAAAGTGGTGCAACAGCTGCGGCTCGAGGCCAGCGTGAGCCGCGTGAAGGTGAGCCCCGGAGTGGGGCGGAGACCCAAGGCCGCCCGCTCGCTCGCCAGCCCGTCGGAGCGCCTCGGCCGCCATTTGCGCACCTCGGGGGAGAAGGCTGCGTGGGCGCTCAGTTTACGGCAGTTTACAAAAGCGGCAGCTTCCTGAAAGAGCGGCACCGCTGCCCGTTCGCGCGGAGGTACGCGCGCACCTCCCCAAAGGTTTGGGGAGGTGCGCGCGCACCTCCGGTCGTTCGGAGAGGTGCGCGCACACCTCTCGGAATGGGCAGGGGCGCCGCTCTTTGCGGAAGCTGCCGCGGCCCGTCTGCTAAGCTGCCGCTTTCGGCAGCTTCACAGACGGGCCGCGGCAGCTTCCTCAAAGAGCGGCACCGCTGCCCATTCGCGCGGAGGTACGCGCGCACCTCTCCAAAGGTTTGGGGAGGTGCGCGCGCACCTCCGCCCATTCGGGGAGGTGCGCGTGCACCTCTCCAAACGGGCGGTGCCACTCTCCATTTGGAGAGGTGCGCGCGCACCACTGCCCGTTGGAAGAGGTGCGCGCGCACCGGGCGGCTGGGAGCCGCAAGAGACGGCTCAAAGAGCCGCATGCGGCTCCGGAGCCGCGGGTTGCCGACCTGTGCTCTAGGAGTTGAGTTCCTTGTAGGGTTCTGAGCCAGGATTATGTTTCCTCTTTCGTTGGAAGATACACCACAGTATATTTTTTTCAATAGGTATGTTTGACCAATAGCATCTAGTTAATTCTTTTCAGTTTGAGTCATGTTTAATAACAGCACATGTACTTGCTTAGTAAAATGAGAGGAATTATCATTCTCTTCTATACTACTTCTATAAGCTTTGTCTTAAGTTGAAGGCATCTTTCAAGGTACAGCAGGTTTTCTAATTGTTTGCTATAAATGTTCCCTACCCTCATCCTGACTTACTTGCCTTCTATAGTAATGGAACAATTAACATTGTTGGTGCCAGAAGAGGTTAACTGTATGGAAATTGGTAAGGGGAGAACCATGTTAATCTATAGTAGCAAAAACCAGGAGGAATCTGGTAGCATTATTTCTGAATAACACATTTCATCAGACACTTAGAGTGGCTAGATTGGTGTAGATTTATTTATTTATTTATTTATTTATTTATTCATTCATTCATTCATTCATTCATTCATTCATTCATTTTATTTATTTATTTATTTATTTATTTATTTATTTTATTTTATTTTATTTTATTTGTATACCGCCCTTCTCCCGAAGGACTCAGGGCGGTGAACAGGGCAATAAATACTAAAATACAAAAATACAAAAATTAAGAAGAGATTAAACCATAATGCCCAATAAATAAATTACATAAAAACAGTGATAAAACCCAAACCCATCAGACCAGGCCGGCTTGTTCAAACAAATAGGTCTTTAGATCATGTCGGAAGGAGCGAAGGTCGGGAGCCATCTGGAGCTCTACCGGCAAGCGGTTCCACAGATCCGGCGCACCCACAGAGAACGCCCTCCCCCTGGGGGTCACCAGTTGGCACTCTCTGACCGGTGGCACGCTGAGGCGACCCTCTCTGTGGGAGTGCACTGGGCGGAGGGAAGTTGATGCCGGCCGCAGGTGCTCCCTAAGGTACTCCGGACCCATGCCATGTAGGGCTTTAAAGGTCATTACCAGCACCTTGAATCTCACCCGGAAGGCAACTGGAAGCCAATGCAGCTCACGGAGCAGAGGTGTAACATGGGAGTATTGGGAGACCCCCAACACGACTCTCGCGGCTGCATTCTGTACCAGAATTTAAATTGGGATGGAGTGGAGGGGAAGATAGGTTATGCAGATGTAGTTTACAAGTACCATATCAGTTAAAAACTGCACTATATTAAACACCTGTTTTGTTTTAGCACCACCAAATCTTTCTTGTGATAGTCCTTTCAGTTGTTCCCTCATTCTTTTAATGTTGACATTGTATGTTTTAATTATGGCTTCCCAAGTGTATTGTAGACCCCTACTAGACTAATTTACACAATCTATTTTTCTCTGCAGGATCTTTTTTTAACATCTGTGATAATTGCTTCACTTTGGTTTCATCAAAATTATAATCATATGAATTGAATAAGTTTTGTTTGGGATATATAGGATTCTAAACTTTCTAACAAAATTTCATATAATTGTTATCACATATTTTCCATTGCTTTTTTCTCAAATGATTATGTCCGCTCTCGCTGTACTGATATTTTCTCACTTTCTAATTTGATACCTAGATAACTATACTGCATAAGAAATATGTGGGTTTTTTATGCATCATGAACCAAATTATGAAATCCCTCTGAATTTTCAGGAAGTACAGATACAATTTCAATCTGAAATCAGTTATTCCTGCCTAACAAATCAAAATGTGTCTGTGTTAGATTCTTATTACATATTTGTATATTATAAAACATTGTAAGCTAACATGTTTAAAAAGCCCTATAGAATTTATCATTGAAACTTCACAAGTGGTGAGCAAATAAAGGACTAGGAAAAGGGGATGGAGATAAGACAGTAATACTTTTAATATGGGATAAGAACAAAGAGGTTAAACCAAAAGCTTAATGTGAACATCGGCTTTTGGTTGTAACAAGAAAATAGTTACTCTCTCTTCCTGAATTACTGACTAGTTTTATAAATGTTACATGACTGTTACAATTGATGAAATTATTAAACGTGTAAAACTACTGCATTTCACTCTAAATGTTTGCACAAATACATTCCTCTACTAAATACAAGTTTAGTCACAGCCTCCCCAAGTGGGTATGTTCCCATTGTGCTGAAGTTCAACTTGCTTTCAGGCTTGCTAACTGGGGATGTTCAGAGTTGGTTGAACACGCCTGGATGTCACCAAACTGCGGAAAACTGCTCTGAGTTAAGCATACAGTATGAATATCAAACTGCTCAACAATTTAAGTGGGAATTTAAGAGAAAATTTTTATAAAATGTTTTATAGATGGCATCTGGATCCCAAGAAGTTGTCTAACATGTATCCTAATTTACAGTCTAAATGTTGGAGATGTGGTAGTTTAGAAGCTACCTATGTTCACATGTGGTGGACTTGTAGAAATATAAAAGCTTTTTGGATCAAAATTTGGTGGAACATTCAAAAGATTTTTAAGAGAAAGATAAAGTTTTCTCCGCAATTGTTTTTATTGGGTATTGTGGTAGATTGTGATGTTAAAGAAACTAACTTGATGTTGAACATGACAACAGCAGCACAGTTACTGGTGGGACAATATTGGAAGAAGGATAGTTTGCCCACTATAGAAGAATGGGTGTTTAAAGTTTTGAATCTTGCAGAAATGTCTAAGATTTCTGCTTATTTGAAAGATCATTCACAGGAAAGATATATTTCAGTTTGGAGGAGATGGATAAATTATATTCAGAACAAATATGGGACTAAAAAGTTCCATTTAGCTTATGAGTAGATTTTAGTGTGATATTGTTATTGGTACTTTGTTTGTAGTTATGTTAAAGGGGAATTAAAGCACATTATGAATTTGGTTAATTGTATATTATGCATAATTTTTATTTAGAATATTTATTTATTTAGTTAGATTTATATACCGCCCTTTCCCTGAGGACTCAGGGCGGTTTACAGGGAGTTAAAAAATCCAACATACAAAAATTAAAAACCGAATTAAAAAATATTAAATTAACCCTGTAGACTTAAAAACCCCAATTAAAATTTCTCCTCAGCCTGGGCCCGAAAGCTCAAAGATTATTGATTATGATTATCATATTATGATATGATTATTGTAACTATAATCCTGTATTTAGCTCTGGGAAGTGGGGGGGGAAGTGGGTGGGTTTGGGGTGGGAGGGATTTGGGGATATATTGTAAAATTTTGTTTTTGTAAAACTCTTTAATAAAAAAAACAATTTAAGTGGGAACTGTTGTTCAAAAGGGATTATCGTGGAATACAGATTTTTTCTCTCCATTTAGGGCAATGACCTTTTTTTCCAGTGAGGGCAATAACCTTAACCACCAGTTCATATTAGTAAGTAAATAAAAAGGGAAAAGATGACAGGATTAGAAAATACATTGTGTTCCAGATTTTCTCTTAAAATTTCATGAACAAGGCAGGGCTGTTGAACAATAAAAGACTTGTCTAAAAATGCCCTTGGTCTAGTTGACACATCAGTCAAAATCATATTTTGTGTACTTATTTAAAGAAATGAAGACATGTGCTACTTTTAATTGGAAGTTTCTTTAACAGGCTTGTAAAATGGACATGGAAACCATTGTACTTCCCTCCCTCTAGAGTCATGAACACAGTGTGGAGTCATCCGATAGAAAATATTAAATTATAACAGCTAAATCTCAGCTTACGAAGTATTACATTTGTGAAAGTTTGGCCAAGGTTTCTATAGTAACTATACAGCTTCTGAAATATAATCACTAGCAGTGTTTGGGCTGCACCTGGATTACCCTGATAGTTGGTCTCCTCCTTTCTTTTCTCCAGGAAATATGCCAAGCCAAAGCTCTCTCAAAAGGGTCTTTGTTAAGAAATAATTTAAAAAGCGTTTCGATTTTGATACAAAAAGGAAAGGATACCTGGGAAATAAAGCATGAAATAGTTCAGTGAAGAGACAACACAAGGGACTGAAACCTTTTTATTTATGGTAGTTAAGCCTACATGAGGGACTTTCTAATATATGAGAAAGGAGGAAATCGAAGTGGAAAGTGAGACGGACATTCTACAGGAGCTTTCCGTAGTCTTGGATTGGCATTTGTAGACAAAGGGTGTGAATTGCTTCTGATAAAATGTTGCGTAGCATTAAAGATTTTGTGCATCGAAGTTGCAGATTCAATCATATAATCTATCCATTCAGCACTGGTAGCCCAGTGAGTAGGCATGTAAAGTCCTATCTAGGATTTCTTCAGGCTCTAAGTAGAGAATTTGACCAAAAAGCCTCTTATTTCCTGTAGCGTGCAAGCTCATTTGTTACCAGTAGGATTGCCAAGTTGATAGTCAATGTCAATTGACTGAGAACTTATTTTATGCAATCAATTGGGATAAAATAATTTTATTTATTTTATTTTATTTTTTTCATTTTAAAGCTTTGTACATGTGCATTTCATGCATCATATTTTTGCACATTGGCATTGCCTTTCATTTTGATAAGGCCAGTTGGCTAATCAATAAAAGTGAATGAATAAGAGAGTGAATGATATAAATTGTGGGTAGAGCTTTGTAAGAAGGGTCTGAATGTAAGTGCATTGCAGTGTCTGTATACTGCAACAGCCAAATGATAATCCAGTGCAAACCGAATCTTGCTCATAGAAGAGAAGGATCATTTTTAGACTTAAAGTATTATGTGTATGGAAATGATTTTATTTCTTGATTTTAAAAATGTATCTGTATTTATTTCAGAGCAATGTTCATGTCTATTTCCTATATATTCACACGTAGAAAATTAGTGTACATGAATCAAGGTTGGGATTCTTTATATGAATGATAGAATGAGGTCTGGTTTGTGAAATGAATGTTATTTTTTTCCAGATATGCTACTATCTAGAGTTGGCAAGGATAACCCATGGGCTGCAAGACATACATAATTTTGTGGTCTTTTTTGGTCCATAAAGTTCCCTGAAATTTGTGCAACTGCTAAATAACCATGGCAATTGTTGAGTAATTGTCAGCAATACCTGGCATAATAGCAGATTCCCAAGATAAAGATTCCCTACTATAAAGTAGTTATTATGTTATAGGCAGGGCTTTTTTTCTCATAGAATGCTCAGAACGGAGTTCCGGCACCTTTTTTGGATGGAACCTTGTAGGGTAGGCAAGGCGGTTTGTATGACATGTGTGAGTTCTGGCACCTTTTTCTTTTACAAAAAAAGCACTGGTTATAGGGCTCCACAATCTCCTTAAATAATCTTTGTGCATGTCTCTAATGTTTCTTTGAAACAAAGGGCAAATACAATGGTGTCAAAACATATCATTTATGCAACCATGTTCTGAAGGAAAGAATGGTCAGGGGTCCTTGGTGCTCTCTGAGCTTGCTTGTTTTCTTGCAGACATTTCAACTTCAGACCAACAATCAAGTAAGCAATACCTTAGTCAAGAAACTGCCCAAGAGCCATCAGCAAACAGCCCAACCAAAGAATCCCTAAGACCACCCCCACCCACACAGACAGCCAAGATGCCAGAATATAAACTGACAGCAAATTTGCACTCCTTACTAGCACTGATGGTGTTAGTTAGGGTAATGAAACATCTACAAGAAAACAAGCAAGCTCAGAGAGCAACAAGGACTCCGATTTCAACCCTGAACTACAAATATTCTCCTTCATTGGAAAGGATGGTCTCTGACACTAATTTATTTAACTGAAAGTACCGGATACCTTGAAAGAATTGCAAGCTTTTTATTGTTATTTTGGCAGCATTACAATAGCCTGTAAAGCTGTCTAGCAGCTCCTGACTTGTGAGCAGCTTTATACCCTGTGACTAAGTCCTTACAGCTTTAACATGCCATTCAGAGAAGTGTAGAATCAAGTAGCCTCTAAGAAATGGTTGCAAGCAGGTTCAGATGGCTGAAAAATCTTGCCAAGAAAACTGCAAGAGCTTCTCCAGGCAGTCTCTGAGAATCAGATATGATTGAATGAAAGGGAAAAACGTGGTAGATCTAAGTTTAACTTCTGATTGGGCTCACCTCTAGGAAATATTTTCAGACAGGATCTCAACTCTTGACATAATTAGTGTTCTCATATCATAGTAAGTCATATTGTTTGTTTATGGCTTGGTATGAGTGCTACCAATTACCTATATCATGTGAAGCTATAAAGGAGTTTGCTAGGTTTTGGCTTGGTGCATTGCATACATTCAGTCAATTTTGTTTGCAACTCATGATTCCAAGGTTTAATGTAGATTTGCAAAAGGCACAATGCATGGAATCCCCTTCCTCCTTTTTCTCCTATTAATATTTTGCCCCCTTCTTTGATTTATTTTTTAATGGGGAGATTGCAGAAGCATAAAGAACTCCAGAGCTTAATCTTTATTATTACACTGTCCCAAATTGATCCTGTCACCACCTAGTCTTGGTATATTTCTGTTGATCCGATGGAACAGTATATTCCTGGCTTAGTGTATTGTATAACCCAGACTTTAATACTGTGGCATATTCAGTGTCATATATGAGGAACAAAGGTGTTTAAATGAGGAGAGGTAGGCAAATGTGCTGCTGAGCTATTGCTCAGTAATTTCTGCAGTTTTGAACAAGAACAGTGGCTCCACATTTGTGACGCTCTAATTAGATATAAGAAGATCGGCAGTTTGGCGGGTCGAATCCCAAGTGCCACGTAGCAGAGTGAGCGCCTGTTACCCGTCCCAGCTTCTGCCAACCTAGCGGTTCGAAAGCACGTAAAAATGCAAGTAGAAAAATATGGACCACTCCGGTGGGAAGGTAACAGCGTTCCGTGCGCCTTTGGCATCTAGTCATGCCGGCCACATGACCACGGAGACGTTCTCGGACAAGCACTGGCTCTTTGGCTTTGAAACGGAGATGAGCACCGGCCCCTAGAGTCGGAAATGACTAGCACGCATGTGCGGGGGAACCTTTACCTTTACCTTAGGGATGGTGATTGGGTGAATTAAGGACACTGTTAAGAAAAAAGCAAAAGAGGGCAAACAGGTGCACTTATTTGGCATGGGTCTACACCACGGGTGTCAAACTGCCAGCCCGCGGGCCAGATGCATCATGCCGAAACCGCGCCCACCCCATTGCTAGCAATGGAAAAAAGTTGTGATACGTCACATGATGTTGCGAGTTTGATACTCATGGTCTACACAGTTATTGAAAAAGGTTAGGCAATCCAATTGCATGAAGATTCATTTTCCAACTGAAGTGTCAAAAGATGACAGGTCTTAGGCTGTTGGAAAAGGATCCCAAAGATAAAATCCCAGCTATGATTAGCTCATGTATATATGTATGTATGTATGTATGTATGTATGTATGTATGTGTATGTATATGTATATGTACACATACACATACACATATACATATACACACATATACACATACACACATATACATATATATACACATATATATATATACATATACACATATATATACATACATATACACATACACATAGACATACATACATATATATGTCTCAGAAAACAAATATATATATATATATATATATATATATATATATATATATATATATATATATATATACCTCAGAAATATATATATATATATATATACCTCAGAAAACATATATATATATATATATATATATATATATATATATATATATATATAGGCTCATACTTTGTCTTAGAAACAGCAGAACCTATTATTTTGTCATATGAACTGTGGGATCTATTCAAAATATATCTTGAAGAAAGCTATGATAAGTAAATTGAAGCCCTATTATGAAATAGGATATATTTGGCATGACAGTTTGTGGACAGACAAGATAAACATTGTCCTATGACCTGCCTGTGAGTTTCTGGAAGCAGTTAGTTGGTCACCCACGTAGGTATTTTACTGCCTGAAACAAACATGGTGCACCCTCTAACGTTACATGTGGAAAAGCCACTAGACTGGAAGTGGAATTTTATTTCAGCACCAGTGACAGCATCTTTCACAGCCCCTGAGGACAGCAGGCTAGCTCAGAAAACAGAGATGATATAGTTATTGGGCATGCAGTTCTGTCTTCCAACAACTTGCAATTGTTGCAGTTTTCCCACAACAGCTGGGGAAGCTACTTCCCTCTTCCTAATTGCCCAACTGGACTGTTGTGAGCAATCCACATAGAAATGGTATACTTGACAAGAAGAATCTTTGGTGATTTAGCAAGATTGCTGTATACCAATTTAGCCTCCTGGGACTTTAATTTTATGGTAAAGGAAGCCACTTGGATATTAAATGCTTGGACTGTCCTGCATCTCCAGGGATAGAATCCCATATTGCAAGTAAGGTAAACGAGTCCCCACAGATTTCACTCTGTTAGTCTTTGCCAAATATAGAGGGCAGTGCTCATCTCCATTTCCTCCATATAGCAGGACTAGGTAGGAATCCTGTCCCCAAGATTTTAGAAGACTCTTGCCATCTTGAAGACACAGTATTGAACTGGATTGGCCAGTCAATAGCATAAGATTATAAACCTGTGCCATTTCAGAAATACAACATGGGAATAAATGAAACCAGAACTTTGGCTATTAATAAGATGAACGCAAAACCGCTCACAATTACAGAACCTATATTACAAAGCAGAAAACGATACCCTCCAGGGATGCTAGGCAATATCTTCCATCATTTTAAGCCAGATTGGCTGAGAATGCTGGCTGGGAATCAGAATGCAGGGGATCTGGATCGGTCCCCATCGCTGAGTTGGGGACTACCCTAAATTTGAGGAGAAATTTTGATTTTGGTCATGCAAATAACACGTCTCCGTAAAATGTAACTGGCTTCAGCCAATTACTGCCCTGCTTCCATTACTTTCTTCACTTTCTACACATAATATCTCTCTGTATCCTATTGCAGGTGGAATCTCCCCCAATGGTCAGTTCAGAACTCTACAGCAACAGTTTAGCTCAAGATCCCAAACCAATGGCACAGATCACAAAAGTTTGGTAGGTACTGCTGTTTCTGTTCCCTGTTTCTAATAATATTTAACTGCACTATTCCCACAGTTATTTATATTTCAGTGTTCTTTATATTTCAATCTGATCTGGGTGGTTGGTTTATATGCATATATGTCCTTCCTGTTGCTGACTTCCAGCCCTGCAGCCTTTAAAGTGATGATGCCATATAACACGCTTGTTTATCCTAGTAACGGTGTCAGGGCAAGCAGTGCCTATTCTTAAGCCACAAACAGTGCTGATGTTAACGAGGGCAGCCTGTAGCCCCCAGAATCCCTATAGTAGATGTTCATTTGTATATAGACTAGATGACTTCAAAATACCTCAGCTGGTCTAGGAATTGGCATGAAGGAAGTGTGCACTTACCTGTGTATGAGAGACAGGATTTATCTGCTTTTGAAAATTAAGTATTAACTTTCCCTTCCGTCCTTCCTTCTTTCGTGCCCCTTGCAGCTGCACCATTCCGTTGGCAACAATGGCTATAATTCCGTGAAGGCTGCCGGCTGGTCCTCCCGCTCAGCAGTGGATCTCAGGCCCAATGCTAGAATAGCCGCTGTCGGCGATGGCACCGGCCCCAAAGGTCCCCTGTATGGCGCGAATTACAGCTCCACCACCCGGCCCAGGTCTTTCAATGACAAGAACTACCGGAACGGTCAGAACTATGACACCATGTCCTTGCACTCCCTGCGTCTGACAGATGGTCTAGGCGGCCCTGGGGGTGTGGATGACCACTACAGTTTAATGTCTGAGATGGATCCACTGACCCAAGCGAGACTCTACAGAAACCAGGGCGGGGGTGGCTTCCAAAGATCCTACGCCTTTGAGAGGCAGATGAGCGCCGGCTCTAACGCTTGTGCAAAGCGACCCCTTGACTGGATGGATGGTATGGTGGTCCCCCAGAACAGGACCGTCATCCGTGCACCAGCCATGCGCACTCTGCAACGTTTCCAGAGCAACAACCGCTCCCGATTTAGTACGGGCTCCTTCAGTGGCGCTCAGACCTCCCAAGGAGGGGCTGGGAACACCTACGTTACAGTGGAGCGTACTTCCCGTGCCCCTTCTGTGCACAGTTTGGCTGAATCCAACCACCATTTGCAAGACCTGCGTGGCATGGACATGTTTGATGGTCAAAATACACTGATGTCCCAGCAGTCCTACTCCGGTGGGTAAGTGTGCTGTGAATTTGTAGCAGTGCAATGCTCTGGTCCTAAGTGAGCTGAGGAAACTGGGACAGATGGCTTTCACCCACTTAGCTGCCCTGAATTCCAGCCAAATCAATCTCTATTGACAGTGGAAAGTGGGAATGACATGACTGCATTTCAGGCACACAAAGTAGTCCTAGACCGAGAAACCTTGCCACGGGGGCATGGAGCAGCTAATTTTTTTGCAGATTGTTTCTTTGCCTGGGTGCTCTTTATTGGTGAATCTGGAAGTTAAGGTACCTGTTATGCCTAAAGGACTCAGGTGGCAAAAGAATGGCACCAGTCTCTGGATTCTGCCATTACTGAGCTGAAATCCACCTAAAATAACCAGCACAGTGGCCAGGAAAATAATACAAATTACATTCTGTCTGCTCACTGATTTTCATATACGGGAATTGTAAATGAGGTTATTCTGAGTCTGGGCAGGCATTGACGTTTCTATCAGTCCTAATTAAACTTACAGGGTGTTAGTATATGGTATTTTTCTATAACAGATGTTTCTATAACAGATGGGTTATTTAATTTATTCCTTGTTGACTAGCTGTAGGTATAACAGCTGAGATTGGCAAGGTAAAGAACCATTGGTTCCCAGACTAGAAATGGCCAGTTTGGAAACATATCTTCTTAAAGCAATACGGCGACCCAATAGTTTTTGGTTAATTGAGAAAAGTGAAAGAAAGAAGCTTAGAATTGAAACCAGTGGTTATGAATGAATTAATTTTTATCTCTCTCCCCTCACACCTCCCTCTTCTTCTCCCTCTCTCTGTCTTTGACATCTTTGCACTGAATTGGGCAAGTAGCGGATGGCACAGAATCTTAATTTTTTTTATCGCAACATAAAATCTTTTTTTTTCCTGGAGTTTTGCATTTTGAGAAATTACATTTGTAGCTGTGAAAAGTAAAGCAAGTTTCTACCACTTATGTAAGGGAAAAGATTTATATAAGGGAATATTGAATAGCAAAAGCAAAGGTAATAGTTTACAAACTTGATGTACAGTATTTACATTTATGGTCTGATTATCCCAGCCCTGTAACCCTATTTTATCAGGCTCTTTCCTTGTTAAGCTCTCTTCCTTCCTCTTCCCCTTCCTTTTTTTAAAGCAAGATCTTTATGTTTTGGCAAGGAATTCAAATTCCTTGTATGCCTCAGATCAGCTAGTACGGCCATTTTGTACCTAAATGCATATATGTAGTTTTGTTTAGTAGATATACATAGTCCTCAGCTTACAACCAGTCACTTAAATGAACATTCAAAGATACAACAGATACCCCCACACACACCTCCAAAAGGTACTTACAACCCAATTTTTAAGTTCCAACAGCTGCAACCCCATGCAGTCATATGACTGCATTTTGGGCACCTGGCAATTGATACACACAGCCATTTCTAGTGTCTCACAGTCACATTATCACAATTTTTTGCTGGTTTCCAGCATTTACTTCCAGTTTCTGACAAAAAAAGCTCATTGGATAAAACAGATTCACTTAATGATGGTGGTATGTTCAGTTAATGAGCATTGCAAAAAAAAAAGGAATAGTCAAGCGGTGATTTATTTAACAACTGCAACAATTTATTATTGTAATTCTGGACTCAATTACAGCTGAATTTTTTTGGGGGGAGGGGGTAAGCACTGTCACTGCATGTGTTGTTTTTTTAGTTCGTCCGAAAAGCTCAATTCTAACTCTACATTTCTTTCTGTTCTGCACCTGTGTTGATAACCTATCTGGTAACCATAGTGAATGTCATGTGGTCTAGCTATATTATGAGTTAGCTTTGCTGTGTGCGCAAGTGTAAAAAGTTTTTCTAGTTTTTGTCTTCACTTTTCTTTTATTGTCTAATGAGAGAGGATGTAGTCGGTATCAGATGGATATTATTAGAAATCTCTGTAAAAAAGGAGAAGATTTGAAATGGCATAATGTCCTCTGATTTAATTTTGGTTTCAGATTTGATGACATTGATCTTCCCTCTGCCGTGAAATATCTGATGGCTAGCGACCCCAACCTCCAGGTGCTTGGGGCTGCTTATATCCAGCATAGGTGCTACAGTGACAATGATGCCAAGAAGCAGGTGAGGCTAAGATGGATTTATAGCTGAAGGCATGCCTAAGATCCCAGTATTATTTGCAGTTTACTCAGCAATGACTCTCCTTTAAGAGGTTGTGCCATGCTTAGTTAAAACAGTTGTGGTGAGAGGGGTTCTTGTACGTTAAAAGGGAAGATTATTTGACTGAAGAAAAAGGCAGCTTGCTTAGAGACAGGATGAGAGGGGTGCACGTGGGTGGTGATGAGACAGGATGAGAGGGGTCCACATCTCTGCTCTTCTCTCTTTTAAGTTGTGTGCCACTCTCCCTCTTTCCATAGGCTCGCAGTCTCCAAGCCATATCCAAGCTGGTGAAGCTCTTCAACAGTTCTAACCAAGAGGTGCAGCGCCATGCCACTGGTGCCATGCGCAATCTTATTTACGACAATGCAGAGAACAAGCTGGGGCTGGTGGAAGAAAATGGAATCTATGAGCTGATGCGCACTTTGCGGGAGCAGGATGATGAATTACGCAAGAATGTTACTGGTGAGTGAACATTGTTGTAGCCAAATTGTGGGCAGAGGATTTGGGAGCGTGGATCTATAGCCCACCCAGGAAATAGGAAAATTAAAAAGAAATAGGATAAGTCATAATTTTTTTCTAACTAATTTCAAGACAATCTTTCTAGTTGCGCAGTGGTTTGAAGGTAGTATTGCAGGCTAATTCAATTCACTGCTAGGAGTTTGACTGGGTCAAGGTTGACTCAGCTTTCCATCCTTCTGCAGTCAGTAAAATGAGGATCCAGATGGTTGGGGGGGGGCAATATGCTGAGACTGTAAACTGCCTAGAGAGGGCTGTAAAGTACTGTGAAGCGGTATATAAGTCTAAGTGCTATTGCTATAGCCTTCCACTGGGAAAAAAGTGTGTCTTGCCCTAATGTTACATTTAATTTCCACTGTATCTTAACATAAGGGTCAGAAGAGGAGAAATCTTAGTATAAGGAGAATGATCCTTGTGATTAATAGCCAAATGTTACAACAGGAGGAAGCAATTTCTATCTTAGAGAAAATGTCCTTAATAGGAAATAGAAAAAGGTTCTGCTTTTTAAAATTAAATTTCATTTAAAAAATATCACTGCATCAACTGGCTGAAAGTGATTCAGCCTTTATAAAGCAATGCTAGTATTTTTTTAATCTACTGTTCAACCAAATAACTACCAGGTACATTATAATAAAATATAAACAGTAGCATAAGTTCAATCTAGAAAAATAGCTAAACAGAGGAAGATTTCATGAGACAGATGAAATCTTCCTCCCACTGGTGTTGCCAGTCCTAAGTTTCCATTATAAAGTAAAACCGCATTTCAGTGAAACTTTGTGTGGAGGTGACATCTGTTATTCCAAAATGTCCATTAAATATGAAAGTATGTCATCATGGCCAGTTATTTTATTTATTTATTATAATTTCATAATTGCACAAATGGCATACATGACAATTTGTTTAACGTCATAATTATGCAAAAATGAATTATAGATGTTTCAGAGTTAAGGTAAATTTAATGCTTCGTCAGGCTACTTTAGATGTAATGGACTTGTTTGTTATTTTGCAGGGATGTCTGTTACATATTCACATTAAATATGACTCCATGAAATTATATGCTGTATAAACAATTAGTAATTAAATATGTGATATGTCTGGGGTATGGGAGGAGTGAAAAAAAGGAAAAGGAGAAAACAGATTGGTAGAGGTCAGGAAGGAAACTATGGCCATCTCATCTCCTAATTATTTTTATATAAGCCAGGAAGAGTCTCAAACCAGAATGGAAATAAATAACTAGAGTAAATAGGTATAAAAGAAATCTTGAGGATGGAGTCTCGCACCCCATCAAAATTTACAAGCAAGATTCAGAGATTGCTGTATCTAAAAAAAGTCTTGCAGTAATAGAAATATTATATAGGGTGGCAATATGATTAAATTGATAATATAGGGTGGCAATATGATTAAATTGAAATGTGATAGATTTGAAAACCTGAATGTATCAAGAGAGAAAGGATGGCAAGAAACATTGTACGCAGATTTAATGCCAGAATTGAAACTGCCATCTGTCTTTACACAAAGATTAAATGCAGGCAAGACATTAATTGTATTTGCCTTTTTCTGAAGAAAACAACGTTGGCTTCTATTTTCATCTGGAAAGAAACCTCTAATGTACAGCTGAATTGCAGTTACACAAATAGTAATCACATTTATAGACAATCACAGTCCCAAAGGAATTGCGACAGTTACTGCTAAACCAAAATGTTTTAACCAAGAATTTGGCGAGTAAGCTATGATTTACTGAATGATACACAATGTCAGGTTGAGTTTGCACATCACACTAAACTAAAAATGCTAAGTTTAGTTTATAGGTGAAACCAGGGTCATATTTAGGTTATTTGTATATATTTGGTGCATTAGATGCATTCTTGTTCAAAGCATTTGCTTCCTTCTGTTCCAAATTCCCTTCATAATTAGCAAGCTTTAATTTTCCTAAAATAGTATTGTAGTTTATTTCTTAATTCACAAACAGTAAAACTACACTGAGGAGTAAATGAATGGAAAGAATCAGTGAAATACTAGCAACTGCTGGATACTCTCTTTTTTTTTTTTTGAATATCCTTCTGGGTAGAGATTGGAATGTCAGCCTGTTAACAGGATCAACTTCAATGGCCCTCAGCAAATCCTAGCAAAGAAAAGGGTGTTAGGAGAGGTTGGGGAAAGGGATGTGAAATTTCTGTAAATTAGGGTAAGTGGTTGTTCTGCTTAACATCTGGTAGAGATAAAGAGAAGCAGGGCTGGGGGAGCAAGGGGCACAGTGTGGCTATATGTTGCAGTTTCTGGCAAATATCCTTTCCTAGGAAGAACCGGGAATAGGAATAAAGACATCTGCCAGAGGGAAGAGATTACATTTGCCTTCTGTTATGCAAAGGTGCTTTTCCTGTCTGACAAGCTCTGATTGTTTAATACCAAGGCCAATGAGAAAGGTAGGCCCAAAGCATTGAACTTTCATGCATGTTTCTAGCATGTTGGACACTCGTGAAATGTTAATGGAATTCAATTGAAGTTGGAGAGAGTAATCCTCTTGATACCATTGTCTAGGGCAGGGGTCCCCAACCTTGGCAACTTTAAGACTGGTGGACTTCAACTCCCAGAATTGGGAGTTGGAATTCTGGGAGTTGAAGTCCACTAGTCTTAAAGTTGCCAAGGTTGGAGACACCTGGTCTAGAGCAAAGGTCTCCAACCTTTTTGGTTTGGTGGCCCGGAAATGAAGGCATGCACAGCTACATGCACACACACAAATGAGCCGTGCGCCTGCGCATGCAAAAATGTGCAACCCATTTGTGCACACACACAAGCACATGCACACATGCAAATGGCCGCATGCATGCACGTGCAGATGGGGCTGGGTGGGCAAGAGTGCTGCAAAAGGGGCGGCACTAGCACTGGCAGGATGCTATGGGTAGCACTAATGCCGATGGGATGCTCTGGAGTGGGGTGGTGCTAGCACTGGCAGGATGCTTGGAATGGCACTAGTGCTGATGGGACGCTTGGGGGTGGGGCGGCAGTAGCACCGGTGGAATGCTCAGGGCGGCGCTAGCGTGTGTGTGTGGGAGTGAGTGCACACCCATGTGCATGTGCACTGGCCATCCCTTCACGCAGCCCGGTGGCCAAGTGGCCGTAGCCCAGTATTGGTCTGCAGCCTACAGGTTGGGGACCCCTGGTCTAGGGGACCAGATGAGCTTAACAAGGTGGCTGGTATTTAGAGGAGTGAGGGTTAGAGAAGATAGATCTCTTATAAACTGATGTGCTGTTAGTGTATGTCATCAGAGAAATTGGCTAGAATTTTCCCATGTTGGAAATATTGTCATGTTTGGCGGACATATAAAAAAGATAGAAAATTTTGGATTTAAATACATATACTGCTTCAGAAGGGACGCGGTGGTTCAGTGGGCTAGGACACTGAGCTTGTCGATCACAAGATCGGCAGTTTGGCGGGTCGAATCCCGAGTGCTGCGTAGCAGAGTGAGCGCCTGTTACTTGTCCCAGCTTCTGCCAACCTAGCAGTTCGAAAGCACATAAAAATGCATGTAGAAAAATAGGGACCACTACAGTGGGAAGGTAACAGCGTTCCGTGCACCTTTGGTGTTTAGTCATGCCGGCCACATGACCACGGAGACGTCCTCGGACAAGTGCTGGTTCTTTGGCTTTGAAACAGAGATGAGCACCGGCCCCTAGAGTTGGAAACGACTAGCATGCATGTGCGGGGGAACCTTTACTGCTTCAGAAGATTTTAAAGATTAACACAGGTTGAGATCAGAGACTTTTCTTTTGGGACTGATGGACAAAAATTTGGAAAACAGTCATGGATCTTTGTTTTTGTACATGGTAAGCGCATTGAGATTTTTATATGCACAAAGTTGGAAAAATTCAGCATTACCTACAATACCTAAAATGGAGGAATGGCTGGTGAAGATGATGGAGCTTGCTGAAATGGATAAATTTACTTGTTTGATCAGAGAAAAGGCAATATCTACATTTATTGGTGACTGGAAACCCCTTATGAATTTACTGAATTATCATGAATTTATGGTTTTGGTGATTTGACAGGATAGATTATACAAAGGAGAGAGTTATGAGGAGTAAAAGCCAAAATTATAACTGCTATAAAAAAGATTAATCTTTTGCCAACTACATGGCAAAAATCTAAATGTTTATTATGGGAATGTTTTCTCAGCTCTCTTGTGTACTAAACCCCTTCATATACAATCAGCAAGCTTCAAAGTCCCAAATAAATATTGCAGTAATATATTTACTGATAATTGTACTACTTTTCCTAGTAGCCTGAGGTTAATTGCAGTCTTGTGCAAGATCCACTTTCTAATTCTAGGCAAACCTAGGCCCCTCTTTTAGCTTTCATCCATTAATTCCGTCATAAACCATCTGCCTCTCTAAATCCCAGCTAAATCTGCATCACTATCTTAGTTTCGTAAGAGAAAATACCACCTCATCTTGCTTTATGTTGCTTCTCTTTTAAGAGAATTCTGACTTTTTGAAGTCTCATTTGTATTTTATCTCACCCAATTCTTTTCACTCCAAGAATTCTATATATACATAACCTGTTTTCCAGAAACACAGTATTTTCTCTCCATGTATGGCTTAACTGCTCTTCAGCTACCCGAACATGCACAGTTGCAACAAATCTCTTCATTTCATAAACAAATGTATGTTGGCTGCTGAAAAGAACAACCTTAAATTCTTGTTTACTAACTTGTGCTCAGCTACACATCCACTGATAAGCCATAATGTGAATTCAGCAAGACCCATCCTGTCCTTCAGTTGCCTGCAATTCTGAATGGAACTGTCCCTGGCTCAACTTACTATTTCATTGTCACACACTATTTTTGTAAGTGGTTACCAAGCTGGGTTAAAACTCTTTGCATTTTTATTAACAAGGGTAGGGATTAATGTTCCCCTTGCATGTTAATGCACGTTAAATATCTGTTCATCCCAAATTTCCTAAGAGGGGATTGTGCTTATGCCTTTCAGCAAAACCAGCTATAAAAGCTTTGGCAGAAGCTGAGGAGAGGCATGAACTTAGTAGCCATACTAAGTTAGTCAGTATGGGGCACTTGCATGAGTAGGTAAGCAAGCCCAAAGCCCACTGGCATAAAGACCTGACATCTCAATATCTACAGCTTCTCAAGCAGCTACAACAGTGGTTGACACACTGGGATGCTGTAACAGTTAAGACTGCTCATGAACACAAAACAGAATGAATGAGTGACATTTCCTGGTGGCAGCAGATAATAAACTAGAAAGGGGAAGAAGCAGAAGCTGTTAGTCACAGTTTTTCTGTTGCTAGGCAGCCAATATTTGTAGTTATTGAAGGGGGGAAAGGCAAGTTGATGCTATTAGCCTTATTGAAAGCCTCTTTCAGGCCTTCCAGAAGTTAAACCCAGCTGGAGATCTGGCCCTTTTGTGACTATACAACAAGGAAGAAGAGGCAGAGGTCAGCCTGTAGCCTTATAGAGATCAGATTGCAATTCCCATGATCATTCATCCTCAATTATGTTGGTGGGGTTAATGTTCAACAGTATCTGAGAGAAGAATGTTTTCCATCCTTACTGAAAAGGGAAGAGGAAAGTAACCTGACAAATACGAAAACTAAACAAAATTAAATCCTGAAGTGTCCTCTAATCTTGAGATCTCAGCTGTGAGAAGCTATATAGACAAAGGAGATAAGTTGCTGGAAGGCATGGTGGTTGGCTGGGCCTATAAGACTGTCTTGCTCCAACAAGTTAATATGATTCAGCCATTGCGTTGTTTACAGTGAAATATTCTAATAATGTTAAGAGCGTTACAGTGCTTGATTTGTGCAAGTTTATACACAGCATTACCTAACCAGAACTTGTCTGCTTCGTTTTCTTGCTGTCCAAAAAGAATTTTCTCAGGAAGTTGCTCCATTTCTGCTGTTTTGTCTCTACTCATTACTCAAACTGATGTAGATAGCTAACAAACAGTCCAGGACTCTGTTAATTCCCCCAGGTTTCACTAAACAATCAGAATTTTTGCAAACAGGCTTTTCTACAGAATAGATCTGCAGTACACATGGTTCTTTCCTCACTATGGGCACTTATCTGTTGCATGCTATGTGAAGCTAGATTGGGATTTAACATGTCATCAGAAATAATCTTAGATGTTTAACCTAGCCTGGGATGCAACATTAGATGCACTATTCATAGCAAGGCTATGACAGGCTATAACCTCAGAGCAGTTGTCCCAAGATTTCTTCAGAATCTGTATATGTGTTTAAAGGAAATTTGCAGTTTAACTATGGAATGGAAGAAATGTTGGCACAGTTCTGAATCTGATTAGAATTTATTTAAAAATTGGCAGAAAAGTCTTGGATCTTCATTGTTTTATTTATCCATTTTAAAAAGAAGCAGTTAATTGCTCAGTGTAGTTTCCAAGAAAAAAATAGCACCAGGTTGATTAATAATTGCTTTTTTGACACTGACTTTCCAGTTTATTTCAACTGTAGTTTAATTAGAGGAAATTGCTGGCTCACTGTAACAATAGTTTAAAAAAAGGGGTTGAGGAGACAATGAAAGAGCTTGCATGTACATTTAATACCAAAATCAAATGAATGAGTGACCTTGGTTGCACTCCAGGATTCAGCAAATAACAGGTCTTGCATTATTCAGAGTTGCTGTGGGATCCAGCAAAGAAAACATTGATCTGAGGTTAGTAATAATTGTGTTCATGGTCCTGCTCAGCCATAATAGGCTCAGGTGGCCTTGTGAATGTCATTCTGTGTCAGGTGACATGGGAAAGCAAATAGGACAGGTTAACATCTTCCTAACCAGTAAATTCTTTGTAGGTAAGTTTCAAGGTACCGTATATACTTGAGTATAAGCCGACTCGAATATAAGCCGAGACCCCTAATTTTACCCCCCAAAATTGGAAAAAGTTAGTGACTTGAGTATAAGCCGAGGCTGGGAAATGCAGCAGCTCACCTTATGCTCCTCTCCAGAGATCTTCCCTCAGCAGCGGCCGGCAAAGTAGCTCGCACGCGAAACAAGCCTGGCAGAGGAGCCGGAGCGGCGAGCAGAGGCGCCCGGCCCAGATCCTGCAAGGCCCGGCCGAGACGTGCCCCCAGCAGCGGAGCTGCTCCGGCTCCTCTGCCGGGCTTGTTTTGCATGTGAGCTACTTTGCCTGATGCTGAGAAGACGCGCTTGGGCACTCGGGTTGGTGTCAGTCTCCGCAGGCCCTTCTCGTTTCCAGGAACGTCAAGCGTGCTTGGCTCCCCACCCCCACAGCAGGGCAGGGCAGGGCAGAGACTTGCTCGCCCTTCTGACGGCCCTGAAGAGAAACGAAGGGCTTGCAAACTCCCCGCGAGAAGCTGGGCGAGTGTGTGCCTGCACGCGTATTTACAAAAGAAACGCTCCGAGAGTTCTTCTTTCTCCGCCCCCTTGGGGGGAACTCTAGCGATTGCTGTAGCCGCGCTTCTCTTCTCGGCTCCGAAAATAGGGATTTCTACTCTCTCTCTCTCTCTCCCCTCCCCACCCCGCATTCTCCTGCCTCTTCGATTGCGACAATAAAAGGGCGAAGGGTGCGCTGGTTTCTTCCTCCTTCCTCCCCCCCTCCCCTCCCCTCCCCGATTGTCAGGTGTGGCTTCGATTTTAGTTTTTGCCTATGGTGCTAGGGAGTTGCCAGTGGTGGGATCGTTTTTGGAGTTGCGTGCTTGGCCCAGAGGTGCAAACAAAATGTTTGGAAAAAGGGGGGTGAGGTGGGGTGGAGGAAGCAGTTTGCAAAGCAGCCG
This sequence comes from Vipera ursinii, assembly GCF_947247035.1. Lineage (NCBI taxonomy): Eukaryota > Metazoa > Chordata > Lepidosauria > Squamata > Viperidae > Vipera > Vipera ursinii. The sequence continues at coordinate 111,668,086 of NC_139512.1, read as the reverse complement.
AAATGGGGGTATATAGAGGATGGGAGGTTCCCACCGAGAGAGCCAGCAGAGTTGTTGTCGAAGTGCCTCACACGCCTTTCCAACCACCAGAGAAGGGAGGAATAAGAAAGAAACACACACACACACACACACACACCAGGAAATCGAGGAAGCTTGCGTAAGATCTGAAGGAGACACGATCGTGGGAAAGGCACCGAGCGTGCCGTGGAAAAAAAAGAAAGGGTGGACTTGGGCTCGGCTGGTTTCGCAACGGGAAATGGGAAATCCCCGCAAAAGATGCCGGGGTCGACAGCATTTTTTCTACCCGGAACAAGCAAACGCTGCCCCAAAACTGGGGCGTTTCAAGCCATGGCTCCTCCGGCAACAGTCGCTTAAGCTGCAGTTCATCCGGTTCCCCCAGCCTTTCCAAATATTCCAGGCTGGAGCATTCACTCCCTCCGCAGTTCCTCCAGCCATTACGAGCCGTTTCTGGTTAAGTTCAAACAAATACAAGCAGATTCAAGCCGTGGCTCTTTCCGCCCCGAAAATCAGCTGATCGGGCGTTTCAAGCCGCGGCGTTTCAAAACGGCCACAATCTCCCGGCAAGACCTCCTCTGCAGTTCCTCCAGCCATTACAAAGCAACTCTGGTCAAATTCAGGCCGTTTCGGTCTAATTCAGGCAGATGCAAACAGATTCAAGCCGCGGCTCTTCCACCCGAAAATCAGCTGATCGGGCATTTCAAGATGCGGCGTTTCAAAACGGCTACAATCTCCCGGCCAGACCTCCAGCTGCCTCTCGCCGATATGGAGGGCACCAACGCCCCCAAAAACAGGGACGACAAAGCAGTCTAGTCATCCAGCCCTAACGTGAAGGCATTATGCACTCCAAGGGCGCCCCCAAGACCACCAAACCACACCAAACTCACGGAGCTCACGGAGCTCAGCTCGACATGTCTGCCATCTTAGTTGAGCCTGTTAACAGACTTCATCAGTTCCAAAATCAAGATCACACCGGCAAGCTTTGTCAGTTGTCACTCGCGGCAGTACAAATACACTAGTACGGAAAGCTGGCATTCACTTTCGGGGGGAGGAAAAAAAAAACACAACAACACCGCACGCTTTAAAAGATTGGAGTTTTGCAGCCTTTTTTCTCGGGCCCGTCCGCCACCTTTAACTTAAGGCTGCGCTCTCGATTTCCTGGTGTGTGTGTGTGTGTGTGTGTGTGTGTCAGACCCACGGGAATGGCTGGTAGGGAAGCGGCATTCCGGCATTCCCCCCCTTCCTGTGTGTCGAGCCCACGGGGCTTGACACACAGAGAAACGCAAATGCCGGACTGCCGCCACCTTTACTAGCCATTCCTGCG
>NC_139512.1:111376744-111664244 GCF_947247035.1 Vipera ursinii | reverse complement strand
TTCCGAACGAAGGGACAGTTCTTTTTTTTGTTGACTTGAGTATAAGCCGAAGTGGAGTTTTTCAGCCCAAAAAGTGGGCTGAAAAATTCGGCTTATACTCAAGTATATACGGTACTTTCTGAATTTGGGATAATTCAAAAATAACTTCAAGACAGGTCAGGGCATCATTAGGCCAATGTCTGCCCTCTGCAATTTTGCTTTGCCATTAAAATCTTCCTCTGAGTTTGGTATTAGCTGCCTACTTGCAAAATTGAAAATGTGACTGAAACCTAGTTGTTGTAAAGATTAATAACATAAGGATTGTGAAACATTCTGCGGTCTAAAAATAAATGGTGATAATGATAATTATAGCTTGAAAGCAACACAGGGATAAAATAACATACTACAACTTTTACTTAATTCTAGATATAGTGTGCATGAACAGTAGCCTTAAAAAACCTTGTTTATTTCCATGGGGAAAAAACTGTTATATGTGATTTTAAATCTCAGGTTGATGAAATGTGTTCATTCTTTACTTGTGACTTTGTTTTGTATTGACACAGAGGGAAATCTGGCTGAACTCTTCTGTGTGGTCATAGTTTAATCTGCTGCTTAAAAAGTTACCAGTCTTACATACGTGTATGTTACTTATGGATGGAATTCAACCTCCTTTTTCTCCCTCTTCATTTTCTTGTTTGTTTTAGTTTTAGCTTTTTTTCTTGTTTTGATATTATAAGCAATAAATATTTTTATAAAAAGCTGATTACTTAAATCCCAAAGGTCTAGTAAGTATAACAGAGCCATTCCCATCTTGCTGAATAGTGCCTTCTGCAAAGACACTGTCTCATTCCTCTGCCTCCTGATTGATTGCTTTGCAGGCATTTTCTGGAATCTGTCTTCAAGTGATAACCTCAAGGACCGCCTTGCCCAGGACACTTTGGGGCAGCTCACAAACCTGATCTTGATCCCTCTCTCCGGCTCAAGGAATGCTGCTGTTATCCAGCAAAATGCCTCTGAGGCAGAAATCTTCTACAATGCCACTGGTTTCCTCAGGTACTTTAACTATATGAGAATTATAGGGTCTGAAAGAAGACCTAGAGTAGGAAAATCCTGAAGGATAATAGTAGTAATTGTTGTTATAATCTTTTAGTAAGATTGGTAAAGAAAAATGCAAGCATTGTCAAATCCCATTCAGTGAAAACAGTTCATAAATAATGTAGAAATAGTGAGCATCATTACTTTCATAAATTTCTTTGGCAAATGAGTATGCTTTGTATTGCATGGATAGAAGAGAATGTTTGTCTATCTGTATGGTATGCTTCCACTAAATATATGGGAGAATTATTCATCCATAGCCTTCCTCATTTATGCTGTTTTAGCCAATGTGACCGATTTAATGCATAGCAAAGATTAGAAACAGGATGATGGCAACACAATCAGCACATTATGTTTCTGACAGGTGAGGATCAAATTGAATCAGTACTTGAAGTGGAGAGTAATCCATTTATGATAAGTATCTATATATGGCTGCTGGAACATTATGTTGGATTGCAAAGCAAGATACTATGAGAGTGCAATTTATCAAAATATCCCCCCAAAAATATAAATCAAATTTTGCTGCCACTTGACTTTGTCAAGATTGTGGCTGAGTTATATGACCTAATTTTGCTGGTTTAAATGCCAATAAATGGCCATGCTTGGTAGAGTCAATGATAATGGGAATTCTGCACCAAGTTGCTGATTCCAAGTTCAGATAATATTCTGGATCCATATTTTACTGCTTGCTGGAGGGGGACAGTATGTCTGAAAAATGTTCCCTGAGATATTCTATTTCTTTTCTAAGAATAAGAGGGCAAAGACTTGAGTTTGAAGAGGGTGCATTGAAGGAATATTCTTGTAATGATACCCCTTCATATTTCTCCTTAGGAATCTTAGCTCTGCTAGCCAGCAGACTCGGCAGAAAATGCGTGAATGCCATGGATTGATAGATTCCATAGTTAGCTACATAAATAGTTCACTGGAAGTGGGAAAATCAGAGGACAAGGTGAGATCTCTCATTTTATTCTAAATCCAGCTTGAATCAAGTGGGGAAATGCACTTTTTCCAAGACAAAGGAAAAAGCTCTGGTTAGCCAGAGCTAACCAGCTGCAACTGCAGCTACTAAGTTTACAGTTGATCTTGTTGAGTATGTTTATTTTATTTATTTATTTATTTGTTTTTATAAACCGCCCTTCTCCCGAGGGACTCGGGGCGGTGTACAGAGTAAGGTAGGCAAACATAATGAAACAGTGCTGAAAAACAATAAACAAAACAAACTGGGACCCCAATTAGAGCTATCAGGCCAGGCCGGACTGCTGGAATAGGTAAGTCTTCAAGTCGCGCCGGAAGGTGCGGAGGTCGGGGGCCATCCGGATTTCAGTTGGTAAGCAGTTCCAGAGGGCTGGCGCACCCACTGAGAATGCCCTCCCCCTGGGGGCCACCAGCCGACATTCCTTGAGCGGTGGCACCCTGAGGAGGCCCTCTCTGTGGGAGCGCACAGGGCGGTGGGGTGTTGACATTGGCATTGGCATTGTATGAATACAGCCAGTGAAATACAACTAATGGTCCATGTGCAAAGGTGGATATCAGTGTAATAATTTAAAAAATATCATCTTATGAACTGTCTAATAGACTAAAGGTCTGGTTCTTCAAATGAAGTTTAATGCTTGATTGTCACTTGGAATAGAGATGTCCAGGAACTTATTCTTCAGCTTAACAGATTCTTTGCAAAAATACTATATGGATGGCTTCTGGCACCGAAACAACCTGAATCTGTCAAAAGCTGATGAAGATTCTTGTTATAAGATGCCTCTGGCAAACTTTTGAAAGGCAAATGATGCATTGTTAAACAAATATGTATGTTTGATACATAAATATTATAAAATGCTCTCTTGTCTGGAGCTCTCTATATTATTGCCTAAGGGATCCTGTAGCAAAAATTAAATAGAAATCAGAATATATGAAATAGACTAGTAATATCTGAACATCAATTTAGCCCAATTTAGTCTATGCCAGTTACTATTAAAAATTAAGAAAATAATAGAAAAATTGCAGTAAATAATATAGTATAAAAGCCTTTTGTTTTTGTTTTTTAAAAAATGGATTCTGTCCTCACAGAGTGTTGAGAACGCAGTCTGTGTCCTACGCAACCTCTCCTACCGACTTTATGATGAAATTCCTCCTTCCTCGCTCCAGCGGCTGGAAGGACATAAGAGGAGCGATGGAGCCAACATGACAAGTGAGCTGGTCGGCTGCTTCAGCCCACAAAGCAGGAGGGCCCGAGAGGTGAGACTGCGAAGAATGGCATTATGGGAGAGAACTGAGCCTGTTCTGGGCAGCCCAATATTTCACGGGATGAAAAAAAGAAAGAAGGAAGCTTGCTTGAGAGGAGTCCATGGGTTGACTAAGTAGACTAGACTCTGAGCATATCAGCATTCAATCTCAGCCCCTATAGTCATGCACAGGCCTCAGTCCCATATCTAGAGCCTTCACTAATGTATTGCTTTGGACAGAATAAATTTTCTCTTCAGCTAAATAACAGTACTGAATCCCCAACATCGGTGGGGAGGTATTTCTAGATCAATTGGTCATATTCCATTTCACACTTAAACCCCAACAATTCTTCTGGAATAGAAATTATTACCTTTGGTAGTTGTGATATCCAGAGGGTTGTCAGTTCCTCTGAGTAATTGGGGGGAATTAATGCTGAAGTACAAGAAAGGCCTGCAGTTCTTATGGGATGAATAATACCCCCAAAGAACAGAAACTGGGTCAAATTTTGATTAGAAATAAGTTGTGGAGAATAGGCTCCTCGGGAAATGGATTAAGAAACAGTAAAGCCTTTTCGAACTGGGTAAGCTGTAAAGGAGACAACAAGATTGTAGCTAGAACAAAAGTTCATACAACCTCAAAGAACGGTCATTAAATACTCTCTCCCTCTTCTCCTTAGCTCCACATGAACTCTGATATTGTGACTTTCACAGAAGTTTCTAAGGATCCTAAAGGGTTGGAGTGGCTGTGGAACCCCCAGATTATAGGGCTGTACAACAGGCTGCTACAGCGATGTGAACTAAATAAGCATACCACAGAGGCGGCCTCAGGAGCGCTTCAGAATATCACAGCAGGAGACCGGAGGGTAAGGCTAACTCCAGAAATACCAGCCTGAATCCTCTGAAGACTTTAAAATATTAATATTTAAAGTATTAAAATATTTAAAGTATTAAGGAGAGGAGGGAGTTAAGACATGAACTTGACTTTTTGTAGGAAGCTTGAGTTAGATATGGAAGATGAACTCCCTGATGGTTCCCTTTATACATTCAAAGAACGACATGGAGTAGACCTGCTCAAACAGTGGAGCACCTCTCTTGCCAAAACTACCGACGACCATTCCCCATTGTTTCTTGTGCCCTGAAGGAAAAGGGCTCTGGGGTTTTCCCCTGCACTGGGCTTATGTTAACCCAATAATACTTATCAACACTGCCAAAGCTCTGGAGTTTTTAACGTAACGTATAGAGAAGATATCTAAGAAGAATGCATGCTCTGCCTACTTTGCATTTGCTTGAGCTTGAACAGTGATTGCATTGAAAACTTGCCCATCTTGTTATGGAGAGTGAGAAAAGGGGAGGAGCAAAGCAGATTGCAGGAAAGAAAGGAGTGACAAGGCTTCCATTGTCTGCCTAAAGCCAAACATGATTAATGCAGTTATCAATGGTCCAGAAGGCAGTGGGAGTAAAGAAATAGAAAGAATAAACTGAGTCATCTGTTGCAGCAATCAGATACTTCTTGGTATAGATATATGAAAGTTTTATAATTTTCTAGAGCACCTTACAGTAGAAGAATCAGTCAGATATTACTTCTTCACTGTGCCTAGACTGCTTACTGACTCGGCAGGTGAATCATCATTTGCTAGCTCGTTCTTCTCTTCGTCTCTTGCAGTGGGCAGGTGTCCTCAGTAGGGTGGCTTTGGAGCAAGAGAGGATCCTGAACCCAGTACTGGACAGAGTCCGCACTGCTGACCATCACCAGCTTCGCTCACTGACCGGATTGATTCGCAACCTGTCTCGGAATGCACGCAACAAGGATGAAATGTGTGAGTTATTCCTATAGGAAAACACAGCAAAAGAGGCAGTTCCTGCAATTCAAATGCTTTACTCATATCATCCATAGTGAGATTTTAGACAAAGAACATTTTTTTCTGTGTATTTGCTAACCCGTTTTGTTTCGGATTGGCAGCAACCAAAGTGGTGAGTCATTTGATTGAGAAACTTCCTGGAAACTCTGGAGACAAGTGGCCTCCAATAGAGGTAATAATCAACATCATTGCAGTGCTGAACAACTTGGTTGTGGAGAGCCCCGTTGCTGCACGTGACATTGTCTACTTTGATGGCCTACGCAAACTCTTCTACATCAAGAAGAAAAGGGACAGGTATGTGGGAATGGCCAGCAATTTCCATCCGTACTCCATACTGACTTCACTATTAGAGCAGCGTTTTACATTCTTTAACTTCTGGACTCTGCTGCAGCTTCAGAAAATTTCCTTATGGCCCTTGTTTCAGCATCACAGAATCATCTAATGTTCATCTAATCATCTAATGTTAGATTCATCTAATGTTCAGAAATAGAACCAATTTGATATAGGAGTTAAGGCATTAAGAGTTCTGGTCCTTCTTCAGGTACAATGTCAGCCTGGTGACTTTGGGCCAGTCATTCTCTCTCAGCCTTAGGAAGCAGGCAATGGGAAATCTAAAACTGCAATCTTGCAAAGAAAACTGCGGGGACTTGTCCTGGCACTCGCATGAAGGCACATACACACAATCCTCAAAAGGTCCAGTCCCTTTCAAAAGCAAATGGCAAGTTCCAGTGCATAAATCAAGGGCTGGAGGAAGGAAGAAAATGGGCAAGAAAGCAAGCCTGTCAGACGTCAAAAGATTTTCACTTCACTTTTGTTAATTAATCCATCTAACTGATTTATTTCCAACACTTGAGAGTTTTTTCCACTCTAATCTGACTTGTTAGCTCCTTTGTTTCCTGTTATGGCATCTAGACTGATCCGTACCATTTATCCCACAGACCTTACCCTAAGAGCCTGGTGGATGAAAAGTCTGATATACTCAATTTGAAAATGCCCCTTTCCAAAGAGCCCTTGTTGAATGTGTGCCAGCTGCCAAAAGAAGACCAAAGTGCCTATGTAGACTGGCTATCCTAGCAGAAGAGTCATTGGCATTTCTGAAATCTGTGAAGCTAACGCCACTCACTATTGCTTTACAGGAGCACAGAAAGGCTTGGGTGCTTCTGTCCCTCATACAGCCTAAAATCCTCTTAAACGTAGCAGCAGTTTTCCTGGCTTTGCAAAAATATAGATCTATTCCTGTAGGGATGCTGCTGAATAAATATTTGAGATCCAAAGATTAAGATCCAGGAAATGGGAGGATAAGAGACCAGCTACAGATAGATGAGTGTGAATATCTTGACTAAACATCCATTAGTAATTCATGGAGAAGGAATGAGTATGTTTGAGTCCCAATGTGCACCAGTAGCATGTTACAGATTTCTCTTCTTTCTCCAGCTCGGATAATGAGAAGGCCTCCAGAGCCGCTTCCAGCCTCTTGTCTAACATGTGGCAGTATAGCAAGCTTCATCGGGACTATAAAACGGTTTGTATTTTTTTCCTCTCTCCTCTATTCCAAAGTGAGCTCATAGCGCCTAAGTCTCTAGTATAGGACCCATAGATGATTCCATTGGTGTCTGTGGGGCTCAGATATGTTAGCATTTGCTGGATCACCACTGATCTGATGTGTGCTTGTGACAAGTCGTCTTTATGTTTTACAGAAGGGCTTTCGGAAAGAAGACTTCATTGGCCTGTAAAGAAAAGGACCTGCAGAAAATGGACTCTCCAGCCCTAATTGTTCTCCAGGCATCTTGTTAATAAAGCACCACTAAGGACTGTGACCTTACATCATGAAACCCCCTTTTGCAATCCCCTCCTTTTTAAAGAGCTGGTGTCACTTGGCTAACATGTTTTATATTTTGCATTGATTCCTTTTCTTTAAAAGTCTGTATAAAGCTCAGGTTTCTCTGTCTTGGTCATCTTACACTACAAAAGTATACCATGACTGAAGATGCAAATCAATGTCCAGGCAAACTCTGAAGCCTCCTATCAGCATTGCCAAAGCCATGTCCCGACTTCCCATAGAACTGGGATTTCTTTTTAGAGTGTATGGATGTCGATGTCACAGCAGAAATTGCAGACTGCTAAGGATAATGGAGAAGTTCTCCCAGGGGGGTCATTTTATCAAGGGTGCTTCCATTTGCTTTCATGTTTATTGCTTTCTTTTATTCCCTCCCTCCCTGGAACTCCCCTATAAAATTCCCTGGTTATTGCATATATTTTCCTACCTCTGTATATTCTGGAAATGATTTGCTTGCATTTAATTTCAAAAGGACTGGGTTATATGAGTTTGAGATATAGATTTTAATCAGATGTATAAACCTATTTGTAAGATTTTAGGAAAGTCTAATTATTGAAACTGCGGAATACATGTAGGCTTTTAAAGTTGCATTAACCAATGCACAAGAGGACAGAGTGCCTTGGAATATAAATTTAGGGTGGAGTTTGGTGATGGATTTTCTCATTTTTATTTGAAAGCTATAATGAGTCTGAAGACATAATTTTCTGGAGCTACATATAGCATAATTTACTTCATGTCTTGTGGGTTACTATAAATGGGGAAAGAAATTATGGGAAGGAAGTGCTTGCTCTAAGGAGGTACTTAAGCTGGGTATCGAGTCCCCCTGTGATTTGTACAGAATTTTACTTTTATCTCTATTCGAATAGGATTGACTTGGTGAAATTAAAGTGCCTGAGACTGTCCCGCTGAACCGTTTTAGCAGCAATAAATTCATAAACTTCAGATCAACACGTATTCGCAATGTACTTTGTTGGACCAAAGAACACTTCTGCACTACATTTATTAGCACTTATCCTGTTAAATGAGAGTTCTGTTGAATACACAGTTCTTGCCTGATGTGTGGTGACACTGATAGAAGAGTGCATCCTAGCAACTGGATAGATAGTTTCAGTAGCCTGGCAAAGGAACTTTGGTGGGCAGTCTGCCCTGGGTGCCGTCAGAGAGGAGATGCATTGTCTGGGTGACTTTAGGGATGATGAGGAACCTACATGGAGGGTTGGTGGCGGGTGTGGAGTCAGGTTACTGTTGCGGTATGCTGATTGGCTGTTTGGCGGTGAGTGGTATGTTGCAGGAAGGGGGTGTTAAAAAAAATTATCCAGATGTCAAATACCTCAGAAATGTCACTGTCTAGTTTTGTGACTTCATACAGTATTATAGTCTGGCATATGTAATGAAAGTGCTGAGCTGCTTGACCTTTTTCCTCCACAGAAGTTAACAAAAAACAAAAATGGCACAAACTACTTAGGGAAGGCAGCTCTTGTCACTCAATATGTCAGCATAGTTGAATGTACGTTTTTCCTCTTATAAAATTTAATCCAATTATTTATTTGAAGCACAAAATGTCTGGGATAATAAGGCTGACTGAAGGAGATAAGAGTCCTAGGGTAAGTATTAGAATAGGCACCTATCAGCAGGAAAGATGAAAATTAGATCTGTGCAGCAACTAGGATTCAAAGAGAAAAAGGTGGTTTGGAGCACATATGTTGCACCAGTTGGCAGTAAATCAAACATCTTTTCCTGGGGTTGCACATGAGCACCAAGAAGAAACACCGCTTTAAGGATTTCCCAAGAGAATCAGATGCCCATATGTGGTCCAAATTAAAATCCCTGCCCAGTCTTAAGGAAAACCATTAGAAACAAAATCATATTCTTATTAGCAAACATTAGATCTGTGACTGATTCATCTCCAAATATGACAAAATGCTAGCAAATATCTTTCTTATGACTGTAACAATCACAATGTTGAAGAAAGGGAAGCACACTATTAGAAGCCATGGTGGCACACTGGTTAGAATGCAGTATTGCAGGCTAACTCTGCCGACTGCCAGCAGTTTCTCACCAGCTGAAGGTTGACTCAGCCTTCCATCCTTCCGAGGTTGGTAAAATGACCCAGATTGTTGGGGTCAATATGCTGACTCTGTAAACTGCTTAGGGCAATAAAGCACTATGAAGCAGTATTTAAATCTTATTGCTAGTGTTCTTATATGCTGAGAATGCTCGACATTTCTCCATTCATACAAAATTTCATGATTCCTCATGTATCTGCTTTAGTACTTCAGCAGACTCACTTTCGGCTTCCATAATACTGGCTGATAGACAACACTGCAAAATCAATAAACAGCAAGAAGCCTCTTTCCACAGATGATGCATTCATCAAGTTGTTGTCATAATACAAATATTCAGTCAAGGCATCCTCTTCCAAGCCAGATATTAGTCTGCTGTTCTTGGGTTATTTGTTTCCATCTTTTCTGAAGCCTTTGATAAATACCTTGACCATGACCAACAACAGGCTAATCCCACAACAATTCTTGTATGCCTGATTGCCTTTCTTGAAAATTGGAAATATTGCCTGTTTCTACAAACAAAGTATGTCCTCAGACTCAAATAATTTGAAGGAATAAAGCTGACAAATTAGTGTATCATAAGCAGTGTTTATTGCTTCTGCAGTGACTTTATCTGTGTCACTAAGTTTCCCTCTTTTTAACTGATGGATGGCAGCTTCAGAGATTCTGGAGTTACATTATTCAATTGTTCCATCTGGGCTGTTGAGAGTTGGTGGCTCTACTGGAATGTCTTTCAGAACAGGGCAGTTGTAAAGGATCTAGAACAGACATGTCAAACACAAGACCTGGGGGCCGGATCCGGCCCGTGAAGTGGTTTCATGTGGCCCGCGAAGCCATCCTGGAAACAGTGAGGGAATGGCCCCCACTGCCTTGGCCCTGGCCCAGAGACCCTCCTTCTGCCAGAGACCCTCAGATCTGTCCCACTCCTGCCCAGGCCCCCATAGGCACCCTTGATGCCAACGATGTAGAGCTGGCCATGCCCACCCAGTTGGCCACATCCACCCGGCTCCCTGAGGGCAACCACAATGCTGATGCGGCCCTCAATGAAATTGAGTTTGACACCCCTGATCTAGAAGTACTATACAAATGAGTCAATCATTCAGTTCTGGAGCTCACTTACAATTGCAAGAAAAAGTATGTGAACCCTTTGGGATTATGTGGTTTTTGGCATGAATTGGCCATAAAATGCACTCTAAACGTCATGTAAGTCACAACAATAGAAAAACAGTCTGCTTAAAATAATACTACACAAACATTAGCTGTTGTCATGTTTTAATTGAAGATAAGATGGAAACATTCACAGTGCAGGGTGGAAAAAGTATGTGAACCTTTGGACTTAATAACTGGATGACCCTCCTTTGGCAGCAATAACCTCAACCAAACGTTTCCTGTAGTTGCAGATCAGACCTGCACAACGATCTAGAGTAATTTTGGGCCACTCCTCTGCACAAAACTGTTTCAGTGTAGCAATATTCTTGGGATGTCTGGTGTGAATCGCTCTCTTAAGGTCATGCCACAGTATTTCAATCGGGTTGAGGTCAGGACTCTGACTGGGCCACTCCAGAAGGCGTATTCTGTTCTGTTGAAGCCATTGTTTTGTTGAATTACTTGTATGCTTTGGGTCATTGTCCTGTTGCATCACCCATCCTCTGCGGAGCTTCAGTTGGCGGACAGATGGTTGTATGTTTTCCTGCAAAAAGTCCTGATAAACTCTGGAATTCATTTTCCCATCAATGACAACAATCTATCCAGGCCCTCAGGCAGCAAAGCAGCCCCAAACCATGATGCTTCCTCCGCAACTACAGGAAACGTTTGGTTGAGGTTATTGCTGCCAAAGGAGGGTCAACCAGTTATTAAGTCCAAAGGTTCACATACTTTTTCCACCCTGCACTGTGAATGTTTCCATCTTATCTTCAATTAAAACATGACAACAGCTAATGTTTGTATAGTATTATTTTAAGCAGACTGTGTTTTTCTATTGTTGTGACTTACATGATGTTTAGAGCGCATTTTATGGCCAGTTCATGCAAAAAAACCACATAATCCCAAAGGGTTCACAACGCTCTCTACATGGGGCTGCCCTTGAGGACCACCCGGAAGCTCCAACTGGTACAGAATGCAGCCGCGAGAGTGGTGTTGGGAGTCTCCCGATACTCCCACGTTACACCTCTGCTCCGTGAGCTGCATTGGTTGCCAGTTGTCTTCCGGGTGAGATTCAAGGTACTGGTAACGGTGTTTAAAGCCCTCCATGGCATGGGGCCGGAGTACCTTAGGGAACATCTGCTGCCGGCATCAAGCTCCCTGCGCCCTGTGCGTTCCCACAGAGAGGGCCTCCTCAGGGTGCCACCGATCAGAGAATGTCGATTGGTGGCCCCCAGGGGGAGATCCTTCTCTGTGGGCGCTCCGGAGCTGTGGAATCAGCTACCGGTAGAGCTCCGGATGGCGCCCGATCTTCGCTCCTTTCGTCGCGATCTCAAGACATTTTTGTTTGTACAAGCTGGCCTAGCCTGATGGGGATCGGTGGGGTTGTTTTATTTTTGGTCTTTTAATTTTATCTCGGGGTTTTTTAGAACTGTACTTCTATTGTTTTTAATTAGGGCAATTGTTTAATCACCTTTTAATGTTTGTATTGGCTATTTTATTCTGCCCTGTGAACCGCCCTGAGTCCTCAGGGAGAAGGGCGGTATATAAATGTTATTAAATTAAATTAAATTAAAATTTTTCTTGCAACTGTATCCACTATCTGCTTTTCTGGTATCATGTTGAAATTTACTGCTGAGGCAGCATAATAAGTGCAGAGGTTGTGATATTGTCAACAATGTAAAAGTTCTTCAAGTTCTTTTGCAGTACTATTCCAATAGACAGTCCATTTTGTTTTGAAGCAAGTGTCAACTTGCTAATTAAATGGTCAATACAGTGCCAAATCTCTTGAGTTTGCATAGTTTTCATTCATCCAAAATCTATTATTGTGTTTCGTGTCTTCCAATGGGATAGATTTTGTTGGCATGCTTGTTAATTATTTCTGACAATTGTGCCTCTTGATCATTTTCATCATCCACGTGAAAAATAGTGAGAAAAAATAGTTGGAATTCTTGTTGGTAAGTAAGGTCTTCTAACTTCACTCCTCCATAACAATTGGTGTGGCTACATTATGAGCAGTTTATATTAAAGTAATATGACTGCAGTAGAGGGGTGTAGAAACACAATGCCTCTTGTTGACTAGATGTCCACGAGTGATGTTTGAAAACAGCTGCTGATTTAGAAGTAGTTGAGTACTGGATGAAGGCCATTTTAACTGAGGTTTTAATTGGTGCTGATTGGATGTTTCCAAACATTAGCTCATTTACTTCTACAAATGATAAGAGGCACAGGCCATTGTCAATATCTCTCCAATACCAAATTTCCCCAAGACATTTTCCCAGCCTTGCTAGTTGTTACCAACATGAGCATTAAAGTCACCAATGTTCAGGATTTATTACCTCTGTGCAATGAATCCACAGTTGTTTATAACTGTACATAGAATAAATCTTTTGCCTCATTCCTCCTTCTGGGAAGCATAATTAAGCACATTTTCATGGTTCCTAAAAGTGACAGTTCTGTTAATTGACTCGAAGCTGATGAAGCTTGCAATACATTTGGATGCTATGAGAACGAAGCTAGTATGCTCTGGATGTTTCTTGCCTCCACAGTAATACAAAAGACATCACATTGTCGCTGTCTTGTATGTGGACACAGACATTTCTAGATCCAGTAAGATGCCATTGTGATAATGCCAGAATTGAAATTCCATACTGAAATAACTCATGAATGATCATTTCTCAATGTCTGACCCGGCAACCAGTTTGAACATTCTAAGTGGACAGTTTAAAATAAGGTGGGGGTTTTTTTGGCTTTCCCATTTTTGATTATGTTTGGCTACTTGTGTATTTCTCATCAGCATTCTGAATTCAGTTATGCAACCCTGCAGATCTATCAGGTAAACCTTCCAGTAAACTGTAGCATTATCCTCAATGGGACATTTCTTTTTCATTCCCATAGTTTCCAATTCCTTAGCAGGGAACCAGTTCTCCCCCTTCATCTGGTTTGGGGTCTGCCTGCACGTTGCCTGCAAGACTAGCTATGTATTCTGCACAGAGAACATTTTGTTCTCTGACTTTTTAGCTACCAAACAAGGTGGGCAAGGGTTGGACAATGTCATAGAGAAAGCAGATCTGTACACCAGGCACCATTCATCTTAAAGAAATGTGATTATTTTTGGTAACTGATCTCTTGCTCTGTTACTGTATTTGCTTCTTTAGGGTGGCATATTCACTTAACACCTAAGTTTCACCTGTGAAATGCCCAACATGCAAGAATGCCAGAAGAAACCTCCTCCCACAAAGTCAGTCTTAAGAATGAACTTCTACAAGCAGTCACACATCAAGAGAGCAGGGGAAAAAGTCTATATGAGTAAAATAATTGTGAAGTCTTTCTCCCGGCAGGCAAGTGTGCCGAACAAACAACCTTACAGGAAAATCAATGAAATTTGAATTATGTTGAGGTCAGGGGAGAGTAGAGAGTTTCCTATGTGATGCTTTAGTAATTGAATAGTAGGAGGAAGTATGAATATCACACTGGGAAAACATTTACTTCTAGCTAGGACAGAGATACTTATGGTTGTATCTTTCTGGTACCAATGTACTTAATTTCAGACAGGATGCTTGAGACCAATGTTTGGAAATTGGGCTGTTAATTTCTCTCCCACTATCTCCTTCAAGAGACAAGATGCAATAATCCAGCCTGATTATTCTAATGATTAGAGCTTAACATGTTGAGCAGCTAGATAAAACTACTGCTAATTTGCTAACCTACTTCTTCACTGAGACCGTCTGATTCTCCATCAGAGCAATGTGGGATCTGTTGTCTTGGCCATGAAATCAGTTGCTCATATTTAAACCTAGGAGAAAAGTGGACATTGTATAATCCTTAAGACATGGTTTTAACCTTTTACGTACTGGATACAGCTACATAACATGGGTCTATGACAATTCACCATGACCAACTCACCATGGCTAACTAGCCACAGCCAACTTGCTACAGCCCACTCATTGTGGGACAACTTGCCAAGCCCAACTCACCGCGAGACAATTTGCTGTGAGAGAAGACTTACACTATTATTAAAAGATGCAAAAGGAGGGACAGAATGAAATGAGAATGACAAAAATTATTCTTATTTATTTTGAATAATGAAATTGAATTGTTAAATTGTCCTGTGGCAACTTCTCCCACAGCAAGTTGGCAGTGGTGAGTTGGGCGCAGCGAGTTGTCTGCGGCAAGTTGTCCCATTCCAACATAATACATTACCTTGGCTGTGTTCATGCAACCAAATCCTAACAGCCTAATGGGATGGCCAAGTTTGCATGACATGTTATGATATAATGTGGTTTATTTGGTTTTGATTTGGTAATCTGCTTTATGGTTTAAGATAAACATGGCTAATTTGATCTGAACAAATAAGATGTCCTTGAATCAAAGTCTGTAAGCCACAAATGATAGTATCTTAATCTTTGTTGGAGGAGGGCTTTACCTCTTTCTCTGTGCTCTAGATCTAGAAAAGCCTGAACAATTGTAGGAGAAGAATATGAAAAGTTAAATCCAAGGGAATGAAAGATAATAACTTTGGGTGGGTTTCTATAGACCCTCTAGAGCAGGGGTGTCAAACTCAATTTCATTGAGGGCCGCATCGGCATTGTGGTTGCCCTCAGGGGGCCGGGTGGGTGTGGCCAGGGTGGGCGTGGCCTACTGGGTGGGCATGGCTAGAGTGCGTATGGCCTACTGGGTGGGCGTGGCCAGCTCTACATCGTTCGCATCAAGGGTGCCTATGGGGGCCTGGGCAGGAGTGGGACAGATCTGAGGGTCTCTGGCAGAAGGAGGGTCTCTGGGCCAGGGCCAAGGCAGTGGGGGCCATTCCCTCACTGTTTCCAGGATGGCTTCGTAGGCCACATAAAACCACTTCACGGGCCGGATCTGGCCCCCGGGCCTTGTGTTTGACATGTCTGCTCTAGAGCAGGGTACCCCAATCGTGGCAACTTTAAGACACATGGACTTCAATTTCCAGAATTCCCCAGGTAGCAAAGGAATTCTGGGAGTTGATGTCTATGCATCTTTAAATTGCCAAGACTGGGAAATCCTGCTCTAAAGACAAGGAGTGGATTAAGAGCTCTTGTAGCTTTAACAAAAGGATAGAGATGAACCTTTTAATTACACCTTTTTCTTCATGCCTGCAGGACAAAGTGAACCTGCTAAAATTCTGCATCCTACAGTATGCAACCACAACTGTTGCAAATAATAGGAAGTCTGCTTGCCTTCAAAAGTCTTCCCTTCCCAGAGGCCTTTGTCCTCCTGCCACCTGGGTAATTACTGCAAAGTCTGCTCCCCAGCTTGGGCATTTGCAGGCTACCCATCCCTGAGCAGACTCATTTGTTACCAAGTAACAACAACAACAAAAAAGATCTGTCACTGGTGTTACTTCTTTTTTATGTGATTGATATTATTAACTTAATAAGCTGATTGTACAATTCTCCTGTTCCACTGGTGTCTAGCAGTATTTCCAGCACTGCTACCCAGTTATCATTCCTAGAATTCTTTAAGGGAAACGTTGCTGTAATAAAACTGGTAAGCACATAATCCAGATTTGTCGACGTAGGACAGGCTAAGAAAGAAAAAAATGTCATTCTTGACAGTGTCAAGGTCTATTTTATCTCATTCAGGTTTGGATAAACTAGGAAAACGCCTTAACTTTACAGTAGAAGGGATGAGCTCATGTTTTGCCAAGATGCTTTGCAAAGCAAATGTTTTCTTAAGCATTTATCGTTTTGCATTTTTTGCCTAATAGCAACTGGTGCTACAATTCACTTCACTGTAGAATCTTGAAGCAAAGACAGACTTGAGTGTAGCCCAGGGGTAGGCAACCTTGGCTCTTTCATGACTTGTGGACATCAACTCCCATGCTGGCTCAGGAATTCTGGGAGTTGAAGTCCACGAGTCATAAAAGAGCCAAGGTTGCCTACCCCTGGTCTAGCGTGTGCAGCATTAGGTCAGCAGTGTGCTGCAGCTGCCAAAAAAGCCAACACAGTGCTAGGCTGCATTAACAGAGGGATAGAATCAAGATCACGTGAAGTATTAATACCACTTTACAATGCCTTGTTAAGGCCACACTTGGAATAATGCATCCAGTTTTGGTCATTACAATGTGAAAAAGATGTTGAGACTCTAGAAAGAGTACAGAGAAGAGCAACAAAGATGATCAGGGGGCTGGAGGCAAAAACATATAAGGAACGGTTGCTGGAATTGGCTATGTCTAATTTAATGAAGAGAAGGATGAGGGGTGACATGATATCAGTGTTCCAATATCTCAGGGGCTGCCACAAAGAAGAGGGAGTCAAGCTATTCTCCAAAGGGCCTGAAGGCAGGACAAGAAGGAACGGATGGAAACTAGTCAAGGAGAGAAGCAACCTAGAACTAAGGAGAAACTTCCTGACAGTTAGAACAATTAACCAGTGGAACAACCTGCCTCCAGAAGCGGTGAATGCTCCAACACTGGAAGTTTTTAAGAAGAGACTGGACAGCCATTTGTCTGAAATGGTATATAGGGTTTTCTGCCTGAGCAGGGAGTTGGACTAGATAACCTCAGGTCCCTTCCAAATAATAATAATAATAATAATAATAATAATAATAATAATAATAATAATAATAATAATAATAATAATAATAATAATAATAATTGTTATTATTATTATTATTATTATTATTATTATTATTATTATTATTATTATTATTATTATTATTATTGGTGGTGTTGTTGTTTGTTGTTGTTGCTGTTGTTATAGTTATTGTCATTGTCATTGTTATTATGCCTAAGATGAAACCTTGGGGTCAGCTGTTCTTGCCCTTAAAACTAGCAGCAACAATGAACTCAAAATCTAGACCTCTCTAAAACATGGGTGCAACTTGCATGCAATTGGACTGATAACAATTAAAATCTTTATAAGAATGCATGGTAATCTCCTTTGAATCAGACCAAAAATATAGTCAATTCCTGCAGCAAATTATAATTTCCTGATTTTGGGAAAATATAACAATTCCATGGAAAGTAAAAAACTTGGCTGTCTTCATAATATTTCTGAAAGGGGAAATTCTATCTAAAGTTCATAGCTAATAACTTTCTTAAAAGAGAATGGGCAATATAAAGCAAGCTAGGTTAATAGACGACCATATTTTGCTAGTTCAGTTCCTTAAGTCAGGGCTTTTCAACCTTTTTACCCATTGTACCACTTTTAGGATATGGCAACATCCAAGTACCACCAGTCGCCTAGCAAAACCTTGATGACCAAAAAAAAAAAAGAAAGGAAAAAAAGTGATGAAGTACAGGTAGTCCTCGACTTACAACAGTTCACTTAGTGACTGTTCGAAGTTACAATGGCACTGAAAAAAGTGCCCCTCAAGCCACAGCCGAGCAAGACACCTGCCTGCCTGCCTGGTGGCGCTCTTCCTCCTGTCCGAGGTTTTCATTGTTGTGAGCATTTCTGTTGATGATTGGCAGCAGGGGTGGGGTGGGATGGGAGTGTTTGGTTTTATCCCCCCCCCCATCTGCTGCATGGTTGCAGCAGGTTTTGGTCACTTCACATGACCCTGGAGATGCTGCAACATTCCAGCTGATCGGCACTTCTTCTGGGCTCAGAAGCACCAGGATCAGCGGCAAGTTCCAGCTGGAGCCCGACGGTGATCCTGGTGCTTCCACTGAGCCCTGTGCAGCTCCAGCCATCTCTCGCTCAAGCTTGTCCAGTGCTGCCAACCAGTTCAGCTCATTCCCCTCCCCCGCTACCACTTTTCTAGGATGGTTGTGTACCACCTGCCAGGTGCCAATGTACCACAGGTGGTACCCGTACCACTGGTTGAAAAGCCCTGCCTTAAATAGGCATGGTATGAATCAATCCTGAAATTACTGCCATTCAATTTCACTTGAGGTTTGGTGGCAGGAAGATTGTATCGGTTTACTTCAAACCACTTAATATTTTAAACCTTTATCTTCCTTAGTTCCTTTTTCTTATTTAATAAGCCATAATAATAATTTTTTTAAAAAAACACAAGGCAAATGGTTTAACTGCTTTGATAGTTTTAATTGTCCTTTAGCAAGACTCTTTTCCAAAAGAATAGAATAGAGCTGAAAGGGATCTTGGAGGTCTTCTATTCCGGGCCCCCATTCAAGTAGGAAAACCTACACCATTTCAGACTAGTGACTGTCTAGTCTCTTCTTAAAAACCTCCAGTGATGGAGCACCCACAATTTCTGAAAGCAAGCTGTTCCACTGGTTAATTGTCCTCACTGTTAGGAAGTTTCTCCTTAATTCCAGGTTGCTTCTCTCTTTGGTCAGTTTCCAACCATTGTTTCTTGTCCTGCCCTCTGGAGCTTTGGAGAATAGTTTGATGCCCTCTTCTTTGTGGCAGTCCCTCAAATACTGGAATACTGCTAGGTGACATACTTGCAGCCGTTCTTCATATGTTTTAGTCTCCAGGCCTTGGATCATCTTAGTTGCTCTTCTCTGAACTTTTTCCAAAGTCTCAAAATCTTTTTTTGTAGTATTGTGACCAAAATTGGTTGCAGTATTCCAGGTGTGGTCCTACTAGGGTTTTATAAAGTGGTAATATTACTTCGCGTGATCTTGAGCCTATGCCTTTGTTTATACAACCCAGGATTATATTAGCTTTTTTGGCTGCTGCTGCACACAGCTGGCTCATATTCAAGTGATCATCCACTAGGACTCCAAGGTCCCTCCTACAGTTATTGTTTTTGAGCCAGGTCTTGCCTAATCTGTACTTATACCTTTGATTTTTTTTTTCCTGCCTAAATGTAAAACTTTGGTTTTCTCAACATTACAATTCATTTTGTTGGATAGGGCCCTGCTTGTCAGACCTCTCCATCTGCATGAAATATGTTGCTCAAAGTGCAATACATTATACTAAGGCTGAAACAGAATTACTATTTTGTTGTACATCTGGCTTGGAACTATCTTTTTGAGGCTTTTTGCACAATGATTGCTTTTCAATCATCTTTTTGAGGCATTGCAATTTAACTATGCACACCTCATTCCAAATTTTTTGACCACTGTAATAGCTCTGGTCCCAATTCTATGCTGCTTCCCATAGCAGAGATGTGTCAATTTATGCCACGAATAACATGTTAAGTCTGGGGCCTTTGATGAAGACCAGTCAAAAGAATTCACCCACTTTCTTGGCAGCCTTCCTTTAGTATTCCTGTCACCCTAAGTCACGTAACAAGCCAAATGATTCTTGGTTGATATCTTGCCTCATATATTTAAATAATTCTTTTCTGGATTTTCATTTTTAAAGCAATGTATTAAAATACTTTATATTTTATTATGATTTACTAATATATTTAATAACTTGCTTTATTGTAAAATAGTACCAATTTTTTGACTGCTTTTGTTGTAACAACTAATGCTAAAAGTATATGTATCTAATTTGTTATATATTGCATGAAAGTTCTCAGAATGAAAAAATCAGTGCAGGTATTGCATGCAACCAAAAATGTTAAAGATACATTTTAACCTAATAGAATTCAGGTATGTGCTGCTTGAATAATTTTGCAGAATGCTCCTCTCTTTCAGCCAATGTTTTTTTTTAATAAATGGGACTTAGTACCATATCCTGGCTGTTTCTTGATCAACAATTTACTTGGCTTCGACATGGAGCAAAATAGGTGTTTCCAGTCCCTTCTTTTTGCATTCTGTGCTCATGTTGCATTATCTTATGTTACATTCTAATCTCTTGTATCCCTCAACTTACACCAGACATCTTCAAACTTCCCTTTGACTTCAGATTGAAGTCTAGATTGAAAGAGGAAGAACATGCCAGCAAACATTTTCTAAACTTTGATATTTCTGGAGAAAAGCAATCACAAATGGATTCAGATGGAATTTCAGCCAGTTAAAGCAAGACAGAAGTGGGCCTCAAACTTGGTCTGATTTTATAGGCCATATGAAATGGACTAACACAAAATAACATTAATATGCTTGGTAATGATGTTCTTTACAAACATTTATTGAAAATATCATTTTGATATAAAAAGAAACAGAGGCTCTCATTTGTAATCTTTTTTAACCCCTTCTCTCAAGATAGTTTTGAGGATTCCCATTAGTTATGTCCTGGAAGTCACTTCTATCCTTGCTTGAAAAAGCTGCCATTTTTTCCCCTCAGTTCAGCTTTGCTCTCTTGATATTCATGAAAAAAGATGGCTTCAGTTTTGATTCTGAGACCAAAGCCTGGTAAGCTATCAATCACATCTGCCTATATTAGAAGGAAATGGGCAGCAGCTGGTTAAAATTCCAACACTTTATTTGCATTCCAATCTTTAAAGCAGGGGTCTTCAAACTTGGCCCTTTTATGACTTGTGGACTTCAACTCCCAGAATTCCTCAGCCAGGGTGCCCTGCCTGAGGAATTCTGGGAGTTGAAGTCCACAAGTCATAAAAGGGCCAAGTTTGAAGACCCCTGCTTTAAAGTAATAATAGCTGCCTTTTGACTCAAATGTGCCCTTTTTTTCTGAAAAGGCAACTGGACAGTTTTTTGGAGGAGGAAGAGGAAGGAGAGGAAGAGGAGGGAAAGGAAGAGGAAGGAGGGAAGAGGAGGACGACGTGGTGGTGGTTTCGGTACTCATCCAAGAAGCTAAATGTTTTCTTCTTCCTCGTCAAGGAAAAATAGCCCAGTTGCCTTTTGAAAAAAAGCACCTTTGAGACCCCTATGAGCTGGATGATTGAGGAAACTCCACAGGCAGCTGCCTTTTGAATTGCATAAACCAGTACTTAAGCACAGTCTAAGATTGGCTTCTTGAAATGTTCCTGTGGTTCTTGGTCCCTTGATACAGAGAAATTTGCCTGAAGAAAATTGGTATAGAATATTGGACAATCCTTTTCCAACAAGAAAACGAGGAAGAAGAATTGTCATTACAATGATCTAAAAACAAAGAAACGCTAGATCAAGCACCATCACTGTAATATCAGTGCAAGATTAACTTTGCTGCTCTCTGAATTAACTTTCTCCCCCCCCCCAGTTTAATTTGGATGAAACTTGGGCAATTTCAATATGCCTCTCAAGATTCTATGCTTACTCAACTGCTTAGAAGAGTTAGTCCTAATTTCGGCACTTTCAAATTTGGGGAACTTGAGCAACTGTTCGTGATCCTAAGAGGAACCTATCCCAATGTGTTTGAATTCTTGATACTCCATTTGTTTTACACATTTTGACATCATATTTGCCCATCTTCTGCATTCAGATTTTTTCCTCTTTTTTTGGTCTCTCTCTCAGCCCCATTTCTGCATCCCTTCTCTGTTTCCCATGGAAGTGCCCTTTCCCCTAGCAATAGGCGTCTAAGATATTTTTCTCTTTTTTTTTCCTTTCAAGTTATTACTGGAACTAACTTGGATACATTATAGATATTTTCCCCTTGGGGAAAAAAGGAAGTCTACCAGTGCAATTGAGCAAGAGATTTCTGAATTCAGTTTCTGTACTGAAATATGTCAGGCTGTCTTAGAAAATCCCAACAAGCATAATGGTTTTTAGAAGGTACTGAAATCAATCTTACATATAATCTGCATCTTCATAACCACACTGCTATCCCCTCTCTTTCCCCTTGCGTCATCCCAATTCAGTTACTGCCTGCATCTTATGTGACCTGCAGTTTATGAAAGATTTCAGAATAGGCCTTCATACAATATATGTTCATCTGAAAAGGTGGTACCAAACACCTTCCATGTTTCGGCTATCAAAGACTAAGAATGCTTGAAAAGATCAATAAAATCAATCTAGCACCCTCTAGAGGCGTTTCAATTGCAACCTACAAAATTCCTAATCAAGAATGCCACCGCCTACTTAGATAGCATTATATAAAGAATAAAGAGCAATACTATTCCATTAGCCTAAAAAAAAATTCTGTGCAAGTCTGCATCTCTTGGTGCTAGCATATACTAAGGTGCATTTTCAAATTTACATGGAAATAAGTACAAGTGAGGGCTTTGTTATTTTCTTTCAAAGAAAATCAAAGCTCTTTTTCATTTAGAAACCTGCCATTTTTTGCAGTTTTCTAGCAAGAAGGAGTCTCAGATCTCCTTAGTGTTGATATAAATCCAATTACACTAATAATGTTTAGCTATTAGTCTTCACTTCTCACATATCAACACCTGCCTGGAGATGTTAGCAGTAACTGAAAAGCTTGCCAAGCCTGTTGCTTAGATAAGTCCCAGCATTGTAACCTGATGCAAGATAATCATCTGAAATTGTATGGCACTATTGGTGTATAAGATAACCAGATGTTCTCCAAAACTTTGCATTCTCCCAATGGTTAATGCCTATAGAATCACGTAGGAGGTTTAAAGTTCACTTTATTCAATTGCCCTATTTAATGCAGTGGCCAACAGAAGGATGCCAAGCCTCTGCTGTTTTATTCCTATCTTCTGAAGTCTATTCATATTTTTGTGTCATCTGAACATTTCTTTCACTGCTATCCTTTATCTAGGTTAGGGAAAGACATTTTGGAAAGTATTAAGACCAGGTCAGAGTTCTGTAGTACTTGTTGGACAGTTCTGGATTAGAGAGATTAATTGAGCAAATTGTCCTTGCCAAGGAATACCAGGCTTGTAAAAATTATCATTTTCACAGGAATATCTTTAGCAAGCCTTATATATCATCTTCGGTCACTAAGCAGTAAAAGTCTGTCCTTGCATCATAGTTGCGAGATCCCAGGTCAGAAATGTCTATCTCATTCTTCTGGTTTTCCTCAAGCCGTACCTCTTCCATTGCTCCGAGACATGGACCATCAGGAACAATCCTATCAAGTGGTGGTAGAGCTTGGATAATTGGTCTCCGAATTACTGTAGGGCAGAAAAGAATAATGGGATAATATTTCCAAATGTTCACACAAGACTAGTTAGTTTGAAGTAACAGAGCACATTATAATTTCTACAAAATATTCAAAGTGAAGCTACATCTAATACCGAACCCATTCAATACCATTTTAAGTAGCTTACTTTCCAACAAGTTATACATTGTTCTGGATCTAATACTTCTGCAAAATGCTATTAAGTCAGTGTAATGATTAAATTACATGAAATCCAAGAAATCTATGACTGGGGGGAAATTCTACTGGAGGAAATGAATTAAAATGATATCTGATCAATACTTCAATCAAAGCTTGGATCCTGTGAGAGAACTCCAATTACAGACCTCTACGTTTTCACATGGTTTGATCTTCAGTTGGTAGTTTTAGACTTACTCTGCATGTTTTACCTCAAAATATGCCTTCGCTTGGCATAGACAGTAGTAAACGGGCTGATTTTTCAACCAATAGGAAACTGGAGAGACGTTTAAAGCTATAATGAATTTGTTAATTAAATTTGAAAATAACAAATTGGTTCCTCTCGTCACTAATTTGTGGTTATAACTTTCAACTAACTTCCAGTTATACATTTATGGTATGTTGATGTGTTAACAATAGCAAGTGATATTGCTCTGCATGTATTATCAAGACCTGTATTATCAAGGATAGAAATGCAGTCCTTTTCAAAATTTGTCAACCCAGATTTGAGGATTTACACCAAGCTCAGGATCATGGGAGGGGAAGGAGATGGCAATGATGTTTTGTGACAACTTATATGATTAGAAGCTGATTTTCATTGTCAGCATGCAGGTGCACATCTGTTAGGTTGTGTTATAGGGAAAGAATGGGAATCCTTCTGATTACCAGTTGTCAGTGCATATTTGCCAAAAACAAAAAGAACTAATTTTATCAACTTTTCTTTTAAACTTGATAACCTGTTGAGTAAAATGTGGGAGAGTTGTAGATAAATACATCTAGATTTCAACAAAACATCCAACCAATGCCACGTAACATTCTGAGAAGCTAGTGAAGTAAAAGCTGAATGACATAAGCATAAGTGGAGGCATAGCTGTCTCAGAAAGTGCAATCCAAGACTGCTCATCAAGCTGGAGTGTCCTTAAGGATGAGAGTCCTTATAGACTGGAGCGAGGGATCAAGATGGGTACCACAAAATTCAGCCTGAGATCCTTTATAATACAATATTTCTGTTAATGACTTGGATCAAGAAGTGGCAGGAATGTTTATCCAACTTTCATGTGGGAGAAAATTGGATAAGACAGCAAGATGGCAGATATAACATTTCAAAGGAGTGGGCTGAATATAGCCAAAGGAAAGATGCACATGCAAAGTTCTTGTTTTGGAAAATAGAAATCAAGGATACAAATATGTGCTGGGATACCTAGCTTAACAAGAGTATCTTTGAAAAAGGAATTAAAATACAAAAGAATTTTAAACTGGATATGAGTCAATCACATGATATGGCTGGGAAAATAGTAAATGCAATTTTAGTTACAACAGAAGCAGAGTTTCCTAGGATCTATATAAAAATATGCTTCTAGACTCCTCTTCATTTTTATTCAAATCTGGGGAAGTAATTGTTCTATTTTATTCTGCTTTGGTCAGATCTCACCGCAAGTATGCTACTGCAGTGGACACCTTCTGGTTTTAAGAAGGGGTCAAATAAATTGGAAAGGGCATATAGAGAAGGGTAGAATGATCCAGAACACTGAACCTAAATGGAAAGAAGTCAGAGAAGAACTGCAGTGGAGAGGATATGAGAACAGCCTTCAAACACCTAAAGAATATCAAGAGAAGATAATATGTGTTGAACTGTGGGATCCTTGGTGCACTCTGAGCTTGGCTGTTTCCTTGCAGACGTTTCATCTACCAGGGAGTGGGGTTTGCTCCCATTTTATATAAAAATGGCTTGCCCTTTCACTGTTGGCAGGAGTAGCCTTGGCGGACCCTTGACTGTTGTTTATTGTTTGTTTGTCTGAGCTGCTGGTTGCTCGACTGAGGTATTTTTAACTTCTGGATTGTTGATCTAATGTTAACCTTGGTGTTAATCTCTGCTCCTCTGGGTGTTGCTTGCTGGTGAGATGTTTTGGTCTTTTTGTTCCCGCTAGTAGATGGTATTCATAGAGGCACTCTGTTGGTCTTCTGCCTGTTGGTCCTAAATGGTGGCTGTTATAGTCCTCACACTGTATGTTGAAGATGACTCCTGTTGTTTTTTTTCTTCTGGGGCTGCTGGATCTTTGGGTTTATGTAGGGTGTTTTGGATGGCTTTGGTAGGTTTGTGTGCCACGGTGATGCCATGTGGTTGTAATAGTCTGTTGGTCAATGGTGGGGTTCAAATATGTGAACAACCGGTTCTCTGTGTGGATGCCGCTTCCAGAAGTCCATTCTGGGCCTGGGCAACAAAAAATTAGCTACCGGTTCTGCTAAAGTGGTGCAAACCGGCTGAATCCCACCACTGCTGTTGGTGGTTTCTGACATGTTTTTTATACATACAGTAAAGAACGTCATGCATGAGAATATATACCGGTAAGAGTAGCTCAATGCTGGAACCAATTATCCAGAGATTCAACTTCACTGCATATGTTTGACTAAGGCTAGACAGAAATCTGTTAAGCATGCTTTAATTTGAATTCTTGCACTGAGCAGGGCTTGGGCTTGATGGTCTAAAAATATCCCCTTCCAATTCTGATTCGTGCTTCTTATTGCTTTCTTTTTCCCCCCAGTTATGATATATTGGCATATACGACACAGGAAGTCAGAATGTTACTTAATGAAAAGATTATATGCCACCCTCCCATATTGCTACATTAAAATAAATTTATCACAATAATTAAAATGCAATCTCCATCTATCTCTATACCGCTACACAATTTATGGTTACTGCAAATTGTTTTATGGAACGTCCTGCCTTGCTTGCTGATCAGTATTTAATATGAATTTATAAACACATATGGATTAATTAGCATGCAGTAAACTGTGCCCCAGTATGCTAAGGAGGTTCACTGTCTGTCATACATTGACCTTTACACAGACTGAGGCCAGGGGTGCTTGGGAAAGCAGGGCTGGCTAAACTAATGCCATTCTACATCAGCCACCATTAGGTCATTTGGAAGTCATCGAAACAGCAAACAATGGAGCTGAGAGTTGTCATCAATCAAAACATATTAAAATATTAGGCAAACATGTCCTAATGTAAATACCATGAAAGTTAAGTACTTTAATTCATGTGATTTAAACCTAACTGTGCAAACCTGGACTGGAAGAAGAGAAAATTTGAGTTAAAAATAATTGGACAGCCTTCCATTCTCAAGGGATACATACTTTTTCACTTGTCTCCACTGTAACCTCTTGCGAATGAATGGGGAAAAAATCTGTTTATTAGGAGCAAAATAATTTTTAAAAAGCACAGACAGGAGTCATGTTCAACTCTCTGCAAAAAGCCCCATTGGGTCCCTTGGACGTGCATGATCTTGGACGTGCATGGTCTCCATCAGAGCAAGAGAATTACCCCAAAATAAGTGCAGTCAAGAGCATACAGCTACTTTCTAGCAATGTGCAAAAACAGAAGGCTTGTACCAGACAAGCCAAAGCAGCTTCGTTAGCCAAGATGCTACCATCATCTAGAGAAACCAACAGATGTACCTATTCATTTGGGAGAAGAAAGCTGGCTGGCTTCACTCATTTAGTTCATACCATTTCCCTGCAAACTGCTCTCCCCAGCACATGAGTCTTCAGTTCCTAAAGCTATCTCACTCTGTCTGCCATTTCCAGGCAAGAAATTACTTCTCTGCTTCGTATAAACAGTTGACTACGTATCTATTTGAGTGAGGGTCTGTCTTTTTCATAGATGGTGTCACTTATATGGCCATCTGCTCAAAATGATGGGTTTAGCCAGACTACCGAACTCATTTAAGTCTGTGTGAAAGCCTTATGTCTTGACCCACTAATGTTTATAGTTGCCTACTATAATTGATACTTTGGCAATTCCATTTTTTCTTTCTTTCAAGCATTAGTCCCAATTGTCAAGCCTTTTCATGGAATAACTAAAGAAAGGAAAGTACGGCCCCAGCAGAATCGGTATGATTAACTATCAACTATGTCACGTTGAGATTCAAGGTACTGGTTATGACCTACAAAGCTCTACATGGCATGGGTCCGGAGTACCTTAGAGAGCACCTGCGGCCGGCATCAACTTCCCTCTGCCCAGTGCGCTCCCACAGAGAGGGCCTCCTCAGGGTGCCGCCGTTCAGAGAATGCCGTCTGGTGACCCCCAGGGGGAGGGCATTCTCTGTGGGTGTGCCTGACTTGTGGAACCGTTTACCGGTTGAGCTCCAGATGGCTCCCGACCTTCGCTCCTTCCGACGCGACCTAAAAACCTATTTGTTTGAACAAGCCGGCCTGGTCTGATGGGTTTTGTTTTAATTATTGTTTTAATGTAATTTATTTTCTGCATTTGGGCACTAGGGTTTAATTTGTTTTTAATTTCTGTATTTTGGATATTTTGGTATTTATGTCCCGGTTCACCGTCCTGAGTCCTTCGGGAGAAGGGCGGTATACAAATCAAATCAAATCAAATAAATAAATAAATAAATAAAATAAATATTTGTGCCCCAGAAAGAACTCGCTTCAGAGTCATTCCGTTAAGAAACAGGGACAGAGCTAATATGATATTGTGTTATTACCAATGTCTCCTTCAGGGTGAGAGTCCCCCTGGAATTCTGGATAGTTGCTATGGAGAATCAGCATTGGATCCTTGTCTTCCTGAAGATAGGTTTGAGGATCCCCCCTGAGGCCTTGAAAAGATACTTTCCGTGGCAAGGCGAGGCACAGTTCCTTCCAGAAATCTGATGAAATTGCCTAGAAGCAGGGGATAGGGGAAAAAAATTGTCATATGCTCACCCTCATATGTAGTCTTTTCTGTAATATATCACAATAACCTGACTTGAGAGCGTAGAAACAGTGTCTGGCTTCCAAAGGACTGAAGGAGGGAGATAAAAAGCCTGTTACTGGGAATAGTTTTCTGAGTAATATCTACATTCAGCTTCGTTTCATCTCTGAGATGAAACATCCTGCAAAACCAGAGAAGACTGGTGTTAGCTGCCAAACTTACTTTTTCTTTTTAACGTAAAATTTTTAGTGCAATTGTATATTCTGTGTGTGTGTGTGTGTGTGTGTGCGCGCTTTAAGCCATTTTTCCCCCTTCATCATTGTAAAGAAAAAACAGAAGAATATATGGATATATCAAGGGGTGTCTCAAAAACTGTATGGAGATCAAGCAGACAACAGCTTTGCAAAAATTCCTTTCCCTATCCTGCTATTTATGGACAATCTGACTTTCTTGCCATGAATGAGACGACTTACACAAATCCACCATTCAATTTTCTGCCAGCTATGTTCCTGCTAAATGATTCCAGTTCTATAGACATAACAACTTTTGATGCAACAAGTGACTTCATACAATCGTATAAGATTAAAGGTAAAGGTAAAGGTTCCCCCGCACATGCGTGCTAGTCGTTTCCGACTCTAAGGGCCAGTGCTCATCTCGGTTTCAAAGCCGAAGAGCCAGCGCTTGTCCGAGGACATCTCCGTGGTCATGACTAGACGCCAAAGGTGCATGGAACGCTGTTACCTTCCCACCGTAGTGGTCCCTATTTTTCTACTTACATTTTTTACATGCTTTCAAACTGCTAGGTTGGCAGAAGCTGGGACGAGTAACAGGTACTCACTCTGTTACACGGCACTCGGGATTCGACCCACCAAACTGCCGATCTTCTGATCGACAAGCTCAGCGTCCTAACCCACTGAGCCACCGTGTTTCTCATATAAGATTTAAAAAGTAAAGGTTCCCCCGCACATGCGTGCTAGTCGTTTCCAACTCTAGGGGCCAGTGCTCATCTCCATTTCAAAGCCAAAGAGCCAGCGCTTGTCCGAGGACATCTCCGTGGTCATGTGGCCGGCATGACTAGATGCCAAAGGCGCACGGAACGCTGTTACCTCCCCACCGTAGTGGTCCCTATTTTTCTACTTGCATTTTTACGTGCTTTCGAGCTGCTAGGTTGGCAGAAGCTGGGACGAGTAACAGGCGCTCACTCTGCTACGCGGCACTCGGGATTCAACCAGCCAAACTGCCGACCTTCTGATCGACAAGCTCAGCATCCTAACCCACTGAGCCACCGCGTCCCTATTTGGGTAACATTGATTACAATTGTGGAGGAGGAAGTGAAATTGAAACACTGTGATGTGTATAATGTAAGCACCACTTCTCAGTCAACTGCAGAACTAATAGAAGTTCTTGCCAACTTTACTATATTTTCAGACACACGGAGGCATCAGACACCTTCCTGGAGGGTCTATGACAATCTGCTGTGGCCAACTCGCCATGGCCAATTCGCTGTGGAACAACTCGCCATGGCCAACTCGCCACAGGACAACTCTTTGCTGGCCGAAAGTTACACTAATAGCAAAGAAATGGTGGAACAGAATCATTAAAGAAAAGGTGCAAAAGGAGGGACAGAATGAAGTGTAATCAACAAAAATCAAAATATTTTTTATCTTAAATAATTAAGTAGAATTGTCAAATTGTTCCGCACTGAGTTGTCCCATGGCAAGTTGGCTGTGGAGAGTTGTCCTACAGCAAGTTGGCCATGGTGAGTTGGCTGTGGCAAGTTAAGCTGTGGCAAGTTGTCCCATTCCCTCCCAGGATGTGGCCCTCCCTTTGTCTTTTTCATTATTTACTTTAGTATCACTGATCTACTGCTGCACCTTCCTTGAAAAGAAGTTGGGATGAGTTGAGACACAGAAAAAAATAGACAAGATTGTTTATAGCCGTCATCGGCTGAGGCAAAATGAAACTACATAAATAATGAACAGCCACACTGTACAAACCTATAGGACAAATGTACACATACATACAAAGGAAACATGAAAATATTGCAGCGTCTCAGGTTACGGAAAGCTTTTCCTGTATGAATACCCCATATATTTCTAGAGTTCTCATTCTAAACAAGGCAGAGGTGGTGCCAGATTCTCCTTCTCCCCTGCTCTTTCCATCTCTTGTCCCTGTGCAGGGTATTAGGTTCCATTATGTCCAGCCAGGTGCCTTCATCTCCTACTCATCAATAATGTCTGCCTCTAGGAAAGGTAAGATAATCCCAACTGTTCAAGATATTTGGGGGGAAATATCCTTCAATCAGTGCATGGTACTTTTAGGATGAAAAATCTCATTACTGATCTAGGAAATGCTCTTAGACTATCTAATGAAGGTTAAGAACACAACAGCCTTTTCTAGGCATGACAAAGGCTCCCTTTTTCCAAAAATCTGGGAATAAACAATTGCAAAATACATTTATTCACTGAATATTAGCAGCACTTCTATATCTCAAAGATGTTACTGTACTACATGATAGTTTATAGTATGGTTAGCTGCAAGGATTTCAGCTGTCTGATAACCTATGCTGAAGACATTCTTAAGGAAGAACATAAGCAATAATATTAACAGGCTGTGTAGCTTTGTGCACACACACATCCCACCAAAGCCTTGCTGTGCTGCCTCATCATGGGGAGTAGGGAATATTGTTCTTGAGAAGGATGAGTGAAAATGTTGGGAGTATATATCAAGAGTACAGTATATACTGTATTCCTAGCAGTGTCATCCAAGGCATGAAGGTCATCCCAGCTGCCCAATTAAAGCAAGCAGGAACCTATATGGGCAATATAGGAAGATGCTGGAGGCAGAAGCTCACTTTAGTGACAATGTTAAGGCATCATTTCATGCTGTACAGGACATACACGTAGTCCTCAGGTTACAAAGGCAACTGGAGTTTAAATTTCCATTGCTAAGTGATGCAATCATAAAGCATGATGCCATGTGACCACAAGGCTTAGCAATGGACACTCCTTTAATATAACAATCATCCA
Organism: Vipera ursinii; assembly: GCF_947247035.1. NCBI lineage: Eukaryota > Metazoa > Chordata > Lepidosauria > Squamata > Viperidae > Vipera > Vipera ursinii. The sequence continues at coordinate 111,633,332 of NC_139512.1, read as the reverse complement.
AATTGATGCTCCAACCACTGATACAGAAAACAAGGAGATTGATTGCATCAAGTTCAATTTAAAATTGTCAGAACATGCAAGCAAACTTGCCATTAGAGACTGGAATACCAAAGTTGGAAACATTAAAAAGAAAAAATGTAGTTGGAATGTATAGCTTAGGAAACTAAAATGAAGCAGGAGTCTGACTTATCAATGTCAGTGATGCCAAGGAATTCTTCATAGCCAACACCGCCTTCAAATAACCCAAATGATGCTTACATAAATGGACACCTCCATCAGATGTGCATAAAATCAAATTGATTAAATTATTACTGAAGTAAGATGGAAGAGCTAAATTGAACAATCTTTCAAGAAATACACTGCAGACAAGCACTTCGTAAAGTAGCCACGAAGGCCTTGGGAAAGATATTCAAATGCTGTGATGTGTCTATAACACTTAACAAAGATCAGAATTGTGCAAACTGTGGCAGGCCCTCTATGGAAACAAAAGTTGGGTTTGAAAAAGCAGGACAGGAAGAATATTGATGGTTTGAACTTTCATTGGAGAAGATACTTGAGGGTACTGTAGACAACCAATAAAACAAATACATGGATCACAGAGGAAAATCAACCCATAATTCTCATTCAAAGCACAAATGAGCAGGCTCTTTTCAAAGCACAAAAAGACCCAGCTCTTTGGAGAAGGCTTTCATGCTGGGAAAGGTGGAAGGAAAATTAAAATGAAAAGATGAAGGGACTCAGTTACAGAAATGATGTTTGCACTGTTAGAAGACCTGAAAAACCTGGTTAGGGAGAGGTCATCATGGAGAAAATCCATCTATATACTTTGCTAAGCATTGACAACATGTAATATGCATGTAATATGTCAACAAGCTGGTATAGGTAACAGAACAAGAGTATTATACTGAATTCACTGCCTTAAAAAAATGCAGACAGCTTTTTCTTGGTGATTATAATAGGAAAATAGCAATCCTATTCATTAAGGGCAAATTTGTTAAGAAGTTGGAATAAAAGGGCAGCAATGCATAATTATGACAGAAAGTAAAATATAACTAGGTATTAAACATAAGAAAATATGTTGCTCATTTACTGATATTTCTAAATTGAATAGGAACAGTGCATTAATCTTTCGTTCTGACTCTCCTTGTATGAACAAGAGAAGTAGGCTGCCACTCTGATCTTAATCAGAGTGGGGCTCCAGATTTGGCTCTTTTTCCCCCCTTATCCCGAGAGTAAAGCAATTATACTGAAAGTATGCAATTTGAGTATATCACTCTCAATAAAATTACCAAATAGTAATTGATGTTGGTATTAGAAAGGTTCCTTTAGAATGTATTTCAGCTGATTAAAATTGTCGGTCTGATTCAAAGTCCACAAAAGCTGCATCAATTTATTTATGTTAAAATACATTAAATAAGCAAGTACAAAACTGGTCTCTAATTTTGAGCCATGAGGTCATTCTCCGGCAGTTTCATCACACAATAGGACCCATTCCTCATAAGTAAGTGAGAAGTATTTCACTTATATTTTTAAAACATATCTCTTACACTCACTGGTGTATAATTTATTAATCCCCTTTTTTGAAAACTGGGATCAGTGTTCTCAGAACTTATCTTGACGCAACGCAACCCTTTATATTTATTGAATGGAATGATTTAACCATGATAGAAAACCTTCCATCAAATACACTTTAAAATCTCTTGAGATAATTTCCTCTTGCGCTTTCTCATTTTGAGAAGAGATGTTAAATGAGAGCTTTACTTTCAGTATTGGGGGGGGAACACCCAAAACAGGAGCCCCAGCTACTGACCAGGACTTAGGGGACAGTGAATGTGTCCAGATGGCCCCTCTCTCTCTGGTCACTTGCAGGCCTCTGAATGCTGGGTCATGAAAGGACAGCAAAGGAAACACTCAATGTTTTAATTCACCCGGGGACAGCTAGAGCTGTGGTGGCAAACCTATGGCACGCGTGCCAGAGGTGGCACGCACAGCCCTTTCTGTGGGCACGCGCACCGTCGCCCCAGTCCTAGGCCTTCAGCTGGGTTTTATAGAACCTTGTCGCTTTAGGCCTCCGCCGCCGTGTGCAAAAAAAAAAAGATTCAATCAATCAATCAATTTCAACTTCTCACAGGAAAAAAAAAAGATCTTGCAAAGTTGGAATTGATTAATTGAACTTTTTAGTCCCAACCAGTCTGGCATTACCACCACAGCCATGCCCACCCAATGGGCCATGCCCACCCAATGGGCCACGCCCACCCAATGGGCCACACCCACCCGGCACCCAGTGATACATAAGTGGGGTTTGGGTTGTTATTTGGACACTCGGTCTCGAAAAGGTTTGCCATCACTGAGCTAGAGTCTTGGGGAAACACCCAGAGCGAATAGATAGTGTCCTGGGGAAACACCCAAAAGGGAACATGCTAGCTACTTCTGCTTTCTAGTTTCTTATCTATAGTGTGCCAGCCTTAAGGGGCGAAGTCTTAATCTTATGTGTGTCAGCTTTGCTGGGTGAATTGCTTATATAACCAAAATAGGTGTAAAAATAAGACATCTTTGCTATTTGGTGCTTTTCATCCTTTTAGAGAAACCCGTTTCTATTCAGCTGAATAAATACGTACTTTTGAAGGCAAATTCTGGTTTCCTGTATTTTGTTATTGAGCAAAACCTCAGAACCTGCACATCACAGCCATTAAGATCAGAGTGATAGCCTGCTTCCCTTGTTCATATAAGGAGAGTCAGAATGAAAGATTAACACACTGCTCCTATGCGATTTAGAAATATCACTAAATGGGAAATTTATTCAAGTTTGTATAGCTTTCATGCACTGACTGCAAACTGCAGAGCCCTCCCATGTCAGATTTGGACGGAATTTTTCAGGTAGCAGCAGTGTTTTTGAAACAGGATTTTTTGTTGTTGGTAGTTACTATTGCAGGAGAGGCAGATAATTTCTACAGTCGTGGTTTTAATTTCCCTCATAGCTTTTATTTACTTATTTAGGATTCTTTATAATGTAAATTAAATCATGCTGGTCTTCTAATTGGTGATAATTTAGGAGCCTTTGATTTTAGTTAGTCTACAATTTATCAGGATCTGAATATGTTAAGCCTCAACAATGGCAAAAGCATTATTGCTCTCTTACATATTGAAGTTTTGTCTCCATATACTGGTGAAATGAAAGGTCCACCATTTTGTCATTAATGGAAATGTGTGTGTGTGTGTGTGTGTGTGTGTGTGTGTGTGTGAAATTTTTAAGATGAATTTAGCAGCATTTATCACAGAATATCTGTGTAAACATAGTTCAACCATCAGGAAATGATTCCTTGTCAGTGATGTTCATGGTTAATATGTGCATACTGAATAGAAGCAACAAGGATTATGTGACTGAAAATGTCATTTTCCCCAGGAACATCACTTATTTTGGTATAGATTTAAAAAGCACAATGGGCACTAACGAACAAATATAGTACAGATCACCTTTCCTGCTAGTTCATGTGACCCAAATCTAAAAACAAATTCATGTCAGAGTAAGAATTGAGATCTCACAATTGTGGAAAAATTACACAAAGATCACCTTGTGATGATTTCCAGATTCTGGCCAGTCCTACGTCCCTATGGCTGACAGGCTTCTATGTTTCAATCAGCTACCATGACAGAAAATAGAAATAATCACTCTCTATGACTGTGAAAGCATTCACACATGGAAAAAAACCCCGAAATGAAACAATGTCCTCTCCAGATTTTAAATGCACCTCTATTGTATGCATAAAAGAGAAAGCCAGTCTCTCCAGAAACTGCATACTAAGAATGAAAGAAGATCCCCTTTTCCTAGGAACGTAACATTAAATGAAAGGACAGGCAGTCTTTGACTTACAACCATTCATTTAGGGACTATTCGAACTTAACAACAGCCCCTGAAAAAAGGGGCTTATATGCGTCTTTCATGCTTACAACTATTGCAACATCCCCAGGAGCTCATGAACAAAATTTAGGATGCTTGGCAACTGGTTCATATTTATAAGGGTTGCAATGTCCGGAGAACATGTGATTGCCTTTTGCGACCTTCTGACAAGCAAACTCAAAGGGAAAGCCAGATTCACTTAACAACTGTGTTACTGGATGAAGCGGATTATCTAGACCCGTACCAATCGGGCTTCAGACCCGGGTACAGCACGGAGACGGCATTGGTCGCACTGGTGAATGATCTCTGGAGGGCTCGGGAGAGAGGATACTCCTCTGTTCTAGTCCTATTAGACCTCTCAGCGGCTTTCGATACCATCGACCATGGTATCCTGCTGCGGCGTCTCAGGGGATTGGGAGTGGGAGGCACGGTTCTTCAGTGGTTCTCCTCCTATCTCCTGGGACGCTCGCAGTTGGTGTTGGCAGGGGGGCAGAGGTCGACCGCGAGGCCTCTCGCTTGTGGAGTCCCTCAGGGGTCGGTCCTCTCGCCCCTTCTGTTCAACATCTACATGAAACCGCTGGGTGAGATCATTCATGGTTTTGGAGTTGGGTATCATCAGTATGCTGATGATACCCAACTTTTCATTTCGACCCCAAACCACCCCAGTGATGCCCTCGACGTGATGTCCCGGTGCCTGGAGGCGGTCCGGGTCTGGATGGGGAGGAACAGGCTTCGTCTCAACCCTGACAAGACGAAGTGGCTGTGCGTACCGGCATCTCGGGATATTCAGGATATCCCACCCCTCATTATGGGGGGTGAGTCATTGTCTCCTGTAGATAGGGCTCGCAACTTGGGAGTCCTCCTAGATTCACAACTCTCCTTAGAAGACCATATTGTAGCTGTGACTAGGGGGGCTTTCACCCAGGTTCGCCTGGTGCGCCAGTTGCGGCCCTATCTAGACCGGGATGCCTTGCGCACGGTCACTCATGCGCTCGTGACCTCTCGTCTTGATTACTGCAACGCTCTCTACATGGGGCCACCCTTGAAGACCACTCGGAGGCTCCAACTGGTACAGAATGCAGCCGTGAGAGTTGTATTGGGGGTCTCCCGATACTCCCATGTAACACCTTTGCTCCGCGAGCTGCATTGGTTGCCAGTTGTCTTCCGGGTGAGGTTCAAGGTGTTGGTAATGACCTACAAAGCCCTCCATGGCATGGGTCCAGAATACCTTGGGGAGCACCTGCAGCCAGCGTCAACTTCCCTCCGCCCAGTACGCTCCCACAGAGAGGGCCTCCTCAGGGTGCCGCCGGTCAAAGAATGCCGACTGGTGGCCCCCAGGGGGAGAGCGTTCTCTGTGGGTGCACCGGATTTATGAAACCATCTTCCGGTTGAGCTCCGGATGGCGCCCGATCTCCGCTCCTTCCGGCGCGACCTTAAAACCCATCTCTTTAAACAAGCGGGCCTGGCCTGATGGGATGGGGTGGGATTTTTATAAATGACTTCAATTTTAAATTTGTATTATTTATGGGCATTGTTTAATCATGTTTTAATAATTTTAATTTTTGTATCTAATTTTTATGTATTGCCCTGTTCACCGCCCTGAGTCTCTTGAGAGAAGGGCGGTATATAAATTAAATTAATAAAATAATAAATAATAATAAATAAATAATTTAACAACTGCAGCAATTCACTTGATGGCTGTGGCAAGAAATGGGGCAAAAGTCACTTAACGCTCTTGCTCAGCAACAGAATTTTTGGGCTCAATTGTGCCCATAAGTGGAGAACTACCTGTTTATAAATAAATGTTGTCAGACTTCTATCCAATCATGGAATAAAGCATTCTGTTCAACCCCTGTCCCCCCCCACACACACACTTTGTAGAGAAATCCAAATGAAAGCATTCCTGGCAGGTAGCAGTCTAGCTTTCAACACATCCACTGCAGGAGAACTAAACTTTCCATGGTTCCCCCCCCCTTTTTTTTGAGAAACTGGTCCTCTTTTTATTTCTTATATATGCTTCAAATATGTGAACAACCGGTTCTCAGTATGGATGCCTCTTCCGGAAGTCCATTCTGGGCCTAGGCAACAAAAAATTAGCTACCAAAGTGGTGCGAACCGGCTGAATCCCACTACTGCCCCCCTCCACTTATTGGAATTATTTGCATTGGATCTTTTAATGTATTCATTTTTGAATTCCTTCCTGAGCTCCTTTTCCCAATTAATTCCCATTTGGCAAGAAAATAATTTCCTGAGCCTCTCAAACAGCAGCCCAGCTCATACAATTTAGTTCTGGCACAGATCAGGAAATACTACATGGAAAATTTAAATTATGGAATAGCACCCAGATTAGCATAGATTAACTGCTAGGTGTGTAACATCAGACCAGCAATCAAGTAAGCAATACCCCAATTAAGAAACTGCCAAAGAAGCCAACAGTAAACAGCCCAACCAAAGAATTTTTTAAGACCACCCCCACCAACACTGACATGGAAAGCCACTAGAATATAAAATGATAGCAAACTGCACTCCTTACTAGCACTGATGATGTTACCTAGTTTGGGTAATGAAACGTCTGCAAGAAAACAAGGAAGCTCAGAGAGCACCAAGGACCCGGATTTCAACCTGAACTACAGATATTCTCCTGTATTAATAAGGATTGTTTCAAATACTCAAGTTGTACTAAGCTCATGTAAAATTATTTTCATATCTCAAGAAAAGTTTTCATCCCTCCTTCAATAACCCAATGAAAAAAGACCTCATGTTATTATCCATTTACCACTGATATGTAAACAGAAATAAGTCTTAATAATAATATACATTTAGTGCTTTTCTACATTCCTGCTTTGAGAATATTTGTGTTTTTTCATCTTCACTAATCCATATTTTTTTATTTGCCTTTGAGCTATCTGTGCGTTAAACATCTTGGGTGAAAAACTGTATGTATTATTAATTTTTATTTTTCCTGGTTTTGGTGCCTCACTATGGATTTTTGCCTGTTTCTTTTAAAGATGAGGCATCATAACATTTTTTTCTTATAATTTTCTGCAGCAGCACTTAAAACAAATTCTATGTATGTATGTATGTATGTAGACAGAGAGAGAGATGTGACTTAAGAAAGATGTGACTTGTCAGCCTCAACAATCTATTTTCTAGTCAACAGGCATTCAGGGTAATCACCTATTGAGCAATGATGGAGAATCTCTACAAATCAAAGTTGAAAACTACAATTCCCAGCATCCACCACTGGCTATGCTGGCAACTGAGACTATTACTTTGGGAAGTTACAGGTTCACCACTTCTGAAATAGTTCATTATGAAAAGTTACACAATTAAGAAATGTTTCTAATTTCTACTCCTACTCCTACTAATTTACTACTACATGAAGTCAAAATCTAGGCTTCAAAGAATAGTCAAAGCTTCTCAATATGCAATGCTATTAGGTAAATACTTAAAGGATTGCCTATGGTCCTTCTCAGGAGAGAAGCTACCTTACACTTAGAATAGCATCTCAAATATTATTTGCAGTCTTTTCCTCCCAGTTTACCATGGAACCAGCATGCCACATCAACAAGGTCACGTTGCTCTTGTGCTGCTTTAGCAAATTAATGGCTGGATGTGCTATGTCTTGATATTGGCTCTCAAAGACAATGAAGATTGGTTTCTGGGACAGTTCCAGCAGTCTCCAAAGACCTTCCCTAAAAAACATAGGCAATGGCTTTACAGAATTCCGAACAAAAGTTGATTTTTAAAATTATTTATAGTGCTCACTCTGTAGGAACACTTACATTTCTTTCATTCATCCAATATATACCACACCCAAGATTCATTAAGCTTAGAAATATGCCAGTTGCTTAAATATCAGAAGCTAATATGTAAAATATATATATTAGTCTCCTAGGTGTCATTTACAAAGATGTAGGAGAGATTTTAGTGGCTTCAATAAGGTGATCTAGGAACCTATCAAAAAAGGGATTGCATGCAAATATCACATTTCTGGTGTCTTCAACTATAGCTTGGAAGACTGACAATCAGCTACATGCACATAATCAGTTGAACAGGATATTTATTGTTTTAGTTTTTCAAGTCAGAGTTTACCTTAACATTCAAACAAAACAGTGAGCTGCAAGAAACTCATGAAACAGATATTGGAAACCAGAATAATAATTAGTTTGAAAACTTGGCTTGGAGGAATCATACAAGAAACAATTTATTAGTTTATGCATCACAGCAAAATGCAGTTTACAAAACAGTACAGCATTTAAAAAAAACAACCCAGACATAATGAGAGAAGGAAGTACACACACACAAATGTTAGAGAAATGATTGTCTGTTTACCTGAAATTATTACACCATTCCTGTTCTAAATATGCATAAGAAAGAACCACAATAAGGCGTCGACATCGGCTAACATTCATAATCAGATCTGCAGAAGGTTCTGGAAAAGAATATTTATTTATTTATTTATTTATCTATCCATTTATTTATTTATTTTCTGAGAAAGGCCAACCCTTTGGGGATTTTTTTGTCATCCATCTTTACCTTATGCAGGACGATAGTATCATTAGCATCCAAATCAAGTCTCATAATTTGGAACTTAACAATGTTGGGATGGAAGATCTCTATCAGATCTCCATCAGAGGAAATTTAAACTTGTTCATCCTGCTCAGTTTTTTAATAGCTCCTGATTCTTTTCACCATGGTATCCTTCAGTAGCATCTCTGTGAAATAAGGTATTCAGGGCATATTGTTAGACTGGCTCTTTTTCTACTTCAGGGCTATTCTTAAAGAGAAATAGCCCTGAGTAACTATATTTTAGTCTGACGACAATTAAGCTGTAAAGTTCCACAGGAATTTATTCTGCTCCCAGTGATATCTAACATTTAGATGAAAACACCAGCAGAGACTTCACCAGTACATTGATAACAGCAGGCTGTATTTCTCTATATTTTTTGAATCAAGAGAATTTGTACAGCTTTTAGACCAATGTCTGAAAGCAGCGTTTGTTTTTTTCAAGAACAGGCAAATAAAGTGAAGCTGAGTCCAGACAATGGTGGCGCACTGCAGAGAGGGTTTCTTGTTTTAGATGGGGGATATTACTTCTTAAGGAGATGATGAGTTTAAGTATACTCCTGGAGCCAATAGTCCAGGATCAATGGAGATGCAGTTACTCCCTTGAAGGAAAGTCTTTTTTTTCTGCTCCATGGTTATCTCTTGGAGAGGGCCAGCCTGGCCACAGCTATTAATACACTAGCAATATCCATTACACACTACCCTGCTTGTTAAAATCTGATGATGCTCTGTTGTTGTTGCTTTATTGCCAGGAGTTTGCTGTAAGGCAGCCAGTTTGGTCTAGTAGTTAACATGGAATATTCAAAGATAAAACACAAGGTCCTGAAAACAAAGACCAACATTTCACTCCAGTATGTCAGCATTCCAAAAAAGCTACTCTGTTATGAACAGGAGGACAAACAAGCAAATTAACTATACTTTTTTTTGTTCACTCAAATCATTCCACAGGACCAAAGTGAATAAACCTAGGCCTTCGTGAGGTACCTCTAAAAGCTTGCTGCTGAAATTTAACAGCAAAATGTTCAAATTGAGGCAAATTATTTAACCCATATTCCATTTGAAGGAAATATTAGAAGTGGTTTGCTTCTGGGAGTCTTCCTGTTTCTACCTTTCTATTCCAATTGATGGGGGGGGGAAACCTCAGTTAATTCCCTCTTGGTGATATCACAGTATCTTTGGATGCCCTCCTGCAATTCTCCATCAATTCAGGAAGCTAGGCTGTAGAGCCAACCTACCAAACACTGCCCTCTTCTTGTGCCTGGTTCTTACCTGAGTTGGGCAGAATGTCCTTCTCGTCTAAAAAGAGCTTGTAACCATAGCGATTCTCCAGCTGCGGCTTCACTATGAAATTCACAAATTTTCTATCATCCACTGAGTCAGCGTAAGATACATAGGCATCATAAATTTTTCCATCTGTAAAAAAAAGCATAGACAAATGCAGTATGCTATACCAACAGATTAATTATTTATTTATTTAAATAATTTTATTTAAAAAAATAAATAAATCCTCATCTAATTCCCATGGTACCTGCAAGCTTTTTGTTGTTGTTGTGGAATTTCAAAATGGGGTGGAGAGGAGGAGTTAACTTTGACCTTTGAATTTGGAATAACCTTGGAAGCAATGTCATATAAATAGATGGAATACCAGGCAAAGTTAAACTGAACAAGAGATACAGGAAATAAAATGCAATAAATTATACATAAGCCAGTTTCCCTCATCTATTGCACAGATCCCTGGATGTCAAGAGACAGCAGCCTGGCACCTGTTGTTGCCTCTGATTATTCCCACTTAAAAGAAAGATATAAAAATATAGGCTTGGTTAGAATTTTAAGATCCCATATAGTTTTCAAAAATCCTTCCTCTCTTATTTCAATGACTTCTCCAAATGTTAAATATTCTGAATCAAGAGGAAAGGGGAAAAAACATACCATTGATTTCTACTTCTCCATAATGATTCCGGTACCAGAGAAGAGCATTCAATCGGCACTTCACATACATTATAGCTACAAATAGCAGGAGTGCTGCAGCAAAAAACGTGGCCAGCACTGCGCCCAAGTGCCCAGCAGTCTCGTCTGAAAAGGCAACAAACAACATTAATTAAAATTTATGGCAAAACAAGTACACTGTAGGATAGAATTAAAAGTGAAAGCTGATTCTATTGGGGGGGAAAATGACACATTGCTGTCTAACTAAAATAACAGCAGCGCAACTACAGAGGCAAGCAGAATTTGAAAAAAGGAGAGTTAAAATTCTCTGTGGTGAGCATTCCTATTCACAAAATAATAAATTAAAAGCCTTCAGATGAAGGATGGATGTGAAGTCAATTTCTGACATTCTTCAAAGTCAAGCTTATCTCGTGAACACTTGTACACAGAAACTGGCTTTTAAGGCTCTTTTTAACACCTGGAAGTTGCAAAAGGATGCTCTAAAAAAGTCTGCAGAATGCTCCTTCAACATAACCTGGTAGAATGTTCAGAGTGACTGAGGAAGCCTCATTGCTTAGAATACCAAAATGTGTTTTGTCCTCCCCCAAACTTAAAAACATGCAGCATGGATGCTACTCAACATTTACATTTTTGTTGAGGAGAAGAAGAAAAATCTTAATTCTGGCCAGTATAAATGGATATGTTCCTTGAAGTAGCCAGGCCAAGTTGAAGCTCAGCTCCTGGAGACTTCATAGTAAAGGTAAAGGTTCCCCCGCACATGCGTGCTAGTCGTTTCCGACTCTAGGGGCCAGTGCTCATCTCCGTTTCAAAGCCAAAGAACCAGCGCTTGTCCGAGGATGTCTCCATGGTCATGTGGCCAGCATGACTAGACACCAAAGGTGCATGGAACACTGTTACCTTCCCACCGTAGTGGTCCCTATTTTTCTACATGCATTTTTACGTGCTTTCGAACTGCTAGGTTGGCAGAAGCTGGGACGAGTAACAGGCGCTCACTCTGTTACGTGGCACTCGGGATTCGACCCACCAAACTGCCGACCTTCTGACTGAGAAGCTCAGCATCCTAACCCACTGAGCCACCGTGCCCCTGGAGACTTCATAGACACACCCAAACAGGGACATTTTTAACAATATGGAAATGAAAGAGTACAGGTTTTCACAGTTGTTACTTATTGGTGCTGACTTTTTGCTAGTTGCACTATGAGCATTTTCAGGCTAATATATTCTGTGTCTCACAAGGCATTACCCTGAAATTATTTTACAGGATGGAAGTGGTTTGCCACTACATTACCTTCTTCCAGAATGTTTTTCAACTTCCCAGCCTACTCTACAACCAAGAAAATTTTGTTGTTACCTGGTGCCATCATGTGGCAATTTCTCTCCTTAGATTCACAGATGATAGCTTGGTACAATACTGCCCTTATACCATGAACTCCTAAGCTAGTGCTGCTTCTCATTCTCAAAAGCCCAAAGTTTAACCCACCCTCTTTTAATTTGAGCACAAATGTCTTTTATTTCCTCCAGGATATTGAGGCTGTATAATATTCCTTTATTCTATTTTACACTCACATGAATCACCAAATAGAAGCAAATAGAAGGCCAGCTCAAATTTTTACACCCCATGTTTTAAACTGCATTAATAATGAAAAAGACTGCATGAATGTTTATTCTATGACTGAACAGCAAATACATCAAATAAATATTTTAATTCGTTAGTTTGTCATTTGATTAACAGAATCAGGAAACTGCTCTTCAGTGGATATATATGATGATAACCTTTTGAACTCATTGCTATAAAACAGGGGTGTCAAACTCAATTTCACTGAGGGCCGCATCAGCATTGCGGTTGCCCTCAGGGGGCCGGATGGGTATGGCCAGGGTGGGCGTGGCCTACTGGGTGGGCGTGGCTAGAATGCGTATGGCCTACTGGGTGGGCATGGCCAGCTGTACATCGTTCGCATCAAGGGTGCCTATGGGGGCCTGGGCAGGAGTGGGACAGATCTGAGGGTCTCTGGCAGAAGGAGGGTCTCTGGGCCAGGGCCAAGGCAGCGGGGGCCGTTCCCTCACTGTTTCCAGGATGGCTTCGTGGGCCACATGAAACCACTTCGCGGGCCGCATCTGGCCCCCGGGCCTTGTGTTTGACATGTCTGCTATAAAACAATGCTATGTACATGTAGCTGCAGTGATAATCCATAGAATCTTTTATGACTATTTTCACAGGCACACTACCTGTTTTTTTCACTGTAAAGAGAGCGGAACTGTTTCTAATGAAACAGGCAAAAACTCCATAATTTTCATCAGAAGTCATGTTCAGTGCTAAAGAACTGGAGATAAATATTTTCGTTTCATTGTCACCGAACCTGGAAAGCAAACAAACAAAAAAGTTAGCTAGGAGCAATTACCAAAACTTAATGTGTCATGGAGCTCCCTTGCCTCTTGGCTGTTTATCTGCCTACCCTCCATCCAAAACCTTCTTCTTGTCCACAAAATCAGAGGTTCAGATGATGGAGACAGCCTAACCAGCACTACTGTGATTCTACATGATAAAAAAATAATTTCTCCAGCCTGAAGAAAAATCCCCCCTTTCCTCAGGAGCATTGATCAATGCAAGCAAACATGCTCTGAAGCTTCAGTTCATTTAAGGTCTTTTCAAAGGAGCAGATTGGGAATTGTGGAAAGAAGATTAAATTTGCCGAGTCAAACGGAAGGCTGAATAAGTTGTTTTATGGGCAATAAGCTTAGTTCTCATGAATGCAATCAAACCAGATAATTTACATTGCACATACACTAGCAGAGAGTTGGGATCTTCCAAAATTATTTTACATACAAATGAATTGTAGGTTCTACCTATGGAGCGTGTTAACGCTTCACTTAAAATGTGCTTTTGTTTTGTTTAGGGGAAAAAAAGTGTGAGCTTTTAATCTAATTCTCTTTAAATCTCCTGTGTGCTTATTTCTTTTTTCACTTTCTCTTCTTTCATTTTTAAGGAGTCATAATTATTGTATTCAAAAAAAAAATTTTAGTATTATTTTTACCTCTGGATTTACTTTCAAGTTGGATTGAAGCTGCCTGCTTTGATTGTAAAAGTCACCAAAATTAGGTCAAAACTGTAAAATAAACCTAACTGCAAAAATGTAGTAGAACAAACAACTAATGATTGACAAAGTACTAACAAGTAAAGATATTGCAGAATTAAGCCCTTATTTATGCTAAACAAATTTGCTTTGCTTAGTTCTCACTGGGCAATAGGCTGAAAGGATAGGAATCGTCAATTAATATTATACCAGAGAAGGATCGCATAACCAATATAATACTGCTTACAGAAGTGTTCAGGGGGGGGGGGAAGCAAGCCTAAATTTCTACTAGACTAGATTATACAGCTGAATAATGTCTGTTTATAGGTCAGACTATTTGTGAACAATTATTGACAATAAATAACAAAATTAATGAGCTTAATACATCTTTCCAGCTTTATGCCCAAGGGCATTATGAGAGTCATTCCCACGTCACCTAAGGCAGTGAGAGTGAGCATGAAAGAAACAAAGGAGAGAGGAAAAAAATATACAAATCTGACTCCCACAAAGGGTAAAAGACAGAGGAAAAACAACATACGGTATACTCACTGAGAATCATATGGAACTAAACAAGAAGTCTCCTTTACAAGTTAAGGTTATTTTTTCCAACCCGGCAGAGTAATTCCACAGAACAAAAGGAACCACAGAAGGTGGAATTCTGAAAGATTTACTTTAAAAGCTTCTGTGGTGAAACTATAAGCACCTTATTGTTTAACAGAGATCCTCAACTTTTGGAGAAGATGAAGTGGAGTCTTTACTTAGGGTTTCCCACCATTCGGTTCTCTCACATGCTTTGGGGGCTTACAGCAACCAACACAACAGAGGACTAAAAAAAAAGAGACAAATACAACCACTAACAGAACCAGTCTGCTGGGCCACAATCTAAGGACTGAATAAAGCTCACTTGTTCTCTAATGCTTTCCTAAAGAGTCATTTTTATGAAACGAGGCTACTCACAAACGTTGGGGTGGTAGCCCTGTCCCTACTGTATTCTCTCTTTGAGTAAGAGTATCAGAAAGAGAATAACAAGCACACCAAAAAAAAACCCCAAATACACAGACATAAAAAAAATCTAAATATTTGGACCATTTGGTCTTCTGCTGCTCAGAAAGAGGCATGTTAGCATCATGATTTTTCATATGTTCTTCTCCGAGCTGTTGCCTTGCCATCATTTTAACCTCCTCTCTCATCTTTTGTTTCCTACAGCAGTTTGAAAATGGTAATAGCAATAAGACCTATATACTGCTTCAGAGTGCTTTACATCAAGGGTCCCCAATCTGTGGGGCACGGCCCACTACTGGGCCATGGCCTGCTGGTTACCGGGCCATGGAACAGGCTGGCCAGTGCGCACACGTGCGCACACTCACCCCCCCACACTCGTGCTCGTGCTGCTGCCACTATGCAAATAGGGCACCACGTGGCAAAAATGGGGCGGTGCTAGCGAGGGTCACGTGGGTGCTAGCACCGTCCCATTTGCATTACATGTTCGTATGTGCACATAAAAAGTTTCCTCCTCCCTTTCCCTCCAGTCCACCAACAGAGAAAGGTTGGAGACCTCTGCTTTACAGCCCTCTATGCGGTTTACAGAGTCAGCATGTTGCCCCCCAAAATTTGGGTCCTCATTTTACTGACCTTGGAAGGATGGAAGGCTGAGTCAACCTCGAGCCAGTGAGAACTAAAGGGCTGAACTGCTGGCAGCCGGCAGTTAAGAAGAAGTAGCCTGCAGTTCTGCATTCTAACCACTGCGCCACCACAGCAGGTGGTGGACTCCAGATCTTAGCAGAACCGTTGGTGATAGAGCAATTTAGAGCAGGGCGCTCCAAATTTGGCAACCTTTAAGACTTGTGGACTCAAGTCCCAGAATTCCCCAGCCAGCTTCTCCCAGAGCAAGTGGAAGAGGAGCAGAGAAAGGTTCTCCTACTTAGCCAAGCAAATAATGTTCTTCAATTGCTTTCTCTATTCTGCCTCTTCTACCAGCTCTTTCCCTTGTTGCCCTTTTTAAACTTACTAGGCATTGCAAAGAAGCCTCATTGCCTCCACTCTAATGATTACTGAGTACCTGAAGAGTAGAATAATACTCTTGAATCAAGGTTCATTCTTCATGATTATAAGGACACAACCATGCAGTTTCAGTAGAGAAGCAATTTGCCCTTTCCTTCTTCTGGAATGTCAACTAATGATCAGGCTGGTGGAGTTAGAAGGATATGATCAGAGATTTGGATAATAAGATAAGATAACCTTTATTGTCTTTTTTTTTTACTGTGGGCACATGGCACACATCAAAAATGAAATTTAGTTGCCCGCTCTCAAAGTGAAACACATACATGACACACACCTAAACATACTACATACAATATAGGTATAGATCCACACCCCCACTTATATATAGCAAATAAATATTAAATACTGTCCATCTCGAATATATAATGGAAGGAGGAAGCCTGAGAGATCACAAGGTTAATGCTGTATGGAATGAAACTATGGTTGAATCTGGATGTTCTGCTACGGATACCACGAAGCCTCCTCCCAGAAGGTAGCAAGGAAAACAGGTTGTGAAGAGGATGAGTAGTGTCCCAGATAATCTTATGGACCCTGTTCAAACAACACTTCTGTGCTATGTCCTGGATGGGAGGGAGGGAACTGCCAATGATCTTTTCGGCCATCCTCACCACTCTCTGCACCACCTTCCTGTCTGAAGCAGTGATGCTTCCAAACCAGACTGTGATGCTATATGACAGGATGCTCTCACTCATCCCCCTGTAGAAAGTGGTCAGGACAGGGGAAGGAAGATGTGCTTTTATCATGCGACGCAGAAAATGCACATGCTGCTGTGTCTGCTTCACCAGTTTCTCACTGTTGAGCGACCAAGCCAGCCTACTTGCTAGCCGCACACCCAGGAATTTGATGCTGGTAACCATCTCCACAGGTGAATCATTTATGCACAGAGAAGTGTGGCTGTCCCTGCCTTTTCTGAAATCGACAATGATCTCTTTGGTTTTTCCAGTATTTAAAACTATGCTGTTTTCCTTACATCAGTTCACCAACCTCTCAACCTCCTTGAGGTAAGCTTCCACCTTGTCATCATGAATAAGGCCCACTAGTGTTGTATCATCTGCGAACTTCACAATAAGGTTGGTGGCAAACCTAGCACAATAGTCATGGGTCAACAGGGTGAATAGCAGCAGACTTAGGACGCAGCCCTGAGGAGAACCTATGCTCAAGAAAATGGTATTAGAGGTATTTGTTCCAACTCGCACATATTGGGTAAGAAAATCACGAATCCAGTTGCACAAAGGATGGTATGGATATTTGTGGTGTGATAAAGTCAAGGTTAATGTGGATTTTAAAAATCATTCTATTAGACATGCCATATGGGAATAGATAGAAATTCAGGTTGTATTTGAAAACACCTTTGTGGCTCTCAGCACAAAAAGGGTTTTATAGATGAAAACTATCAGGCAAATAAAATAGCTAACTTATCATGAGATAGCAGAATTTGTCAAGGGGAATGGGATAGCTATAGCCATGACATCTCTTGGATTTCTTCCACCCATATACTAACGCCTACCTGCTCAACCTCTGGGCCCAGATAAGTTTGGTCAGTGGCAACGGAACCCACCAGCCCAGGTTCTGTTTTTATTTCTACTCAGAAAAGTCAACAGACAAATGCAAAAGTGCTAAGGAGGAGGAGGGTGAGGGCAGAGAGTGGCTTGCAGAATCACCAAACAAGTTTTTTAGAAGTTGCATTGGGGGTGATACACATGAAACATATCAGTTTGTTATTCAGAAACATAAATGATTTTTTCAATACGAATTTGAATTGATTACAGACTTCACAAGAATCTACCGCTCAAGATTCCCTGGATGGTAGTAGGCACTATCTGATGGTAATATATAATACAGTTCATGTCATCCTCTCATATTAAATCATGAAAATTCTCTCTATATGTGTCACTCAGCAGCTCAGCATTACTACACACCATAACTCTGTGACGGAGTGTTCCTGTCTATTCTAAAGCTGAAAATCTAAGACAACTATTCATTTCTCTCTCCAATTAAGCATACAATAATTTATTTTTTAAAAACATAAACCATTTTCTTTCTGGTTCTTTACACATACGCCTTTTCTAAAATTCAATATAAGTATTCTTTCCAAGAAATACAACAAATGCACCTTCCACTCCATAACATCAGTTTCACTGCAACTTTGCTTCTCATTCCAGAAAATCAGAATAGGCAGGTATGTAGGTATGTATCTATCTATCTATTAATTCATTCCATTCCTATAGCTATCCCTCTCTGTCAATAACACTGGGTGGTTTAAAACTTTTTAAAAAATTATAATCAAAAATACTAAAAACAATCAAACAATAGAAACAATAGAAACATCTAAAAGAAATATGCATAGCAGCTAAGATCCTTGGCCAGTGAGCAATACAGCCAGGAAACAGGGCCCTTGACATATTCAGCGCCCCAGGCTCAGGACCACAGCTAGGGGTTTAGAGCCTTACGAAAGGCTAACAGGATTGGGGTCACTGTCATCTCCAAAGGGAGGATGTTCCATAGAGCAGGGGGGGGGGGGAGAAACCCAACTTCTAGTCCCTGCCAGCCAGCACTCTTTGGCTGATAGCATCTGCAGTATGCCCATTTTGCTACATATAGGTAAAGACTCTTGGAAAAAGGTGATCTCGCTGGTACCCCAGTCCCAAGACACATAGGACTTTAAAAGTAACCATTACTGCCTTAAATTGCACCCAGAAATACACTGGTAACCAATGCTGCTCACGCAGAGGTGGTATTATGTATGCCATGTATTTGGCACCATTTACTAACGCATTCTGCACCAGCTGAAGTTTCTGAATGATTTTCAGGGGTAGCCCTTGATAGAAAACTGACGATTGTCTTCAAAAGGTCTTCAGGGTTGGAGAGACTTCCCACCCTCCACACTGCCCACTGCCACCACCATACAACCAAATAAAGATAATTTTATATAAAAGTTTTCTTACCACTGAGTATAAGAAGCATGAGTTTTATTGTCTAACAACTGATTATCTTTCATCCAGCGCAGGTCAAGATCACAGTCGTTACTGAAAGGTAGCTGCACGGTGCAGTTCAGTGTTATTTGACTTTCCAAAGCTTGCTCCATAGTCACATTGCTAGAGGGATAAAGGAAGTGGGGAAGCATACTGCAAAGATCTGTCAGAAGAACAAATATATATATACATATATATATTAAAAAGGGACTGAATTTCCAATTGCATTTCACAAATCCTCTACAGATTTTTTAGAGTTGGTTAACAGGTAAAGTTAAGTATAGTTTGGTTGAGATCTGCATCCCTACCTCCCTTTGTCACACTGGTTTCCCTATATGTCAGAGTGTCCAGATTCTCAAGAAAACAAGCTAGTTCTTAAACTAAAAAAAAGGACACGGTGGAGGAGAAGGGGAGAGAAAGTGTCTACACACAGTTCTAAGAAACAATAATAATTTTAAGTCTCACATTGACTATCCACTAAATTAGCATTAGTGCCTGTTCAGAGTCCAATAAAGGTCACTCTCTAACTTGTTTATCCGTAACATATGGATGGAATTTTTGCACCTTTTTTTACTAGCTAGATAAAATCTAGCTGATCTTAGCTCATCTCGGAAAAAAGAGTTGGAGCTGGGAAATGCTTTGACGGGATGCTGTCCAGAATACCTAAGGCTGAGAAGTCTTTGCCTGTCTGTGTGTCCATCCACCCATCCATCCGAGATGGGCAAACAACTTCCGTGGTCAAGAAATCTACAGTACAAGAACCGATCCATGAAAGTCAGACAGGTGGGACTTTTTTTGTGTATGTTTCTTTGATTCAGGATTGATTCCGGTGACTGCTGGACTAGTCTAGCAGTTTGCTTGGCAAGAACTTGGAAGTGGTTGTTTTTCCTAGGACTGAGTGTGTATGACTGACTCAAGGTTACCCAGTTGGTTTTCTGCCTAAGGCAGAACTAGAATTCACACACACCCAGTTTCTAGCCTGGTGCTATAATCACTGAAGCAAACCGATTCCCAAAAAGGAATTATTTTTACATAATTTCAGAATCCTTGAGTGGGGGGAAAAATGTCTGCTAGTTAAAATTACTGAGATTCATCACCTAAAGGTATGTAAAGGGAAGCTGGGGAGGCAGGATAATGATGTAGAGCTAGTTATATTAATGACATACCAAATGTATCCTATCTTCTATTCTGTAATCCATCATTTCTTTCTTTTGTAGCCCTTCTCAAAGCTAGAAATCAAACTTCATTTATTTCTTTTCTTCTTCTTCACACAAATGAAATCATTTTGTAGAAATGGACATTTGCGTATTTGCCAAGAAATTAAGTCCATTCATGTTATTCTGTAGCTTAGACAGTACACAGGGCAAAAATCTATGAAGGTGCAGAGACTTAAATTGTGGCCTATTCTTTCAGCGATATCTACCCGTATGCAATCCTTGTTTGCCTTTTAAAGGAAATAACATACAACATTTTAATTATAGAAAAATGGTACTTTTGATGTGAGTACCCAGTTCCTAGTCAAGTCAAAGCAACTTTTGAGATTTTTGTTTGGTTATTTTATTTTTAAGAAAAGTAACGGGCTTCCCAGTGGCATTCTCACAGGTAGTTCTTCACTGACAACCAGTCTTTGAACTTAATAATGAATCCCGGAAAAGGGACTTATGACCTGGATTTCAAATTCCGAAGGCTGCCCATCCCCATGGTCACGTGACTGTATTTTGGGTGCTTGGCAACTAACCTACACTTACTGCCATTTGAAGCATTCTGTGGTCATGTGACAATTTACATTTTTTTTCTGTAAACCGAGGTTTACTTCCGAAACACACCCATAACAAACAATGGGTTTGCATTGCTAATGCAGTCACATAACATCTGTGTTTGCTTTAAGACTGCCATGTTTGCTGAATGACTATTGCAAAAAGATTGTAAAATTGTGTGCAGTTACGTGATGGCCCACTTAACAACCATCATGGATCAATTACGGACATAAGTCAAGGACTACCTGTATTCGAAAAATCATCATATAAAACAGTAAGGATAAAAAGTCCCAAAGGTGCTTTTTTTAATGGGGAAACTGAACTTTCTTGTTTTTCTTTGAAGACATTTCCCCACCATCCAGTCAGAGCTGAAGAAGCTTCTTGGATGAGAAGTGAAACATCTTCAAAGAAAAGCAAGAAAGTCCAGTAGCCTCCTGAAAAAGCAGCTTTGGGACAACCATGGCCTGGATGACTGAGAATCTCCACAGACATAAAGGATAGAAAGGAACATTTGTCTTTTCCAACTATTCTTTTAACCTACAGTAAATAAAAGACTTTTCCCACTTCACCCATCACTCTGCATCCATTTCTAATTCCATCACTCATTATTACAGTGCAATTTAAAAACTTTTTTCTCTTTTTAGCAGCACCCCCATAGCAATGGATTATTCTTCAGTCGTTTTTTAACTGCAAAATTAGTTTGCAATCTGTTTTTACAACTATTTATGTTACCCCAGGTACACTATAAAAGCAATGAAGAGCTTAAAGAAGCTCTACACACTTGTGCCATTTCACAAACAGATGTCAATTTCTGTACATTTTCTACTTCAACACATAAAACAAGCTACAAATCAATATTGTGGCCAACAGAATGCTGTTGCCAAAAGCAGGCGCGTTGCACCTTCCTTTCCTCATTGAGTAGGTCTCCCTAAGGAAACTTAAGGAATTCAGTAACATAGTGAAATTTGCTCACTGCTGCAAAAAGAGCCAAAGAAGTGGGATCAGGTAGGAAAACTCATTATACAATGATAGGATCTCAGATATTTTGCTTTACTAAATCAGTCATAGGCCAGCACAGACACATCAAAAAAGCTGAAAGTGCAATTCAGATGATAATAGTGATAGGCCCAGTGCCCTTACTCTGGAGGAGGGAGGGAGGGAGGAGAAAAGCTCGGCCAAGCCTGTTTTTGGGTAAGGTACAGATCAGCTATGAAACCTTCTAAGAGCTAAAATTAGACGGAAAACCGATCTCTTTCAAAACACCAGTAGAACTTCTTCTCCTAGGATTAGGGAACACGGCTGCCCTCAAAGCAAAATGGTCACTTGTCTCATTTCTTGTACTCACCCGCCATGGTCCAGCTGAATAATAAAGGAGATATTTCTTTGATTGTTCAAGGAGAGGATACAGGTGCAGTTGCTACATCATTTGCCCTGGGGTACTCAAAAGGTGAGGTATGACCTTTTGTATTCCGCAGTGTGCTGTGCAGGTGGCTGAAGGAGGAGGTAGCAATCTTAGCTCCACTGGACGCTGAAGTCAGAGGCAGACCGAAGCAGCTGATTAATCCAAAGGGCAGAACAAATGATTAACAGACTCTTGTTGGATCCAAATGCTCTGATCATACAAGTGATCTGGGTCCATGCAGAATAAATTGGAAGCTAATGAAACCATCCAAGAAATTACTTAGTAATAAAGCATTATTTGTTAAAGAGCAACTGCTATATTCCTATGCTGTAGAATCCAGTCATATACCTTTACAGCAAGTAAAGCACAACCAACTCCCTAAAACAGGGGTGGGCAACTATGACCCCTTTAAAACCTGTGGACCAACTCCCAGAATTCAACCCCATGCATGGCTGGCTCGGGAATTCCGGGAGCTGAAATCCACAAGTCCTACAGGGGCCATAGTTGTCCATCCCTACCGTAAATATCCCAATCATTTGCTTTTTCTAGGAGTTTCTTAGCCACAAAACTAGAACAGAAGAGTCATTGTGAGCAGAATATACACTAACTTTAATTACATATATACAGTAGATATCAAGTTGTGCCACAGTTTGTCTGTCAGTCTTTAAGTCAATATTAAGTAGCAATATTCTCTTAACACCGATGTTTCTGCACGTGAATATATGGCCAGCTCATGAAGAAGAGATTGGACAACCTTTTGTCTGGAATGGTATAAGACGTCCTGCTCAAGCAGTGGGTTGGACTACTAACTAGAAGATCTCCAAGGTCCCTTTCCAACCCTGTTATTCTATGTTCCAATTTTCAGAACATAGACTACACAAAGGCTACTTTGATTATTATTTTTTCTACTGTTCCCTTTACAACATTTCCCCAAGATACACACAGAGATTCTGAGAAAAATAAAGGAAAACAAGCATTCTCCAGAAGGAAGCAAAAATATGTTTGAAGATAGGAAATTAAAAAAACAACAATCCTGTACTGGCAGCATTCTCTGATTATTTTTAGATCTGGACTTTTCTTCTTTTCTCCTCCTCCTCCTCCTCCACCTCCCTCCCTTACTACTAAGAGCGTCAAAGGAGGAGCTCAAATTACAAATCCTTGCAAATGTAAGAGGGACCTGAGGCTACTATAAATTGTCTACTTAAAACAGGATGTTAAATTTTGCCAAACTCAGTGGGACATATGCCAAATAAAGAAACACACTTTCCACTTGTTTGCTCTCTCATAAACAGAACTAGTCTATAAAGATCATCTACCTTCGGACCTCAACTCCCAGAATTCCTGAGACAGCATGGTTAGTTCAGGAATTCTGGGAATTGAAATCTACAGGTCTTAAAGGGCCAACAGTTGGCCACCCCAATCTACAGAGTTGTCCTGCCATTTAGTTTCATGTCATGCTTTTTCTCTTCTATTCAAAATCTACAAATGAAAAAAAAAGGCAAGAATTTTATCATTCTAAGGAAGCTTATTTCATTGCAATGGCTGTGTTGAGCCCCTACTGCCATGTTAATATGCTGCATTTATATGTTGGTTAAAGTCTTCTCCCCCTGACTGGGGACAGGCTGCCTGCAGAAGTTCTGTTCTTTTAGCTTATACAAGTGAAACTTTATAGCACATTTGCGCATTCCCATAAGAAAGCTTGTAAACTCAGATTTGACATAGGGATGTTTATATTTTTGATAGAATATTTCTTGAACAGTTTAATTCTTTCCAGATCTCTTTTTCAGCACTTAACTTTACAAAGTGAATATCTACTAAGAAAATCTCATAAATGGAGATTAAGAGCTAGAATTACCTGGTTTGAAAGAAAAATCACTATTCATAGATTATATACATTTCCTTTTTTTTCACTTCTGGTTTACATATCAACTGAGAAACCTCCAAAGCATGTTTGGCTAGATCTTTAGAGTAGCTGATCTGAGATTAGCATTATAGACCTTATTTTATCAGCCCAATTATTGCTATTGACATAAACTCTTTAGCCCAGGGCCAGGCACTCTTTGGGTGATGAATTCAGTCTGGTCCTAGAAGACAATCTAGAAAAGTCCTCATGGGATACAAACCCATATGTTTGTATGAGAGTGTGAGGCTATTACTGAGAAGCTCCTATTTTTAGGATTTACTAGTGTCATTTTGATCAACGGCTAGCAGAAGAATAGAATAGAATAGAATAGAATAGAATAGAATAGAATAGAATAGAATAGAATAGAATAGAATAGAATAGAATAGAATAGAATAGAATAGAATAGAATAGAATAGAATAGAATAGAGCTAGAAGGGACTTTAGAAGTCTTCTAGTCCAGCCCCCCACTCAAGCAGGAGAACCTATAGTATAGGAGACCTGCCGACGGACGGTGGCGGCTTGGGAGAGGTGCACGCGCACTCGCCAAACCGCCGCCATCCCGTTTGCACAGCTGCCGCGTTCGTTCATGTTTAACGAACGCGGCAGGTCTCCGGACAGCGGCGGCTTGGGAGAGGTGTGCACGCACTCTCCAAACCGCCGCCATCCTGTTTGCACAGCTGCCGCGTTCGTCCATGTTTGACGAACGCGGCAGGTCTCCGAATGGGACGGCGCGCACCTCTCCAAAGGGGAGACCCATCGCCGCGCAGGTGCCTCCCATTTTGCGCATGCACAAAATGTTTTTTGCACATGCGCGTGAGTGGATGCACGCACGCGCACTTTTTGCGGCTCCCACTTTTTTGTTTGTGTGATGGAACCGGTTCTGAGTGGCTCTTTTCCTTTTTCCGGTTGCCGACCCCTGACCTATACCATCTCAGACAAGTGACTGTCTCTAGCCTCTTTTTAAAAACCTCCAGTGATGGCGTGCCCACGATTTCTGAAGGCAAACTGTTCCACTGGTTAATTGTCCTCACTGTTAAGAACTTTCTTTTTAAGTCCAGGTTGCTTCTCTCTTTGATCAGTTTCCAACCATTGTTTCTTGTCCTGCCCTCTGGTGCTTTGGAGAATAATTTTACTCCTTCTTTGTGGCAACTTCTCAAATACTGGAATACTGCTATCATGTCACCCCTGTTTTTTCTATTCTTTAGACTAACCAAACCCAAGTCCTGCAGATGTTCTTCATATGTTTTAGTCTCCAGGCCTTTGATCATCTTAGTTGCTCTTCTCTGAACTTTTTCCAAGGTCTCAACATCTTTTTTGTAGTATGGTGACCAAAACCGATTGCAGTATTCCAGGTGAGGTGTCACTAGGGTTTTATCAAGCGGTACTAATACTTCCCGTGATCTTGATTCAATGCCTCTGTTTATACAACCCAGGATTGTATTAGCTTTTTTGGCTGCTGCTGCATACTGCTGGCTCATAGTCAAGTGATTGTCCAAGGTCCCTCTCACAGTTACTGTTTTTGATGTAGGTCTCACCTAATCTGTACTTATATCTTTGATTTTTCCTGCCTAAGTGTAAAACTTTGATTTTCTCCACAATGAAACTCATTTTGTTGGATAGGGCCCATTGTTCAAGTTTGTCAAGATCTTTCTGAATCCCGAGCTTGTCTTCTGGACTACCTTTTAAGAGAGGGCCTCCACAACAAATCTTTATACCTAGCTAGATTTGTTCATATGGACACAGATAGTCCTTCAGATAACCTGGTGCTAAATACATTTTTATGGTTAGAGTTCGATTTCAAACTGGGGGCCAGAAGATGGACAGCTAATATAAAACCTCTTAAAACGTGCCCGGTCGATACTTTAGTAGTTACATTTTAAACCAGCTACCCTTTCTAAACCTTCTTTAATGAGCACTTTGCACTGTCATGCAAGTTGTGCCAATTTCTGAAACATTCCTCCAAGTAACTGAACTTAAGGTCAGAGCCCAAAGCAATTAATGACAAAGGTAGCTTAAGTAGAAAGGCGGGGGTGGAGGGGGGAGAGAGAGAGAGAAAGAGAAATGTGTAATGAGAAAGAACACTCTGTTAACCTTCAGTTCACTAGATGGCTCAAAGAATAGAGAAATGAATGGAGAACAATGTGACTACAGCCTCCACACAAAAGCAAATGAAAACAAGATTTACTTTATCTCCCAGGCCCAGCCCTACAGTTAGGTAGGGAGAACTGGCTGCCTTTAAGTGACAGAAGATGGGAGCAGAAGGTGATATCCTGTCTTGACCCTCTCAACACTTCCCCCTTTTGATTCCTTTCTATTCTTATTCGCCTAAGTTAATGTTTTTGTGTCAACAATCACAGCTTTCTTTTGTCACTTAGTATCTTTACCAATATGTCACAAGGCCCAAACATCCACCATGTAACAACATAGCTTTTTCCATCAATGAATGAGACTGCATTTGTTGGCTGTCCTGGCAAGCAGGATTCTAGCAGTTCTAAAGCACATAAAAATGCAAGTAGAAAAATAGGGACCACTACGGTGGGAAGGTAACAGCGTTCCGTGCGCCTTTGGTGTCCAGTCATGCCGGCCACATGACCACAGAGACGTCCTCGGACAAGCGCTGGCTCTTTGGCTTTGAAACGGAGATGAGCACCGGCCCCTAGAGTCGGAAACGACTAGCACGCATGTGCGGGGGAACCTTTAAATTTACCTTACAAGCAGGATTTATCTATGACTAAGAAGCCCTGCACATCAGCAAATGTACAGGTAGTCCTCTACTTGCAACAGTTCACTTAGTGACCATTCAAAAATTACACCAGCACTGGAAAAAGTGACTTATGGCTGTTTTTCACAATTACAAATATTGTAGCATCCCCATTGTGGGAAGTCAGCCCCCCAGAGAAGGAAATATTAAAAGGGCAGGAAAATATATTTCCTAAAAGGATCTTAAAGAGGTAGAAAAGCATGCCCAGTTTTTCTTAATAGCCCCAAGTCTCCCTCCCTCAAGCAGAAACCAGCTCTGCAGAAATGCAGATGTAAATCCAGGAAGGTTGGAAGCCCCCTGCTAGAAGATTAAGAAGACAAAGACACCTAAAATCTACATGTTGTTGTTGTTGTTAGTTGTGAAGTCATGTCCAACCCATCGCAACCCCATGGACAACGTTCCTCCAGGCCTTCCTGTCTTCTACCATCTTCTGGAGTCCATTTAAGCTCACGCCAAAATCTACATACCCCACCCAAACTTGAAGACAGGACATAATAGGATTAACCCACAGATGCCAAAGGGCACACCCAGACTCAGGTCAGAATACATGACACAGGAAATACAAAGCCTCAAACAGGAACAGGAAACAACTCCAAACAAAAGCTCCACTCCTTACATGTGCTCACTCTCTTTCTTTCTAGAGCCGTCTTTCTGTCTGGCTCTCCTCTTCAATAAACTAAAACCAGTCGCCATGTTGTTTATTCCTGACTTGGACTGAAGACTCTTCCTTCAACACCAAGGTCATATGATCAAAATTCAGATGCTTGGCAACTAACTCATATTTGTAGAAGGAAAAGCCTTCATCAGGGTCCAGTCCAAGCTGGGAATAAACAACATGGTGACTGCTTTAGAAAGAAGGTTGTAGTTTATTGAAGAGGAGAGCCAGACAGTAAGATGGCTCTGGAAGAAAAGGAAGACAGTAAGATGGCTCTGGAAGCACATGTAGTAGGGAGTGGGTTTTTATACCTTCTTGGACTTTTGTTTGGAGTTGTTTCTGTGTCATGAACTTTGACCTGAGTCTGAGTGTGCCTTTCTGGTATTCTGATGGTGGTGGGTTAATCCTATTATGTCCTGTCTTAGAGTTTGGGTGGGGTATGTAGATTTTAAGGGTCTTTATCTTCCTGATCTCTTCAGCTTCTAGCTGGAGGGCTCCAGCCTTCCTGAATGGATTATTACATCTGCATTTCTAAAAGCTGTTTTCTGCTGAGTTGTCTGGCTGGGGGTGTTTGGAGAAGTTTCTGCCTTTTTAATATTCCCAAAAATATTTCTTTTCTCTGGATTGTTCCTACATATTTGCAAAAGGGGGTCACATGACCCCCTTTTGCAAACTTCTGACAAACAAAGTCAATGGGGAAGCCAGATTCACTCAACCAGGTTACTAACTTAACATCTGCAGTGGTTCACTTAACAAATATGGCAAGAAAGGTCATAAAATGGGGCAAAACTCACTTAATGAATGTCTCAAATAGCAACAGGAATTTTGGGCTCAGTTGTAGTGGAAAGCCAAGGAGTTCCTGTGCTGCAAACATAAGTTTATAGATGGAATATTCTGTGAAGAGAATTTACAGCCTGCATTCTCACACCATAGAAAATAAGCCAGGAAAGGAAAATCAATTGTTTCTTTTTTTTAAAAAAAATGGTACAATAAATTTAGATGAATGACTACCGTACAAAATATCTTCTTGTCAAAAAGTAACAATGTATTTCAAGTACAGAATTCTGATTTTATGTTGATACTGAACCACAGCACAAGTGGGTCTTCCAGAATTTTCTTTTGTGATCTCACGTGTAGGCAGTGCTTTTTTTTGTAAAAGAAAAAGGTGCCGGAACTCACACATATCATACAACCCGCCTTGCCTACCCTACAAGGTTCCATCCAAAAAAGGTGCCGGAACTCCGTTCTGAGCGTTCAATGAGAAAAAAAGCCCTGCGTGTAGGGATGATTCACACAAATTGACACTTCATGGTTCAGCACTGCAAGACTAAGTGCAGCTAGCTGCCTTGTGCAGGTCAATTCCATTCCACATTTCTCTGTTTAAGGCAAGCCAGAATTTATCCCTTCCTTAATAGTCACATCTATTCACTGTATATCAGAATTGGGGCACAATTTAATCTCATAATAATACTGGTTCACATCAATGTGCAAGCTATGTGTGTGTGTGTTTTTTTTTCAAGGAGGAAAAATGAGAGAATTTCTCTGCATCATCCTTCCTCAGTGT
The DNA here is from genome assembly GCF_947247035.1 of Vipera ursinii. Lineage (NCBI taxonomy): Eukaryota > Metazoa > Chordata > Lepidosauria > Squamata > Viperidae > Vipera > Vipera ursinii. The sequence continues at coordinate 111,604,772 of NC_139512.1, read as the reverse complement.
AGGCATTTTCTAGATAAACAGACTTCCAAAGTCTATAGTCAACATGTCTGAAAGACACCTAAATTGAGAACGGTTGCTCTGAAAATGGAGACTAGAAAACAATTGCTGATGAACGTATTAGAAGCAGCTTCCTGAGTCAGTATTTTTATATTAAATATAATTCATGTGTACTGCATAATCTAGCAATTCTGTGATGCATTATGCAAGTTTGCTTGATAAGCAGGGTTTTTTTTAGATGACTGCCCAATAAAATAATTCATTGTAAAAAGTACTTGATTCTAATAATGCAGTAAGGTGTTAGACCTTGTATGTGTATATGTATATGTATATATATATATATATATATATATATATATATATATATATATATATATATATATTTTGACCTTATTGACAGTCATCTACGTTATTTTCATTTTGCAAAGTGCATAAATACCTTTTTCCTTAAGAATAAGCAAAAATGATTTTTTTTCTTATAAAATAATAACATTTTAAATACATCTATTTTGGCCTCTGTCTAGCTAGGTTAGTGAAGATGCTGATGCTAGGAATCTTGCTTCTAGTATCATCATAATCAGTTTTCAGGTCCTTAATTATTTCACAAATAACTCAAGATAGTGAAGATATCCAAATGTCATTGTTCCAGTAGATGAGACCAATTAGAAAAACTTCAAGGCAAGGAAATCTTCCTCAAAGAACATTTTTATTTGACTACAAAATAACAGCACATATGAAGGTGAACCCAAGACTAAATTCCCCTCCCCTGGTTACAAAGTTGCAAGTTGCAATTCCCACTCCAATTAGATGTCATAAATCGCATTCACCAATTGTTTCTCCAGCGCCAGAATGTTATCAGTAATGACCTTGGTTCCCATACATGAGAATTGTTATGGCTAACTTAAAACTACACTTCCCCCCTCCTTCCTTTCTAAATATGTGGCAACTGAAAACAAAGTGAAAATGGCTTCAGTTCAGTTCGTTGCAGTGTTGACACCAACATACTTTCCTCTTTTCCCCACAACCACAACCGAGGTTGTGAATTGGGCTGAGAGTGTGTGACTGGTCCAAAGTCACTCAGACAGCTTTCTTGGCTAAGGTGGGACTTGAACTCGTGGTGTCTTTGCTTTCTAGCCTGGTGCCTAGACCAAACTGGCTCTTTTAGTGGCAGACTAGATTTTAGTCCCAACACGGCCAATTTATATATTTTCAAATCCACTTGTTAAAAAATATTAATGATTAAGTGAAATTGTGCAAAGCCTGCTTTACGATGTGTCTGGATTAAAGATATAAAACTCTAAGTCATATTACAGCAGGGTCAAATGTATATAGCTGCCCACCTCAACAACACTGCATTGATACCTCCTCCTGAACTCATGGCAAAAGTACCTGAAATCTGGCACGTGAATGTGATCAAGACATATACAATACTCTATACTACAGTGGAACTACCACTAAAGTCATATGGCCACCTCTGATTAATTGTAAATATACGTACAGGTAGTCCTCGACTTACGATCACAATTGGGCCCAACATTTCTGTTACTAAGCGAGATAACTGAGTTTTGCCTTATTTTACAACCTTTCTTGCCACAATTGTTAAGTGAATCACTGCAGGTGTTAAGTTAGTAACACAGTTGTTAAATGAATCGGGCTTCCCCATTAACTTTGTTCATCATAAAATCGCAAAAGGGGATCACATGAACCTGAGACACTGCAACCATCATAAAGATGAGTCAGTTGCCAAGTGTCTGAATTCTGATTACGTGACCATGGGGATGTTAGAGTGGTCATGTGAAAAACAGTCATAAGTCACTTTTTTCATTGCCGCGGTAACTTAGACTGGACACTAAACAAACCGTTGCAAGTCATACACTACCTGCATTCTTCCCTTTCCAAACTTATAACAATCTTTCTAGAAAGCTAGCTAGCAGCAATACATGAAACAGAAAACAAAAAAATAAGCTAATTGCATAACCAATAAAATCATGGTGTGTTAGGAAACAAACGCTGGATCTATTCAGTCAGTCAGCTATGTCTGTAATGAGCACTGTACTAAGAGGAAAACACACTCTCCTGCCTACCCTGAGCAGATAGCTTCTAGGCATTCTCCACAAAGGCCTTCTTCACACTGTGCTTGACTACAGTAATTGGCTTGTGGAAGTCAAATAGGGTTTGGCTTTCTGAAGCTCTCTGCACCCAACAAAAGAAACTTCAAGCCAAAGTAGAGAGAAGTCAGCCACAGTTATCTGACAGTGGAGAGAATTTCAGAACACACACGCACACACACACACGCAAATGAATAACAATGTTCTTTATAAATTACCGTAGGCAGCTCATAATAAAAAAAATCACTTTGACGAAACCTTCTCGTAGGAAAGGAACAGTACCAGGAAAAAAGTCCCCTATTAGGAAGCCATGACACTAATATTCCAAGCTGTGGGAAGCAATGATTGAAATCAGTCTGTCAAAACAAAGTTCAAAATAGGGCCTTAAGCATACTAACAATATTTTTTACATGCAGAGCATAAGTTCCAAAAAGAGATATCTACCCTGCCTTCATAAAGGAGAGAGAGCTGGGTCAAATAATAAGAACTGCAAGGAAAGGTATCTTGTCTAGAGCAAATAACAAGGAAGGGGATGGAAATTAGCCTAATGGCATGTCTTCATCTTTAAAATTCAAATATAAGGATTCCCCACTCACCCCTCCACTACCACTAATAGCACCAGCAGCTGCAACAGCTTCCTTATCTTATGAAATTACTGTTCTTTCCTATCTGCCCCCTCTAGCAAGACAGAAAGTCAAGAGGACAAATGTAACAGACCAAACAGAGAAATTTCACAATCATTTTAACTTGTTCATGAAAAACACCTTGCAAATTGGAGAAGAGGGTGAGAAGCGTTACCTTTCTAGGGCTTCCCCTCCACTTCTAGAGGCAGATAGATATCTTCAAAAGACTGAATTCTTGTGTGCCCTTGCTGTACACTCCTTTATTGCCACAATTTTAATCATATGACTGTCCAACAGACCTGCTTTGCCAGTTAAGTCTTCTCCCCTTTTTAATGACCTCATGCCCTTCTATAATGACTTGTTCTTTTTCTCTGTCCCCAATCAAAATCCTCCTAGCCTGCACTTCAGAGTCAGGACCTCCTCCTTGTTATCACTGCTCCTCCCATTTTTCCACCTGCATAGATCGGAAAATGGAACTTAAATATTTCAAAAAACAATAAAAGCTACTCAACCTGTTGGTAGCAATCAAGCATTCAAGTGGTAGAAGCTTACTCAATAGCTATGAAACAAGTTTTTCAGTAGTTCTGCAGCTGTGAAGAGTGCAGCTTTATAACACTGGGTCAGCCAATTTTCCTGAAACTTGGCAAGGGTTATTCTGAAGCAGTTAACATAAAAAAAAGACCAAAAGAAAGAAAATATCCCAAGGAATAACACAGAAAACCTCAATTAACAAACAAAAACACCGAGATATGCTTCTATGTAAAAGAGAACTTTACAAAATAAGCAACATAACATGACATAACAATTACTAAATAATATTGTGTCCAACAGTGGTAATACAGCTGAATTATTTATATCCAAATTTCTCCCCTCTATTTTGCATGCACCATAATAAACACATGTGTAAGTTCAGCGCCCTGAGAAAGTGCTCTATGAGCAACAGCTTAATTTTAGAAGAAACCCACTAAGAAAGTGAAATTCTCTCTTACAGCAGGTTTTGTATTTCAAATATAATTTTGGAAAAACTGACAGACCCCACTGTCTTGTATTCAGATTGTTACCTGATTAAAATTGCCACCGTATCTAAGCTTACACAAAAGATAGCTATCATTCCTTAGTCACTAAATGTAAATAGCAAGAAACTGTTTACTCTGTTAACGGATACCTTATCTATGCTAAATGTTTCCAACTGAAAATCCCAAAATAATCCAATGCTGTACGTGAAAGTGTGTCCATCTGTTCAAAAAAAAAAGCAAATGTGAACAGAGTGTATCTTGAAAAAGGGGAAAGCAGAGGAAGCATTTTGATAAAACTTGTCTTGTAATAAACTGCATTCTCATGGGAGCCATTTTGAAACAGGACACGTTTTCCCAATAGCCATATTTCTGTTAGAGTATCTATAATATGCTGTCAAAATTACAGCTATGCAAAACCAGTCCTAAAAGGTCAAAGGTAGATCTTGTAATTTTCAGTTGTATCAAAATTATGTTTCAACAAATCCATTTGATAACAGGGCTGTAGTCTTTTATGTTGCTAATCAATAATTGGCAAAAAAAAACCTACAATAATTTTTGGAACACTTTGTACTCTAATTTTGAATAGCAGTTAAAAAAGTGTTCATTGTTCTTTCTTCATGTAAAATGCCAGGTATCCAGTATGATCACTGAGCAATTCTTTTTTTCCTTTAGAAAGCTTTAGAAATCAGGTGCCACAATGTACATTTAATATTGTTTGGTTGTATAATCCTAAAATAAATCCCCAGAGTCACTGTTACAAGATAGGCAGCCATATAAATTGATTAAATAATTTAAAAAAAACTTAAAAGCAATAGTGCAAGTTATTTAACAAAAACTGAGAATACTCTAATCAAAATTATCAGTACCCAAGTGCTGTTCATTTCAATAAGAAGTTATGAGTTTTGTTGTAATTTTAAACATACACACTTAAGAGTATCCTTAGGCATTGCAGGATGGTGTCAAAGAATATAAGCACACTGTATAAAATCTTTTGAAGTATCACTGTAATCAGTTTAACTTGGTTTCGTAGAAATCTGATAAGAATGTAAATGTACTTTCCTTCTCTTCCTCTCACTCTCCCCTTCCAATAATTTGAATATTTTATGGATAAATATCAACACAATCCTATTTACATTAAAAATAAATTACACTTTGTCAGTAAAACATACTTTGGAAATAAGCATTTTAAAGATTGTAGACAGCAGCTATAAACCTATCTACGCTAATCTAGAAGCAAGCCTCAATGAAATGAGTGGGAATAACTTCCAAGTATTTTAGGAAATTATGCCTTGTCTAGGAATTCCAAGATTCTTCATATTAAAGCAGGTTTCTGATTCAAATCCTCCTCCCACTTAACTGCACTGGATAACAAGAGACTGAGATGTAACGCTTATATATGAGGAGATAAATCCCAAAATATAGCACGAACATCTTCAGTATATAACTCAATACAAATTATTTTCCATCTAAATTGTTTTGTTGTGAGATTTTTTTTCTATTACAAAAACAAATCAATGTTTATTGGAGATAATGATTCCAATATCCCAAATAGTTTGCCAGATGTATTTTGTTCTGAGGAGGCTGAAGTTTTGCACGCAGGAATACAAAAGCAGGGCTCTCTTTTCTTCTCCTAATGGAAGAATCCTTATCCCCGCTCCTGAAATCCATCTTTTTTTTCTTGCAAAGCAGAGAAATGGGCCAGAGAAGTAGACGTGATACTTTTTAATTCATTCAACCAACCTCTTTCAGGCAGTTTAACCGACCTTATATCAAAGGTGACTTCCTGCTAACTGGAGCCAATACTTTGACTTGCTGTTACAGGGAGGAGTCTTCATTATCTTCTTTGTTGCTAGGGGAAACTCTGCCCGCCGCTTAGGTAGGTAGGTCATGGGGCAGTTCCTCATACCTTTTACGACAAAGCATTCTGGGTGATGTAGTTCGGCAGTTCCCACAGTTGTCATTCTTTGCGCGAAAGAACTACAGCTCCTAGCAAGCACTGGTCATGCACACCTGAGTAAGGTAAACGTTTTGTATTTACTCAGGGTGTATCACACAGGTGCCCGAACTGATAGGGAGAGTCTGGTATTGATCTAAGGTGTTTCTTGCTGGAATTTTAATCCTGTGCTTTGTTCCCGGAGATTAAGCATTTAATTTACTGGGGCTTTTTTTTCCTCAAAGTAAATGTATATGGGGTTGAGCTAAAGCAATGGTAGTGGGCTTTGGAAAGTTCATTTAGAGCAGATATCTAGAATTATTTTATTGAAGGATGAGTTTAGCACTGTTTCCTCTCAGCACATGTGAAGGGCAAGATTTGACTACCATTTGGCTTTATTTGGGCTCTCTAGAGTTAGGGATGCAGGCAATTCCTCACTTACATAAATATGCTACTAGATCAGGGGTAGGCAACCTCGGCTCTTTTATGACTCATGGACTTCAGCTCCCAGAATTCCTGAGCCAGCATAGTTCAGCATAGCTCAGGATTTCTGGGAGTTGAAGTCCATGAGTCATAAAAGAGCCGAGGTTGCCTACCCCTGTTCTAGATGAAGCATGTACTTTGAAATGTCCTTGCATTAAAACTGCCAATCAATGCTACTTAAATAGTAAAAGAAATATTCCTGCTTCAATATTTAACAGTCTGCAGACAGGAAAATCAACTAAGATCATAAGAACATTGTATCATCATTTGGGTTTCTGGTACTTTTGTCTTTCTGAAAGAAATATAGGGTGCAGGTAAATAGGGCCTGGCTTTTTCTTTTTGTTGTAGAGCAGGGGTGTCAAACTGCAAACCCATGGGCCGGATGCATCATGCAGAGGCCGTGCCCACCCCAGCTCTGGCAATGCAAAAAACGTCATAATACGTCACAACACGTCACATGACACGGCGAGTTTCACACCCGTGTTATAGAGTTTGATGCAAACTGGTTTGAAATAATGGAAGATGCTGTTAGAGTGGGACAGAAATTTTTTTTTCTCATTCCCAAAGATATTGTAACGAATGTGTTTTCTGCTGGATAGTAAATTGCAGAACTAAGTAATTATAATTTCTTTCCCTCCCTTTTTGGAGTTCAACTTGACCCATAATGGTGATTCCCTCTTCCATTACCCATTTTTCAAGAATGTTTACCATATTTGGGTGGTTTTGTTTGTGTCAAAAGCATGCTAACATGCAGAGTTTTCTAGTCAATGGTTGCTTTTGGCTTGTGGCATGTTGGACATACTTTAAATCACAGACTTTATCAAATAAGTGGGTAAGGCAAGAAAAATGTGACATAATTACTCTTGAATATGTGAGTATGATTACCTCCCAGATACATAATTTTCCAATCTGTTACATAAAAAAATATTCAGTAACTTTTCAAGAAGGTTTAATGATCCATGGGCTTCAAGTAGGGCACATCCATTATCCAGTCACTGTATAACTTTGGCACTAGCCTTTCTGAAAATATGTTTTATTAAAACCAGATTGCTAAATGTCCTGTCCATGGCAAGTGTAGAATTCAGTATAGAAACAGTTAGTCTTCCCCAATACATTGCTTCCAAATGAGAATGCTAATTGTTTCTTGTGGGAACACAGACCTCTTAAACAAATTGTGAAAAGTAAAAATTGACCAAAGGGTATTATTATCATCATCATCATCATTGCCATAATCATCATCATCATTATAATTATAATTTTCATTATTAAAGATTTAATCTTCAATTTGATTCAGTCTGCAACTGGTAAAAACTTAACAGTTCAGGTCCTAACCAAGGACCTAAGAGCTATTAAGGTAGCATCTGAGTATACAGGTAATTCCAAGTAGGGTAGTTTTTTGCCAAGTCAGAATATTCAGGTCTAATAAGTAAAATTTCCATGTATCTAGGCAGCCCTTTGGATGTTGCTATTGGGTGCAACCGTTGATTTCTTCCTCCATAGTCCCTCAACTTCAATTTGTAAATCATGATATTATTTTCTAGCTATTTCTCTTCAATTCATACATCATATGGTATTGCAATATCAATGAACCAGACTTTTTTTCTTTTCTATAATAGTATTATTGTTGTTGCTGTTGTTGTTGTTACAACTTGACATGCCAGAAGTACCATCAGAAAACAAAGTTACCAATTATGGCCAAGGGGGAATATTTGGATGGCCTTGCTTTGGGGAACAAATTGAATCTATGAGACTCTCCAAAGAAGGAGGTCTTGTTTGGGAGGGAAGAAAAGTTAGAAGAGGGCTTGGGATTGGCATCTTTTTTACCTGAATGCCCAGTTTGTTTAAAATATATTCGGCATCTTACTTATTCTTATTTTCCAATATATTAAAACTGGGACACTGCCAATAGCAACGGTGAAAATGAACATTTTACCCAAACTATTCTTTATTTCAAACAATACTGATAAAAAGTGACAAATTTTTTTGATGAATTAAATACATTGATATTGAAATTTATCTGACAAAGGAAAAAAATCAGAATGAAAATGTTACAAGAAGCAAAAGAAAATGGAGGCTTTGGCCTACCAGACTGGGTCTTGTACTATCAAGCAGCCACACTAATATGGTTAAAATTCAGACAATGTGTTGCTTATTAAATACTAAAGACTGTTACTATAAAAATTAATAAAATATACATAAAAACCCCATTATGGGCAACTTTGTGAGTTAATTTGTGAAACAGTCTAAACTGATGAAGTGTTATACTATTTGACACTGACAATCAGATACACATTAATTGCACTGGAAACCATACCTCAAATAACTAATGAGACATAAACAAATTGTTACTTCTGGATTTTTGAAAATCACCACAGCAATAACTACTTTGAGGCAGAATATGCTGAAAGTATTAAAATAAGAGGAATAGTACACGTTAGTCAAGCTTCAGAATCAGTATTAGTGGTGTCTGTAATTTCATTTTTCTGCTTCTGCACTCTCAAACATAAATTAATGTAATATACACTAATGAGTCATCAAACTAATCCTGCATACAAGAAAGATTTACTGCAAAACTAAAAAAAAGTCCTTCAAAATAAACCACTTCTTATTGGGTACATTTGCCAGCACACATAAAACATGAGGAACTACAGAGTAGCCACTGTTCTTGCATGGCGATTCAGTTGCAGGTGCCAGGATGTTTCTTCTGCTAAATGTGCTCAAATAAAAATTCTTAGATGGACTCTTTAATAGAAGTTGCCATACGAAAGTAGACGTGATTAGGATGAACCTCCGCTCCATTCATTCAATACAGACTGCATTTCAAACTCTGAATATTATGAACTCCGCTCCATTCATTCAATACAGACTGCATTTCAACCTCTGAATATAATACTAATGCCGGCTGTCACCCTCTCAATATAAAAGCTTACATTCAGAAGGAAGGTAAGTGGTGTGAAAGCCAGAGCATTGAGGCCTACTAGAATAAGTTAGAAGAGAACACATTTTGTCATATTGTCTTGTAATTATTAACCCATTTTCAAGGTGGAACATCTTGTCCCTTGGAAGATTTGACTTTTTTATATCCTACATTTTTTTAGTCACAGCAGCAGATTGATGAACTACTCTGTTTATAACTTTTTATTTATACAGTTTTAATAGCCTACCTCTTTTACTGCTTGAGGTACTATACAGTTCTAAGCACTCAAAAAACAAATGGTATATGTAAAAAAAGTGATGAGATCCAGAAGATATTAACCAGTTTAGTTATTACTTAATTTTAAGAATAAATAAGCCTTTTTTTCAAAATTTCAGAAACATTGCTGCATTTGATCTCAAAGCAAATTCCACACAGGTAATTATGGGCCATGGAAATCTGAATGGGATCATTTCAGGGTTACTTGCTAAATCTATCCAACAACAAGAACAGCAACAATAATAAAGTTGGAAGGTACCTTGGAGGTCATCTAGTCCAACCCCCTGCTCAGGCAGGAAACCCAATACCATTTCAGACAAATGGCTGTCCAGTCTCTTCTTTAAAACTTCCAGTGTTAGAGCATTCACCGCTTCTGGAGGCAGGTTGTTCCATTGGTTAATTGTTCTAACTGTCAGGAAGTTTCTCCTTAGTTCTAGGTTGCTTCTCTCCTTGATTAGTTTCCATCCGTTCCTTCTTGTCCTGCCTTCAGGTGCTCTGGAGAATAGTTTGACTCCCTCTTCTTTGTGGCAGCCCCTGAGATATTGGAACACTGCTATCATGTCACCCCTCGTCCTTCTCTTCATTAAACTAGACATACCCAATTCCAGCAACCGTTCCCTATATGTTTTAGCCTCCAGTCCCCTAGTCATTTTTGTTGCTCTTCTCTGTACTCTTTCCAGAGTCTCAACATCTTTTTTACATTGTAATGACCAAAACTGGATGCAGTATTCCAAGTGTGGCCTTACCAAGGCATTGTAAAGTGGTATTAATAGTTCACATGATCTTGATTCTATACCTCTGTTAATGCATCCTAACACTGTGTTGGCTTTTTTGGCAGCTGCAACACACTGCTGGCGCATATCTAAGTGATTGTCCACTAGGACTCCGAGATCCCTCTCACAGTTGCTACTATTGAGCAAGGTACCACCTATACATAAAGCTTCAAAATTTTCATTTTTATTTCTTAAAATTTTATTATATAAAATATTTTAATCCATATTATGTATACATTTAATAATGTATTTGAAAAAAATCTTATTTTAAACAAGTTGCAAAGCACACAAGATAAAAAAATAGAAATTTTAAACTGCATTAAAAATTCTTGGTGAAATAACTGATTCACGTTTTTCATCTTATCTTTAAGATTCTTAACTTTTCAAAACAAAAAACCATCCTTGAACAAAATGTTTTCAGAATTAAAGCCCAAGTTTAATTTACCATCAAATTTAGAATTTATCAGAACATTAAACTTTGGAATAAGATGCTTGGCACCCATTGTAAATTCACACAATTAAGTACCTAGTTGTTATTTAGTCTTTGTATGCTCTTTTGAATCTAAAGTCCCAATTATAAATGTGACTTCAGGAGCCAGAGAATATAATTGTGATCATTGAAATCAATAGTTAAAATTCCTTACAAGAAGTGAGAATTTGGCTCTGAAGAAAAGAAAAACTGTACCTAAACAGATTACAGTCAGTTTGTAATACAAGTATTTTAATGAAAACAAATGAAATTCACAAATAGGGAACCATGAGGGAATCTAAGTTAAAGGATTATAATAACAGAGTATTACTAACATATTGACTTCAGTGTTGATTTGTTTTATTCATCTATAAGCTATGAATGGAATGGACACTAAATTTAAATTTAAATCCATAGATAAATAGCAATGATAAAATTTCAGCTACTCTTTGGTTTTCAGCATTATTAGACGCTTGATTGGAAGGAAAACATAATGGTATAAAAATCAAAATCAATGCAGCAACTGAAGCTCATCTCACACATCACCCAGATTCCAACAAGCTACATTCCTAATAAATCGTCTTTTTTATATGTATTAATTTTACCACAGTTCTCATCTTTGCTGGACCCAGCATTTATGTAAACTTATCTTTCTGAGATAAATAGGATTCTCTAAGATGATTCATTTTTGTAGCAATATACATGATTTCTGGATTAGGCAAAATGCTCTTAGGTTCCAGAATGACTTGCATGAAGAATCTCAAATAACCCAAATTGTAAATGAAAAAGTATAGGTAAATTTAAAAAAACACACACACATAAAAGAAATCAAATAAGAGCATATCCAGAACAGCTTATTGGAATGTGGGATCAAGAACCATGTATAATTTAGACCTTACAATATATGCATTAGATCTTAATAAAGCTGCCCCTTTTTAGTGGCAAATTGGATTACTCTTAAAAACTGACATACAAGAAACCTGTTGCTATATATATCAAAATGGCATGCAAAGGTTGGGAAAATAATCTAGAAATGATATGTACAGTAAAGACAAGAGACATTTTGAAGTGTTTCTCTATTAGCTCTTCCCAAATATAAAGAACAGTTTCAGATTATCTGTAAAGAGGGAATATTGTCTCTACTAGAAATTGGGGTATTTGGCTAAGGACTCTGTTAGGCAAGCAGCATATATTTACCCTAATCAAGGATTATCAGTAAATAATTGGTTCTGATATTGTACAGGAAGTGAGAGACTGTTCAGGGATTTCCCATAGTACTGGATTATCAGTCTGAGTTAACAAAGTAAACAACATTTCTGAGTAGAATTTAGCAAGACAAAAAGGTCACAAATGATTTTGTCAACTTTAGAATGAGCATGGCTGCAGCCATTTTTTTCCTTCTCATTTCTAGTTGACACATAGCTCGGAGGGAGGGTGTTTGACAGACTTTCTCTCTCAGATTTTCTCTCATGGGAACCAAGGTCATCGGCTGATCCCGAGACTGCGGGCCATGCATTTCATGAAAAGCCGGCCAACAAGCTTATGGGGAAACGTAGTTGCTTGCATAGCCTTAGGGGTGGGATTTCTTAACTTTGTACTGGAGAATTGTTATGCATCTCTTCAGACTTGGTTTCACTTTTGAAGTGCCGATACTTTGTATCAATAAACATGTTCTTTGAGGAATTGCAAGCTTCGGAGTTCTGCTTTATTTGTCTTTGTCTGTCGGAACCTTGACAGATTTACTGACTGCAACTTCTTACAGAAGAATATGGAACATTTGAAAATGCTTCTGGCCTTCTGCAGTGCTGCATTACATTGATGATGACATGTCTTCTGGTAATTGTTTCCTTCACATGAGTCTAATTTTCCCCAAATCACTGAAATTTCAAAGCAGTTGTACCATACAAAGCTATTTTGGTGACGAAGTATAAAATCCAAGAACAGTGCAAGTGATAGACTAGGCATGGCTGCAGATTTCTGCTGGCATCTTCAAAGCATATAGCACCATTTCACTCAGCATTTGTTTCTATTCCTGTGATATAGCCACCATATTTTACTATATGTCTGTGGAATCATCCATTGCTCTGAAATACAGAGACATAGTTTTTATAACTTCAGTTGAATTCAGCAGTCTTTGAATTATATATAATTCAACAAAACAATTTAGACTCTAAAGAGGCACTGTCTTGTTTACACTGATATAGGAAATCTTAGGACACTCTTGTACATCACTCAGAACTGAGATACAAAGATATAAAAATGAATGTGAGTATGGTATAGAAGTTGGAATGCCAAACCTCCCCCCCCCTTAAAAGTGTTTGAAATATGGACATCATCCTACCAGACAGTATATAATGTTCAGCTTGTTTTCCCATGATCTTCTATAGCTTGGCACCAGTACTTCAAATGCTTACTGGACCACCTTCTCGAATTAGAAATGACTTGCCCAATATACTCTAAGAAAAATTATCGATGGCTCCTTCATAAAGTGAGGAAACCTGAGGTCAGGACATGCTGTTTTCAATACTGGCTCCATTTCTGTGAAACAGCCTTCACTTGGAAGCTAGATTAATCTGTTTACCACAGATTTTAATTGCATTGTTTTAAATGTATTGTTATTACATTTTGTTGTTGGGAGACCATGGGAACTGTAGCAGTATGTACATTTAATAAAGAAATATATGGGAGCCTCCTATATGTTTCTTGAGCCACACTGTGAACTGGACATGATATAAACCAGTTATGCCCCAAAATCGTAATAAGTCCCCCAAAGGAAGGTAGGATTATATATTGTTTCTATATGTAGAAATGGACATAAATCTTGTGCAATGCTTAGTTTTCTCTCCTTTATTAACTAACAGTAACCAATTTCAGCAGTAATAAATTCTGAAAACTTTATTTCCCCATCCCTTCACGAATGTGTCCAAATGACACACTTGTGTATGTATGAGTTATGTTTATTATACATTAGAAAACCCATGGATCATCATTTCAGAGATATTTCCTTACCAGATTCTTCAATATCTTTAATAATGGTAGAGCTTCTAATGTACTGGAAAAGTTCTTTAAAAATATAGCAATAACAACAGCAATAGAACTTAATGTGCTTTATAGCACTTTGTGAAAGGTTTATAGAGTCAGCATATTGCCCCCAACAATCTGGGTCCTCATTTTATCGACCTCGGAAGGATGGAAGGCTGAGTCAACCTTGAGTCTGTCAGGATCAAACTCCTGGCAGTGGGCAGAGTTAGCCTGAAATACTGCATTCTAACCACTGCACCATCAGATAGGGAAGATGACCCATGTTGAACTGTATAGCACAGTCAAACGCCACAAAAGCTGGTTCACCACAGTTGAACACAGCACATATTTTATAATATATTGCATTACATCATAAAATGTTTTATTTAATTTGCCAAATTTTAATTCCATGGGACTGATAGGCCCTGGATTTTGGACACATCCTCAAGTTAGCCCATTTGAGGTACTTTATTCAAAAATTGTCACCCTACAATGTACCACTTCAACCTGTTAAAAGTTACACACAAACAGGAGTTTTAGTAGTATGGGTAGTCCTCAACTTACAACAGTTCATTTAATGACATTCAAAGTTACAGTGGCACTGAAAAAAGTGACTGTTTTTCACACTTATGACCATTGCAGAATCCACATGCTCACATGATCAAAATTCAGACACTTGACAACTGATCCATATTATGACGGTTGCTATGTCCCAGTGTCTTTGGAGATCTTCTGACAAGCAAAGTCAGTGGGGAAGCCAGATTCATTTAATAACTATGTTATTAAATTAACAACTGCAGTGATTCACTTAACAACTGTGGCAAGAAAAGTCATAAAATGGGACAAAACCCACTTAACTGTCTCACTTAGCAACAGAAATTTTGGGCTCAACTGTCATAAATCAAGGACCATAGAGAGAGGAAGAGAGAGATGGGGAGGGAGAGAAAGAGAGATCTGTTAAAAGCCACAGCCCATCCTACCTCCATGCAGGACAACGTCATGATATAAACTAAAAACAGAACTAGTAATTAAAATGAATTGTAATGTGAAATAATGTATTCCAGATATAATTCATTAATTCCCATCTGTATATACCACTCACTTTTTACATAAACAAATTCATGTTTGTACATGTACAATCCCCACCTCTAGCACAAACAGCAAAAGAGAGGGGGAAAAACACAGGACGGGAATGAGGGAACAGGGAAGGGGAGGGGGGGAAGGTGAACTCTGGATGGAAATGAGATAAGAGGAAATGGTAGCAAGGCAGGGAAAGGTTGGCGGCAAACAGACCTCCTGAGCAATTTAGCTAATCATTTAGCTGATCTTCGTAGACACCCGGGTTTTGATGCTACCTGTATGTAGTCTACAGCTACTTGTAGCTCTAGTAACTATCCCTTATTCATTCTTTTGTATTCAACTTTTGCTATTCTTTCTAGAGTATTGTGGAGTATATACACATAACATCCAATCTCTTCCTCCTCCTCCTCCTGGCTTTCTCCTTTTAAGCAAGCCCTCCCTTTCTGTTTTACTAAAAAAAGTGGTGAGGACAAGAAGCGACTACTGTCACTTGGACTCTCCTGCCAGCAATCTGCTGGTCAAATTAATAATTAGCTGTGATAAAGAGACAGAGCTGCAATTATTGATGGCATTTCTGAAATGGGAGCCTTACTGAGAATGTACTGATGTTATCGAAAATGTTACTGTTGGTTGGTAAGATAACACACTTTCAATGTGGCTTCCAGAATAACAATGAATAGACACGAGCATCTATTTAAAACAACAACAACAACTGCTTCCTCATCTCTATTATTAAAACTGGTTTGTCTTTGGTTCCACTCAACGCTACGTTCAATTTTGCAAAACAGCACAGGCAATACTCAAAACAGCCCTTATTGGAACCCTCCCAAATCCATCAGAAACATATTTAAAACGTAAGAATAGTGGAATTGTTTCATAATAATCAGGGTGTAATCATCTTCACTGATTTGCATTCTAATTAAGTCTAAACAAGATCATGATTAATTTTTGCCCTGCCCTGCCCATTAGTTTTTGGGTTATAGATTCTATTCAATAGTCATGTAGAGCTCTCAGCTCAGGGGAAAAAAATATCTTCTGATCTAAAAAGCCAGTGATTTTAATGCTATAAGTAGTTGGTTATTTTTCATGTTATCTAAGATCAAAAGTATCCATGAATAGCAAGACATTTAGTACCCTAGTCCCAGTCAGTCTTTAAAATGAAACAAACACATCCATAAAGGTATACGGAGGCAACTGATGTGATTCACAGAATAGCAAGGCAGTTATTTAAAGTGAGATTTTCAGGGTTCAAATGATTGAACTTTATATTGTGTTTCCAGGATTGCACCCAGCAGGCTTTCAACCATGTGAAAAAGCTCCAACAGAAATTGAGCAGAGGTAATGATCACAAAGGGACGCGGTGGCTCAGTGGGTTAGGACGCTGATCTTATTGATCAGAAGGTCAGCAGTTTGGCGGGTCGAATCCTGAGTGCTGCGTAACAGAGTAAGCGCCTGTTACTCATCCCAGCTTCTGCCAACCTAGCAGTTCGAAAGCACGTACAGTAAAAATGCAAGTAGAAAAATAGGGACCACTACAGTGGGAAAGTAACAGCGTTCCGTGCGCCTTTGGCGTCTAGTCATGCCGGCCACATGACCACGGAGATGTCCTTGGACAAGCGCTGGCTCTTCGGCTTTGAAACAGAGATGAGCACCAGCCCCTAGAGTCGGAAACGACTAGCACGCATGTGCGGGGGAACCTTTACAACCTTTACAACAATGATCACAAAGGGGTGAGAGTTCATCCCAGAGGAAGAATGAAAATAGATTCCAGTCTGGGTTTGACTGCATTTGAACATCAAGACAGGACTGGGTCCTCATAGCCTTATAGGTAACCCTCGACTTATGAACACAATTGGGACTGCATTTCCAGTTGTAAGTCATTGCAGTTGTAAGGTGAGGCACTCACGTGAGCAGACCTGATCTTACAGCATTTTTGCAACAGTTGTTAAGTGAATCCCCACAGTTATTAAGTGAGTGTCATGATTTTCAGTGCAAACCTATTCTTCCGAACGGTCATTTTTTATTTTTATTTTTTCAGTAAAAAATTCTGGAAACCAGCAAAAGAGAGCCACAAATCCCAGTCATGGGACCCTTAGGACACTACAATCAATTGCAAAGGCAAGCCAGTTGACAAGCACCTAAAATGTCGTGTGACCAAGCAGGGGTGGCATGACATTTTACGATGGACAGAAGTGCTTTTACAGACTATAACGCACCGTTCCAGGTCTGCTGTAATTCTGAACAATCACTAAGCGATCGGTCGTTAAGTCGAGGACTACCTGTACTTGGAGTAATCAAGGCAATTGCCTGCTTGCTTCTTTTATCTTGCCAATGTACAAGGAGACAAGCAAGCCACAGCCATAAAGAAGAGGCCTCACATTCCATGGTTCTGTCTGTACCGTTCAAAAAGGGCAGAATGCTCAAGGGAGTCAACAGTTAATATACTGTACAGCAGGGGTGTCAAACTCACAACGTCACGTGACATGTGACAGTTCACAACTTTTTTGCTGGGGTGGATGCAGTTTCGCAGGCTGGCAGTTGACACCCCTGCTGTGCAGCATCAACTCAGGGCTCGCAAGAACTCCAATAGCCAAAGCAAACAAGTTTTTTTACTGTACTAATCCTAGTCTTGGCCCCTTTATTTCTGAAAAGGTGCTTGGGGAATAAACTTTTTTACAATCAAATATTTCAGGGGTGTCAAACTGCTGGCCTGCAGGCCGGATGCATCATCCAGAAGCCGCACCCATCCCATTGCCAGCAATGGCAAAACCGTCCCGATACGTTGCACAACGTCGCGTGATGTCGCGAGTTTGACATGTCTGAAATATTTGCTACTGTTACAAATATTTAGCTAATTTATATTTTTTTTATATTTTTATTACATTTATATCCCGCCCTTCTCCGAAGACTCAGGGCGGCTTTTACAAACTTAGCAGTAGCCTTCATTCTATGTATATGCCTGCTTATTAGGGCTTTCACACACACCCCAAGCGGCATTATTACAAAGTCAGCTTAATTGCCCCCAACAATCTGGGTCCTCATTTTACCTACCTCGGAAGAATGGAAGGCTGAGTCAACCTTGAGCCTGGTGGGATGCGAACCTGCACTAATTGCAGGCAGCTGGTGTTACTTAAGGAGGCATCAGCCCACTGCTCCACCAAGGCTCTTAATATAAACATAATTAATATGTTTCAATGGCAAAGCAAAGAAGATGGATACATTTGGAAAAGATGAATGTTCCTAATTGTCAACTGGCAATCTTCATATTCAATGCTGTATCTCTGAGAGTTTTGTAGTTGATAAACACTTACCTGAGCTTTAGCTTTAGTTTCTTGCGTTTTTCTTTCAGATGGTCATTTTTAACACTTCTGGGATCATCAGGCACAAACCATGCCGCAATTAGTTTAACACAAAGAGCCACATGCTGGAAAAGGATCTGAGAATTATTATACTATTCCTTAAGGCAGAATCTGCTTTATCTTCTAGAGTAGACAATATTTAATCGCAATAAAGCAAACTGCTCTTCTAAACTACCTGGAACATGGATTAATTTCATTACTACTGTATATGAGTTCAGAATGATAATAGCATTATAAATCAACCATCATATGGAAATCATCATAGATCATCCAGATGCAATGGTCAGGAACCCTCTTTGGGCCAACTCTGATTTAACTGTTAGTTTATAGTTTATCAAATAAGTCATAGTGGTTTAATTTATACATGAAGCCTAAACCCAAACTTTAGAAATCATACATCAAGCCAAACTAAACCACACATTACGGATTAGCACAAAATGTAAATCCTACTACAATAAGGTGGTGCCAGTGGTCAGATTCAAATATGTGAACAACCGGTTCTCTCTGTGGATGCTGCTTCCAGAAGTCCATTCTGGGCCTGGGCAACAAAAAGCTAGCTACTGGTTCTGCCGAACTGGTGCGAACTGGTGAATCCTACCACTGGGTGGTGCCTTCTGAATTTTGGATTCAAGGTATGAGATAAAATATTTTCTATTGATAACTCATTCTAATGATGCTCATATCCTAGAACAAAACATAATTTCATCTCTAATCTAAATAGATCTGGCCTCTCAAATATTTGGCAGATAACAAGGGATTCCTATCTGCAAACAGATTTGGAGCTTTTTTGGGGGGGCATTGCAAATGTTCTGGCATCAGCAGCTTCTTTAAAACAGGATATTTGCACTGGTCAATTTCTCTGTTCAAGTGGTTAAATTCCATCCTGATTTATCTGCTGCAGTATAAAGTCCTGAGTTCCTGCTATGAAACTGTTAAAAGGCAAGTGTTTGTAGATAGATTTCAACTAATAATCAGTTTATGATGAAGCAACTGAATTGATCTGGATTTCAATCACACTTCGCTGAAGGAGACAAACGCTTTCAGTGTGATACGCCCTACTGAAGTAATCAAGCATCTAGTAAAACCATAGACCATTAAGGCAGGCTATATTGGCTCTGGATGTTCACGCTGGAAGCCATATGTCGACAACTGTTAAGAAGATCACAGTTCAAGTCCACTGCTTGGATGCAGGTGTTGATGCCCTTTCCCCACCCCACTCTTGTTTTGCTCTCTATCATGCTCCATTCTTACTCTTACACACAACCCATTCTACTTCCCTTTCATACACACAAAGAAAGACAGCACAATACCTGTGAAGGAAGAGATGCTTTTTCAGATAAAGAAATGTGGTGGAGTTTGAAGAGAGGCCGGGGGGGGGGCAGATGGGAAAGCCTTACAGACATAGGTTGCCTTTTGGTCGAAGGTTTTGTACATTAGTCTTCAATAGTGTTCTTCAGTGGTTGTCCATGCTCATAAATAGTTCCCCTGAAACTAACTCTATAGACTTTGCTGTCTGCACCTGACTAAGTCCATACTTTTGTAACTCAAACACTTACTTCAAATACAAATAGAAAGGCAACACGTGCAGCAAAAATGTGCCAAAACTCAATAGAATGATTGTAGTCATCACTGTTTCGGTAATCTGGGTACCTGGATAAAATGAATAGAAACAGGTAAACTTCACCATTTATTTATTTTTCCCACTTGACATACTTTTTCCTCTGCTTTAGAATTGCTGTTTTTCCTTCAGTAGGCAAAGGCTCTTAGAATGCCAATGTAAAGTTTGTTCTAATATTGTTTATTTTAATGTAATTTATTGTTTAACTTCTAAAGAGCTCTGAGCATAGTCGGGTAAAACAGAAGTAGCATATAATAAACCCTAGTACGTGTATATATGTAAAATCAGTTTTGGTAAAAATCAGTCCTGTCACTGCAGTGCTGAATATAAATTATAGAAAAGGAGGCAGTCTACACCCAAAAACATTGTCTGGCCTGCTGTGTACTTTTCTATTTTGAATATGAGGCACAGGATCATTGATAGGGATTAGCCAATACCTGCAGTGGGTTATCTCATTCCCCATTGGACCCGTCAGATTCACAGTATTCTCAAAGTGCTGGACATTGAAAACTGAAAGGCTGTGGTTGACATAACCTGTCAAACAGCTGTGAAAGCACAACAAAGCAACAATCAGTGTGCAATATGTCAGTTCTGCAGGTTGTAACACACTTAATATGGGACCATAAGAGATTTTTATTTAATCATTTCTATCCCCTTTTGGTTCATTCTAATATCCAAGGTAACTTAACAACAATCAAAAATTCAAATGCCCACAAAATAAGTTTAATGCAATTAAAATCAAACCCTATCATTTAAATAACAAATGCTTACATACAGCTATTAGAAGGGAAGGAGCAATAAAGCTTGGTGTTATTGGTGTACTGATAGCATCTCACTTCCAAAGTCTAATGGCCTCCTTCAGTTTAATGTTGATATTACATAAAACAGAGGACAACATAGAACTCTGGAGGAGACCATAAGTCAGTGACATAGCTGTTCAACAACTCTTGCAGTACCAGCTTCTGGGCATGTCTTAAGAGGAAGGACTTGATCCATTGCAAAACAATAGCCCCATGACCCAACTCTGCCAGAAGGCCCAGAAGCATACCGTGGTTGACTATCAAAAGTTGCTGAGAGCTCCAGGAGAAGTAGATGATCTACCTAAGTTATATACCAAGCTGACCAAAGCAGTCTCAGTACCATATTCCAGATGAAACCCTGACTGAAATTAATCCAGAAAATCAGTCCACTTTCTCAATAATATTTCAGATTCCAGAATGGAATATTTGATACTGGGCTATAATTGCAAAGGACTTCTGGGTCAAGAAATGACTTTGTCAATAAAGGTCTTTCTTCAAAAGTGTGCAGGAACAAATCCAGGGTTCAAGGAGATAGATAGATAGATAGATAGATAGATAGATAGATAGATAGATAGATAGATAGATAGATAGATAGATAGGTAGGTAGGTAGGTAGGTAGGTAGGTAGGTAGGTAGGTAGGCAGGCAGGCAGGCAGGCAGACAGACAGACAGACTGATAGATAGACAGGCAGGCAGACAGACAGACAGACAGACAGACAGACAGACAGACAGATTCGACAACCAGGAAAGGAAAAGCTTGACCAAATAAGTGGTGGTTCACATCTCTCCTCATACATATCCTCGGGTCCAAGCTGGAAATAATCCATATGAACCTGATAAGTAGCAGCCAAGACAACCTACTACTACCTGTCCTAATATTGGAGTCCAAATTGAGGCAACTCTGACTGCTAAGAATGATAAAAAATGCCCCCATTGAACCTCTCTTATAGCTCTATCTCACTCTGCATCATTAAAGAGGAGATTCTGTGCATTATCAGCTTCGCCACTCTGTTCTGTGCAGAATACAGGCCAAAAAGTAAGTCCTCTTTGCTGGACCCACTGCCATGGAATAAGATTTGAAATGATCTTGAAAGACGGCTCCATTTCCATGTCCAGTCCTATTCATCACACTATATATTTACACATCTTAATTCTTTTGAAGTTCCTATTAGCAACATTGATAAATATGCCATGTTTCAAATTTCCAATTGCAAATTCAAGTTACTTGCCTAATACAATAATCTGCCCTAATATTGTAATTTCATTATTACATGAAACATGGAAGAAAATATTTCATCGGTATGCATCTGGATTAAGTTAGAAAGCACTTAAAAGCCACTGGGTTCTTCGGTGGTCAAACATGGGAGATATTTTTCCTCTGTGCCATACTTTTGAGGACATGCATGTAATATGATTAAATGAAGGCCTTCAATAATGGGACAATACTGGTTTTATTTTTTGTGAGGAAGAGTCAAATATATTCTGTCATACATATTTCACAAAATGTGGCCAGTCTAGAAAACTTCCTTTTCTGAGGTTTTCAAGCACAGAAAAGAAACAGAAACAATTCTAATTGTTTTCTTCGTTTTAATCTATCTACTTGATAGAAGTCTAACACCAAGAGGCCACATGCACATGACACTCAGCTATTTGACTACATTCTAGATTGCTTAGTAGTGGGAACCCAGTCGATGTGGTTCAACATATCATGTGAATTAAGCCATTGAATTGAGTTGTTTACAATTATTTACCATAGATAAACATGTCATGTCACCAAGATGTAAAAAAGATGTTGAGACTCTGGAAAGAGTACAGAGAAGAGCAACAAAGATGATCAGGGGACTGGAGGCTAAAACATATAAGGAACAGTTGCTGGAATTGGGTATGTCTAGTTTAACAAAGAGAAGGACGAGGGGTGACATGATAGTAGTGTTCCAATATCTCAGGGGCTGCCATAAAGAAGAGGGAGTCAAGCTATTCTCCAAAGTGCCCAAAGGCAGAACAAGAAGCAATGGATGGAAACTAATCAAGGAGAGAAGCAATCGAGAACTAAGGAGAAACTTCCTGACAGTTAGAACAATTAACCAGTGGAAAAGTCTGCCTCCAGAAGGGGTGAATGCTTCAACACTGGAAGTTTTTAAGAAGAGACTGGACAGCCATTTGTCCGAAATGGTATAGGGTTTCCTGCCTGAGCAGGGGGTTGGGCTAGATGACCTCCAAGGTCCTATTATTATTATTATTATTATTATTATTATTATTATTATTATTATTATTATTATTATTATTATTATTATTATCATTATCAGGAAGAGAAGCAACAGGGTCCACTACAAATACTAGGTCACTAATCCTTACAAATATATAATGTTTATGAAACTCAGTTATATTCATATGATGATAACAATAAAGATTATCCATATCTTTTATCCTACTAGCCATAAGCTTAGAGGAAAACTATGAAAAATATATCTATTTAAATAAAGAACAAATAAAGTATACATTATATTCAACAGCCATATTAGAATTTCAGATAATACTAACTCAATGCCAGTATTATTCTTCTGCTTGCATGGACTGACTGTATATCGGTACACCAGCATGGGAATGAAATCTGAGGTGATGGCAATAACTAAGCCATTGCCAATGACAGAAAGTATACCAATTGTTTCTAGGATATAGTACCAGATACCTGTAAAGGGAATGAAAAACAAAAGAGTCTTAGTCAATATGTGGAACAAAGAGAATTTGCCCTGACTGCCCCTCATAGGAAAGAATAGTCCTTTTCCTGCAAACCGCTTTGAATAGAGCATTATTAGTGGAAAATATAGAATATAAATGAACTATAGGCTGCAATTAATTAATTGGAGTATCAAGGATTTTCTCACTCTGAGAGAAAAAGCAATATGGAACAATGTGGTGACCTCTGTATTATTTAGAGCAGTTTCTCAACCTTGGCAACTTTAACATGCTAGCTGGAGAATTCTGGGAATTGAAGTTGAAAAGGTTGAGAAACACTGATTTAGAGAGAAAACTGGAAATATTTTATTCCTCATTTTCATTCTTCAAATAGCATCTACCTGGACCTTTTTGCTGTGGCCAAACTAGGGTAGATAATAATCGATTTTTTTAATTTTTTTTAAAAAAATTGGATTTTTTAAAATTTAAATGAGATTTGTTTTTATTTTTATCAAATTTATTTTAATAAAATGCTTCTGGAGTAAAAATCTATAAAAGATACTTTTCTATTTAAGATACATTAATAATTTAGTTTGTTAAGCATGAAATGCAGCTTAGTTATGGAGCATGAGGCTGTATATTCTGCAATATTTACATTTTTGGTAAACTAAGTGTTTTAATTAAATAAAAGAGTTTGAGTAGTTCTCCAACTATGTGTGATTAACCTATTAACCTAAAATCTCACTGTTTTACTAACCTGACAGCTTATTATTCTAAATATGAAGCTTTCATTTTGTTTGCAAATAACAATATTAAAGATTTTAACTACCAGCAAGAATGAGTCCTTACATTTAAAGAGCACCTGTCATTTCAGATCTACCATGGCAGCACCTGTTAGCGGGCATCCACTCACCTGATGCCCGCCACGTCCCTTACCTTGTTGTGTCACTGCCACATCACCAGCCATCCCATTAAAGTGAATGGGACTGTCGGTGAGTCAACAGCAGGTCAGAGGAGGAGCTGCTGCAGGACAGAGATGACAGTTGCTCTTTAAAAATTATGTTTTAAATCGAATTGATTTAAATCAAGCCTTTTTACTAGTGATTTAAATCATGATTTAAATTGACTTGGTTTAAATCAAATCCACCCTGGGCCAAACCCAGCTAGATCTTAACTTGGAAGGCTGTACTTTAATGGTTTTAGTTGTTGAGTTGATGTATTGCTCTGGACCTGAAAGGCCATCAAAGCATTTGACTCAATCCCCAAATTCTATCTCCTTGTTTAAAAGCAGCTGTATCAAAAGAATGCCTTATCACAGTAAAATTGCTGTTTTGATGCATCAAGCAGACCTAGCAAATGGGCTGAAAAAAATCTCTTTGATCTGCAACTTACCAATGGTGTTAGCTTTCTTGGGCACCATTCGCTTCTGAAGTTTCACCATTTTGATAGCATCCAACCGAATCTCAAAAAGGTTATTGACAAAGGCCAGAAATGGTGCAAGGGGGAAAGCAGCCACGAAAATAGTGGTGAAGCTGTACTGGATCACTAAGGATATATAAAGAAGAGGCTGAAAAGAGGCAGGAAATGAAAGAATATAAGCTTTCGAATACTAAATTTGTTGGGCACAAAAGGATTTGTACTGTATATTCTAGTCCAAGAGCTTGTCTATACCTTTTCTGAGAAAAATATCTGACATTAAAAATCATTATGGGAGCTCTAGTTCAGAATGCTTGAGCTTTATGAGCAACAATCCAATACTTTAACTGTACAAGTTGTATTCAAGATGTTAATATTATCATTGCGATCAAGAATATTTCTTTCAAAGCAATAGTGATAAGAAAAACTGAAAGCAATCAGTGCAACAATACAGCTATAGTATTTCATTCTCATGTTTCTCAAAACTACCATGTGGCTTTGACTGACAAAACAGCCAGCATTCTAACCTTAGTTTGGCCCCCATGGCCAGTTGCTGACTCTTACAATGTTCTGTGAGCTTTTTCACTGAACTTCACTTACTCATTTCCATGTATTCATCAAACAAGGTGAAGACATTGACTTCATTGAGCTGATAGTTCCACAGCCATTCCTCCTTGCACAAGTCCTGGGATGTCTGCTCCACATCAATTCTTTGGGGCTTTCTGCACAGCAGACGGCACTTGTAGGTCAGGCAGCTGAAGGGGCAAACATGTAACATTAAGGAAAGTAAGATTCAAAAGAAGACATCTGTCTACTGTTAAGTTGCTCATGAATATCCACTCTTAAAGATGCCAACAATAGACATAATCAACCCATCCTGCAACTTGGTGACTTCCCCAAATGTAGAACTCACAACTCCCATTTTCCCAGATTCTCAGCTAACCAGTTGCCTTTCTTTTTTATAATTTTTGGTAAATGTATATTTTTTCATAAAGGCTAGCATATCTGTACTTGGAACACTTCACAGATCTCTCTCCAAATAGTCATTTGAATGTTTCTGCAGAGAAAACAGTTATTCATAGGCTTGATTCACACTGGAGGTAACACTTCCCTTAGTGTTTCTTTAAATTTACATAGCCACCCATCTCACCGGACTCTGAATGGCTCACACATTAAATAGCAAAACCAAATGCATATAGATAAAATTTAAAACAATTAACTGTGTAAGCATTAAAAAGTAACAATAGAAGAGAATGCTTATAGCTTAGGAGTGGGGTCCTTGGTGCGCTCTGAACTTGGTTCTTCAGTGTGATGTAACTTAGTTGGGTAATGAAATGTCTGCAAGAAAGCAAACAAGCTCAGAGAGCAGCAAGGACTTCATTTAAAAAAAAAAGTGCAGGAAAAGGCCAGCCAACAGCTCACAGACAATAAAACTATCTTGCAGGCTCCCTGTGCCCGCAAGGTCCTGATGATTGAGCCAATCTAACCTCAGGAAGGATGATGTTCCAGGGGATGGGTGCCACGGCATAAAAGGTTCTCCTCCTGGGTCCATCAGATGAAACTCTTTTGTAGATGGGACCCATAACATGCTCACCTGTGTAATGTAGGAACTCTTTGAAAACAATTAGCTATGTTCCATTTAAGAAGTGAGGCAATTTCTAAAAACTTGCTTCTCTATATATGATGAGGTGGGCAATTGCCAGATCCCAAACCACTTGTGGATTTCAAAGTCCCAGAGAAATTTCAGTTGTTAGCTAAATTTGACAACATATTTCCAATCAAACTTCACTGGAAGAATAAAGAAATCAAATGGGTTAAGTTTCAGAGAGGCTTAATGTACCTTTACACTGCAAAGCAAACAAAAACTGTGCCTACTCTCCATAGTAATTGTAATCACACAAAAAGCTGCCACTCTGAACATCATTATTATGTCTCTGTGCTGCCCTCTGGCTGCTGACGGTTTTTTGTTGTTCTTGTTTTGTTTTGGTGCAGAAGCTGCCCGATACTAGTTCAAGAAATATTTGTGATATGATTCCTGCAGTTTACCAGATCAAGATGCTCTTAAATAGGATTCCCACAATGGGACAAACTGCTGCAACCATATGTATAATCCCTTAAGCACAAGCATGTGAATGAAGCCCTTGCCTTCACTTCCTACTTCAAAGTGTTTATAGAGTTACCATATGTGTGCACAGGAGAAGACTCACAATAGCAAAAAAAAAAAAAGGACAGAATGTTGTTATTCCACAATCGCCAACTCCAAGAGAGCCTCCTTCATGTCATGGTTCTCCAATTGTTTGATATAAAAATGCAGGCTGCCTATCTCACAGGCAAAGACCCAGGTTGAAGAAAAAAAATTCCATCGCAGGATGTTCTATCCTAGATTTAAATTATTTAAGCGTATGGGCTGCACCACATCTTCCAAAAGAAGAGAGGCTCCACCCACATTCCTAGATATTGGTTTTAAAGAACAAGACTACTCCTTTGTCCTGAAGCCAAAGAAGTACAATTCACCATTTCTTTTCCCAGAATTGAAACACACACACACCAGTTTCACTTGAGCTGTAACTGTGCAATGATCTACTTACGGATGCAAGTACTCCACGAGGTTGCTGAGAGTTTGCTTTAATGCCATAATTACAAACATCTGAATGAAAAGGTCTGTAATGCAACCACTAGGATGACACTAAAAAAAGGGGAAAATGTTGTAAGTAAAGGGTGCTTCCAATGTCATTTTTTTTTGCTACTATCACTCTGCAAAAGGTATATGGGGAAAGAGCTAGAAAATTATGCACGTCTGTACATTTTTTACATGTTTGCCCAGCTTTCCCTCTCAAGAGCTCTCAAATAGCATACAAGATCCTTATTTTCTCCATTTTATCCTCTCCCAAATCATCTGACCAAATATTACATTGAGAATGATCGACCCAATTAGTTCTAAGTGTATGAACTTGTCTTATGCATCTTGCATCCATACCTACCCATTACTATCATTAACACATGTATTAGGATGGTTCCTTCTGATAACTTTTATAGAAAGTTCAGAGTGCAAGTCAAAAGTTATAGTGAGATTTAAGTAACAGAATAATCTTCATCTGGAGCCAAGATTTAAACCATTCCAGTATGCTAAGATATGAATGAGAAATTAATTTAATGGGAGATCAAGAGAGGAGTAGAAAAGGGGACTTAGTAAAGTAGCTTACTTCTTCCAGTCTCCATTTGCCAGCCACACGTACATAAGATCCTGGACGGCCATTAATCCTAATAAGGAAGTGAGATTAAAATATGAATTGTTCCAAAACCTAATAATAGCTTTGATAATCATTATACACAGAATGATACATTTAAAAATGTATCATGCTATGTGGGGTGTTATAGGTCATAACCAGGGCAGCTATGGACAGCTCATTAAAATAATCCATTTGGGAGGTGACCAGAGCACAAGTGACAGAGTAGAGCCTGCTGATTTAGGAATGGTACACAACTAGTGTATAGCCCAAAGTTCCACAAAAGTTCTCCTAGCCACAACTACCACCTGCTCCTTGAGCAGGAGCTCTGAATCCAAAAGGATCTTCAGAATATGCACCAGTTCTGTTTGGGACAATGACACCACATCCTGCACTGAAGATGGTAGGTTCCCAGATCCTGAAGGCCCCCAAACCCAAACCCAGTCAGTCTTGCCAGGGTTTAGCTGAAGCCTATGGGTTCCCATCCAGACCCCACAGCTTCCAAACACCAAACATTGCTTAATTCTGGGGTAGAAATGTACAGCTGGGTATCTTCAGCATATTGATGGTATCCCACCTCATGGAGGCAGATGATTCAACCAATGGCTTCATGTATATATTGAACAGGAGTGGGCAGAGTACCAAACCCTATGGAATCCCACACACTAGGGGCTGAGGGTGGAATCTCTAGTTCCAAACCACACTGACTAGAACCGGCCACAGAGAAAAGAAGAAAAGCAGCACAATATATTGCCATTTATCCCCAAGTCAGTGGTAGCCAGTCCAAAAACAGACTACATTCAGTGGTAATAAAAGCTGCTGAGTGGATGCACTACCCTCATCTCGCTCCCACCAGGGATCACCCAAAAGGATGACCAATATTGTTTCAGTCCCATGCCCAGGTCTGAAACACAACTGAAAGGAATCAAGATAATCTACTTCATCCAAGATACACTGAAGCTAACGCACAATCACCTTCTCAACAATCTTTTCTAATAGAAGGAAGGTTGGATTCGTTTCTAACAGGAAAGAGATCTCCAACCTATATGTTTGACCCCACAATAAACTTTAAGAAAAGGTCATCATTACTCCCATTTTACAAATCATTTTACAGAAAAAGGTGGCAAAGTTTTTAATAAAACTTAGATCTTGAGATTCAGCTCTAATACCTACAGTTGCCCAATATCTAACTCTCCCAAGTTTACTACTTACTGTTTACCTCCCTAGGAAGAAAGCAACGTAGATGAGAGAAGAGAAATGGGTGAAGAACTGGAAGGTGAATACTTTAATTGTATAGCTTTTCTCTCGCTCGCTGAATGATCTTGGCCTCTCTGGGAAAAAAAGGCACAAAACTGCAGTCAGCTATAGTCCTTGGAACATCTGATCTGGTCTCATGCATGAGACCAGTTTCAAGAAAATATTTTTCAAGCAGCATGGAACATCTCTGTAGTGAGTCTTCATTCATCCCCTATACTTGGAAATCTTCAACTTGATATTTTCTAGTTATATTGAGATACAGTTTGCTTCATCTTTCATGACTGGCTATCTTGAGCCACAGATTTTACAGCTTGACAGCACAGATGAAAACAGATTGCTCTACAGTCATTCAGTACATATATATTTCAGATAGAAGGATGAATGGACACAGCATTGGAATGCTTCTTACCTAGTTCACAGAGAATGTGTGCAATATACTTGTTCACCTGCAATAGAAATATAAATTATACAAGTGCAGAGTGCCTGCAGAACAGACAGCTGCAAAATAAGTAGCAGGTGTGTACCTTGCTCATAATGATGATGCTCAAGTAGTGCATCACTGCACCCGTCAGGACTGCCACAGTAGTGGCTTTCTCTTGAAGGAATTTTGAATTGGACTGAGTAAAGACTACTGTCACCACAACCCGATAGATGACTAAGGCATGAGCAATTCCAATCAGCACACATATCTAAAAAAATATATAAGAAAGTACTAATAGCACCAGAAAGGAAAAAGGAAAACATCAGAAGAACAGCCAAAGGCCAGGTGGTCCATCAGTTTCAGGTAAGCATGATGAAACTACATCAGTTCCATCTAAACACATGGTTTGTGACCTATATTGATTAACTAATAAAGTTATTTAGTCTTTAAAGTGCTATAAACTCTAATGTTTAGCTGCTGACTAATTCATACTACCTCTCTGAAAAATTTACTCATTTGTTCTGGTTTTATAGGAAGATGGAACAGTAGGTAGCTTACGAATCTTTTTCTCTCAGCCACTTGGTGGAGCAGTGGGCTAATGCCTCCTTAAGTAACACCGGCTGCCTGCAATTAGTGCAGGTTCGAGTCCCACCAGGCTCAAGGTTGACTCAGCCTTCCATCCTTCCGAGGTAGGTAAAATGAGGACCCAGATTGTTGGGGGCAATAAGCTGACTTTGTAATAATGCCGCTTGGGGGGGGGGTGAAAGCCCTAATAAGCAGGCATATACATAGAATGAAGGCTACTACTAAGCTTGTAAGCCGCCCTGAGTCTTCGGAGAAGGGCGGGATATAAATGGAATTTTTTTAAAAAAAACTTCTTATCAGTGAAAAGTTCTTCTATGCTTAGATTTTGGAAAGAATCTTCTAAAAATAAAGTTTCCAAATTTCTCTTTTCAGAAAAGTTGTCCTGCTGCATTGTGGAACAGTGCAAATAAACAGCTGATCTGTGACAAATTCCAGCTCCATATGGTAGGGAAGGTCTGGTTTTACTTTCATAAAAGCTTCCAATACTTGAAACTTCTTGGAGAATACCACAATGGCCAGAATGATTTTTTCCCCATATTTTCCTAGCTCCTAAATGGGATCTTAATGTGTATCTGAAGTTTGGAAGAGCAGCACAAAATCCCTTTAGGGATCCTTAAGTGATGCACGAGATGATTGTGTCGCCTGTCTGGAATTTTGGGTTTCTGTATTACCATTTAATAAAGGTGCTATTAGCATTTTAGCATGGCATCCATACTTCCTTTGAAAGTTTAGCAAACCGTGTTTTCTTTTAAAGAAAGCCATTTCTTCTTTTGGTAGCGAGAACTAGCCTTTCCAACAACTAAACAATAGAGAGCATATTCTGGAAATCCTTGAATACCTGCAAGTATATTAAGATACAGACTTAATTGGGAAAGTGGGTGATGTAACCCATATATTTGCCACTTGTGGAATATTATCTAGAATCAATGCTTTCTGGATTCAATTTTCACATTTATTTTATTTTATTTATTTTTTTATTTTAATCCCATTTATATCCCGCCCTTCTCCGAAGACTCAAGGCGGCTTACAATCTAAGCACAAATCAAATGTGCTTAGCAATAGCCTTCATTCTATGTATATGACTGCTTATTATTAGGGCTTTCGCCCCCCCCCCCCAAGCGGCATTATTACAAAGTCAGCTTATTGCCCCCAACAATCTGGGTCCTCATTTTACCTACCTCGGAAGGATGGAAGGCTGAGTCAACCTTGAGCCTGGTGGGACTCGAACCTGCAATAATTGCAGGCAGCTGGTGTTACTTAAGGAGGCATTAGCCCACTGCTCCACCAATTTTCACATGAAATCAATGTCCCTTATTGTTTGATCACTTGCTTTCTATCACATATATTGAATGAATGTATTATTTGTTTCCACAGTTTATTAAAAATCTTGGCACATCTCACCCTTAATAAATGCTTTATGCTTGCCTGAATTACTTAAGTGATTCATATTTGCCCCATTGGAAAAGTAAAATAGTTTTCTCTGTCAGATTCACTCCACACAAACTCGGTGCTTAAATTTCTAGGCAACAATTGCATCTTATTCACATATCCCATTGGTGTCCAGCTAGCATATTCGTTCCCAATAAGAGGTGAAGACCAGGAAATAAGATGTAATAAATGTTTTGCCTATTATTTAAGCAAATATAATATTGCTCACTTTTATTATTTAGAAATCTTTAAATGCCTTTTCATTTATAGAAATCGCTTCTAATTACACCCAAAAGTATAGTATTTTTTCTTATATATGTACCATTAATAAGCACCCAAAATAAGAATGAAAAGTACATTAGAAAATCAGTATTCACATACCATAATAAGAGCTAAAACAAGGACAATTATACTGCGGATATATGAATGCTGATACTCGTCAGAGGTACTTTCAGGGTTATTAATGAGCTCCAAAGTTAATTCCTCCTACAGAAAGAAGTAGTCACATTTAGCAACCCCTTGTTAAGGTTTTCATTTGTATTAAAGGTGGAAAGAAAACATTATTATTTGTTCTGTTCAGAAAAAGAGACTATAAAGAAGAAAGTTTTATTAAAATTACATCTTCTGACTCAGCTTTTTCACACCTATCAATTTTGTGATCCCAGCAGTAATAGTAATCACCCTTTTCTTAAAAGCCTGAAAGCTTTAAAATTCTCAGGTTATTAAAAGTGAGAAGAGAATCTTTTCCTTTATTCCAATTTTATTTCATGATGGCCTGTTATAGCCAATGAGACTTGGCTTTAAGATAATGCTTGAAACCAGTGTTTGAATTAGGGCAATACTGTGCTTCAGGGACAATTTCTGGATTTAAAAAAAAATCTATATAATAAACAGCAACATACTAAGAGTTTGTCACATACTTTTGCCCATTCCCCAATTCTGTAGTCAAAAAAATCCATGGAGTTCAGGATGAGAGCCATGATAGTGCAGTAGTTAGAATGCAGTATTGCCGGCTAACTCTGCTCACTGCCTAGAGTTTGATCCTGACAGAGTCAAAGTTGATTCCATCCTTTCGAGGTCAGTAAAATGAGGACCCAAATTGTTGGAGGCAATATGCTGACTCTGTAAACCACTTAGAGAGTGCTGTAAAGCAGTATGAAGTGGTATAAGTCTAAATGCTACTGCTATTCAGCTGCACTAATAAGCGCCACCAGCAGAATAGTATGATTATATAGGAATGGCCTATGCAGCCTAAATTCTGACCTCTGTGTGAAAGCATATTAGCTATCTCTGTAAATTATCCTCAGAATCTAACAGAGGCAATCAAATAATTCAGCAATTGTAAAACTCTTATAATCTCTATTTCATATGAGATGGAGACTATCTATGTTAAATTTCCTCAGGTATATGCTACCTTCATCCCAACCACAAGATTAGAAATCTCTTTTCTAAGAGATAAATTGGATCATCTGCTCATTTCTGTGATAAGCAAAGTTTTGTTCTTTAGGATTAACTCTGTGCAAAATACAGACATGAGAGAACTGGGTTAAAATATGCAAAATACTTGCAAACAAAATGGGACAGAAAGCAGTTGAGCTGCAAAAGAATTCCCAGGCTGATGGAACAAAAACAGACAAATGCTTCCTATTTCTACACCTTTTCATGGAAATGCCAGAGACGGATCTTTCTACAGTATATGAAAATAAGTGCTCTGCTTCTACTACTATTCTAATAGCCTCATAAATCAAGGATTGAACATGTGAAGCTATTTTATAAAGTGTTACACAATTGTCCCAAATAATCAAAGATTCTCTTTCAGAGATCAAAGATTTATTCTAAATGATAGGATACAGCTAAAAGCAAGTATGAGAAGTATATGTGACCATCTATCTCTTTCACCTTGATTACCAACATTCAAAATGGACTGATTGAGAGTTTAACTTATTCTGACCAACTCTGCAGGCAGTTTTATTTAAGAATCATGATGCCTATGTAAAAATCCTAACTGTCACAGAAAAATCACAAAATAAGCTTTAAAGAATCTTCTTAAGAAGCTGGAGATATATACAATAAACAATAATGCCTAGTCAACAATTTATTAAATAAAAGGCACAGGCCTTCCTAAATTGAGCTGACAGACAACCCAACAACTACCACAGTTACTCCTTGTTTCAATTCTGGAATGGCAATCTGAGGAGAAGAGAAAATTTCTAGGAATCTCAACTGGGACTACTGTTCAGCAGAAATAGAGCTCTTTTACTGATCTCTGCCTCATCAGAAGAGTGCTGAAGCTTCTACCAACATTTTCAAGTGATATTAGTATTAATATCAGTTGGCAGTCAGCAATATAGTATCTGCAACACTGCTATTTGATGCCCAATGCAACCTGTCTACCAGTTAGGAAAAAATGATAAAATTTTACTTATTAGGCAGATATAATAAGATCTTTGTATTTTGCATGAAATCTCTTTGAGCATTTGGAACGTGTAAACATGGATCATTTTCATTTAATTTCAATTATTTGTGTTTAAAACATTGTACCAAATTGGATAATGGGGCTCAATTGGGAATTGGGGCTCTTTACCTAAAAAAAAATGCTGACCCTTTGTCTAAGATGCAAGTAGAAATGTTAACTCTTTATTTTTATTTTGTAATATGTTAGGTTACACATCAGCACCTGTCTACTAGCTGCACTTGCATTAAAGCTATTACAGAAGAGGTTTTCCTTGCCTCCAGAGATATTAGGAGTTCTTAGGTACTAGAAAAGAACTGGCCTTACCTCTTCTTCATCCCAATGACACATATTCCAACGATTGACAATTTTAGCTCTGTGTCGCTTCCATACCTCCAAAAATACAGTGGCTGTACATTAAGGACAAATAAGATAAAGAAAGAGGGAGGGAAAGAGGGAGGGAGGGGAGAGAGAGAGAGAGTGCAGAAACATTATTTTCAATTTTTTGCATGAATCCTCCAGTATTCTGAACAAAACAGGGCAATTCATTTTATAAAATTTATAGAAGGCATTTAAAAGTTACTGCAACTCTGTTTATAAAAGCTATGCCAATATCTGTGCCTAATGCACAGAGTTGATTGCTAACAAGGTAACCTAGTATGCTTCTCCAGGTTCCATGGAGTGCACTTAAAACAAAACAGCAGCTATTACTTTCAAAAAGTATATATGTAGGATATATAAAGATAATGTTTCCTTTGAGCCAAACCTTTGGTCATATGGCGATATGGAAGTGGCTTGCTATTTATTTCCTCTGTCTTTAAAAGAAAAAAATCTTAATCTATGTGACAGCCTTGGTATTTCCCAGTGGTCTCCTATGCAACTACTACCCAGGTTCATTGAGATCAGCCAAAGTAAGCAGAGGATATATATCTCTAAGGGAATGTTAAAAATACAATGGAACATATACAATGATTTCTTTCTCATAAGATATTCCATATTCTGTTAGTGGAATTAGAGATTAAAAATATTTTGACAATGAAGAGGAAAAAGGATTGTCCTGTGGACAAAAGAGAGTTTATATTTAAAAACAGCATTCCTCATTAAACTCCAAACAGATCAATCTTCTGCAAGCTTACCCCAGATAGTCATGAACATTGCAAACAGAACTGTCAATTCATTATCAACCACATGGGTGATCTAAATGGTTAAAAAAAAGAGGAGAGGTAAATCACTAGAGTTCTTTGAAAAACAGTGTGTGGCTTTTTTCACAATGTTGCTTTTTTTCTTTCTGCTTTCTTTGATCACATATGCCCCCCCTTCCCCGGTGAACATTGATGGATGGGCCATTCAGCTGTGATATAGATCATAAAGACATCATACATTCTTTTCTTATATTTAAGTGAAATGTAGGTAACTGTGAGTGGCGTTCATTATTTCAGATTCTAGTTTCCGTAGCAGTGAAAAATTGTTCCTATTCATCTTCCCCATGGCACCTTTTTACATACATGAATACAAATATAAATGTCACCTCTTAGTCTTCATTTTTTCAGACTAAGCACCCCATGTTCCTTCAGCTTCTCCCTTTAGGGCGTCTTCTCAAATCCCTTCTAGCAGCTGCTTCATAGTGCTGCCCCATGTTCAGCTTGTGATCAATGTCCACACCTAAGTCTCTCTCCAAGGTAGCATTTCAAAGTCACAAATTCTCTATCTTATATTTGTGCCCCACATTTTTCCTCCCTAAATACAAAACCTTACAATTTTCCCCTTTAAAGAATATCTCTCAGACCAATTTTCCAAACATTAGACTGAAATCTTGCATGTAGTCAAGTTTTTGCATGCAAAATTTCTTTGATGGTGATCAATTGGGTACAAGCTACATTTTTTTTGAGACACAGTATGTCAATATTAAGTCAGTTGGTCAGTTTGGATAAGTACCATTTAAACATATTTATTGGCTTCGCTTAAAGAATTCCCTCTCCCAAAGTAGCTCAGGGCTCACAATAAGTTAAAAATCTAAAATCACTCATGCTATTAGAAACCATCTAAAACATGAAAACATCAGAAAATGTAATAATGGTTATAAAAGAGTATTTGAAGAAAATACTACAATTATAAAAACAAAAAGAAATCAAGGTGTCATCACAACCAAAACATGACAAACTGCATTGACTTGTTGATCTTTAAGCAATAATGTAGTGTGAAACAATATTGGGGGGGGGATAGGTTGTTAGGTAAATCAACTGCAAAAATTCCTGCAATTATTAGATTGTAGCACTCTTCGGAATGTAAAGGGCGTACGATGCCATCTCTGCGTGGAATGAGATCACACATATACACACATGATTCAGAGGTCAAATCTTTTGTCCCTTTGTGTCCTTGTCACATAACTATCAAGATGTCAATATCCCACATGCCTTATCAAGCACTAAGTGGAGAAAGTTCTCCAGAACTAGAATACTTTGAGAATGGGTCTAACTGTTGGCCTTCCTTAAGGACAATGATTGCCTATGTTATACTATCAAGAGCTTGTGATCAATGTCCACACCTAAGTCTCTCTCCAAGGTAGCATTTCAAAGTCACAAATTCTCTATCTTATATTTGTGCCCCACATTTTTCCTTCCTAAATACAAAACCTTACAATTTTCCCCTTTAAAAAATATCTCTCAGACCAATTTTCCAAACATTAGACTGAAATCTCATTCTCCTATTCTGAGTGTTAGCTTGAACTTCCAATTGCCTGTCATTCCCAATTATGATAAGCAGCCAATCAATCTTTATTAATTGAAATGTTGAGTAATATTGGTCCCAACACAACTGGCTACTTCTCCCAAATTCAGTGTGAAGTCCCTAATGATTACTCTATGAACAGAATAACAGAAGGGAGCTTGGAGGTCCTCTAGTCCAAGCCCCTGTCCAGGTAGGAAACCCTGTACCATTTCAGACAAATGGTTGTTGAGTCTCTTCTTAAAACCCTCCAGTGTTGGACCATTCACAACTTCTAGAGGCAGGTTGTTCCACTGATTACTTGTTCTGACTGTCAGGAAATTTCTCCTTAGTTCTGGGTTGCTTCTCTCCTTGGTTAGTTTCTATCCATTGCATCTTGTCCTGCCTTCAGGTGCTGAGTGTGCCGAGGTGCTGAATATGAGTGTGTTAGCTAGCCAGTTGTGGATCTCCCCTGCTGTCATGCCATCTAAACTATTCTTTAACAGCTTGGCAGCGAGACTATCAAGTGGAAACTTATCAAAACGTTTGCTGAAACTGAGGTTGACTATATCTCTAGCAGTCGGGTTGTCCAATAAAGGAAAGTCTCTTATGGTCTCTTTTTTCCCCCAAGTTTTATTGGTTTTTAAATATTTACATATACATGTATTTGTGAAGCAATATGGAGGCTAGGTAGTGAAAAGTAACAAATAACAAGTTGTTTATAAATAGTTCAGGTTGCATCAATAAAGATTCCCTCTCTGATTCCCTTAGTTTTCACATAGTCAAAGTGATCAAGTTAGTACATTTCTAGATATGACCTAATCAGTTAACAAAGTTTTCAATATAATTAGACTAATACATATCAAAATCCTGTTTTTAAATTTTACCTAATTGCAATAAAATACTCTAAAGTGGTCTATAATATACAGAAGAAAGCTTACTTTTTGGGTAACCTAAAATTCCCTATTTCAATAAAGAATAATTCTCTTGTCTACAAAACTTACATTGTTCATTACAAATCATTCTTATGATTTAGCAGTAAAGTCTAGTTTTCATCTTAACAAATCACTAATTGTTAGAAAAGATTTTTTGTCTTAACCATTCAACACTTATTAAAATACTATCTTATATTATAAGATTCTAAATTCTGTAATATAATTCAAAGTTTTATTCTAAAAGCTTAAGTTTGTTTTCCTTTAAAAATCTAAAACCTAAATATGAAATCAGTTTATTTTTTTAAGATTCCCCTTAGTCCATCAAAAAAGATTTTTTAAGTTCTGTCCTTACAAATCCCAAAAAAGAGACAAGCCTAAATCTTTAAATCTAACTCTCGCCTTCCTTTTGTGCCAATGAGGCTTCCATCTTAGTGTCTTTAAATTCTCAAATGTGTCTCCCTTTCTTCCTCCAACTCTTATTTGAATCCACAGAGACCATCCAAATGACAGTTTTGCCAAGCTGGTGTCCCCTTTGTAATCATTGAAATATTGCTTTAATAGCTCAGTTTTTGATGTTTGATGTAATTCTTGTTCCATTTCCATCTGGGTTAGGTAGAAAGTAGTAGCTAATGTTGTTATCATTTGATTAGCTGAATCCTCAACATACTGTATTTGAAGGCCTTTGATATCTTTGCTCTTAATGTTGCTTTCTTCGGGTGTTGTTTTTTGAACTGTAAGTTTTGTACTTAAAGTTGGAGTTTGGACTTCAAAGTTCTCTGTAGGCTGCGTTTGTTGCTCTTTGAAGTCTCCTATTTTAGTGTTAATTTCCAGTTCTTCTATTTGTTTTTGGGTTGTCAGTTCATCATTTAAGGTCAAAGTTTGGTCTGGTGGCTTTGAGTTGTCAGGTTTATCATGCAATTTGGCTTTGATTTGTTCAGTTATAGCCAAGATTGTGTCCAATATCAATTTGTAGTTAAGTGGTGGGATGTAGTCATCCATTTTGTTAGTGTTTACAGCTAAGTATTCCATGGAGGCTAATTTAATAAGAGTCAGTAATTTTCCACCTCCAATGCTCCTAGAAGTTGTTTTCAGTGCCAGGTGTTCCCACACTTGTCTTTGAAGATAATATCAAGGACAGCTCTGTTATTCAGTCAGCTGTCAGAATAAGCAAAAGGTTTACTTGCAATTCCAAGTTTAGCCACAGGACATCATCAGTAGCATATAGAATAAGTTGTAAAATGCTTTTTTTCCCAAATTAATATAAAGCTTTTATATAATTAGTCCATTCTTTTTTCCTTAGTTCACATCTTAAACAGAAAATAGGGTAGTAGATTCCCCACAAAAATATGAGATTTTTAATAGGTAGGAATGAGATTGCTTAGTTTCTTTGCTTAATCAGATGGCGTTTTTTCCCCTTCGCTTTAAGGCTTAAAATGTTATTCCCCCAAGTATACAAAAGCTGTTTTTTCAAAAAAAGGGGGGGAGAAAATTTTCAGAAAAGTCCCACAGGCAGGCAGTTAGGGGAATAAGAAAGGAGAGGTCTCACCTGAGTCCTCCAGATTGCTTAGTTGTGCTAGATGGTGCTTTTGGCTTTTGGCAGGGAACGGCTTAATCGGTCATGTTCATGGGCGGTCTCTTCTTCTTCAGGCCAAAAGGAGCTGCTCCAGATTCGAGTGGAGGGCTGCCACCCTTCCACAATCACAGGAGGGCCTCCTTGCAGTGGTTGCCCCTCCAGGGCAACTTTCAACCCTTTTCAGGGTCCTCCAATGAAGAAAGAATGGACGGCAGGGAGGGAGCTTTCCCTGAATGTCCAAAAGCGCCATGTGCGCAAACCAGAAGCCCTTATGGTCTCTTTTGAACAACGTTATGCTGACTTTTAGCAATCATGGCATTATCTTCAAGACATTTTCGAAGAAGCATTTGAGGTCAAGCTAAAGACTATGAATTAAATCCATCAAAATACTCCTGGAACTATATAGTGTTGAGCAACAAAGATGATTGGGGGACTGGAGACAAAAGCATATAGGGAACAGTTGCTGGAATTGGGTATGTCTAGTTTAATGAAGAGAAGGGTGAAGGGTGACATGATAGCAGTGTTCCAATATCTCAGGGGCTGCCACAAAGAAGAGGGAGTCAAGCTATTCTCCAAAGCACCTGAAAGCAGGACAAGAAGCAACAGATGGAAACTAATTAAGGAGGAGAAGCAACCTAGAACTAAGGCGAAACTTCCTGACAGTTAGAACAACTAACCAGTGGAACAACCTACCTCCAGAAGTGGTGAATGCTCCAACACTGGAAGTTTTTAAGAAGAGACTGGCCAGCCATTTGTCTGAAATGGTATAGGGTTTCCTGCCTGAACAGGGGGTTGGACTAGATGACCTCCAAGGTACCTTCCAACTTCTTCTTCTTCTTCTTCTTCTTCTTCTTCTTCTTCTTCTTCTTATTATTATTATTATTATTATTATTATTATTATTATTATTATTATTATTATTAAATATCTGTTTGTTTATTCATTCTTTTATATATTTTTCAAATGTATTTAGTGCCCATCTGACAAATGACTCTTGATTTGACAAGGGAAACTGAACTCTCAGTTCAGCCAAATTCTGTGGATATTCTGTTTCCTTGGCAGGAAGAATGCTAGAATCCTAAGAGCACCATAAGGGATAAGTGAGATGTTTTATGTTCTTACCTTGGCATATGTGCAAATGTCTGATAAAATCCAAAATGGGCACTTCTGGTCACAGAGTGGACACATGATGGTAGTGTTGGCCTCACAGATTTCTTTACTAAATTAGAGAGACAACATTTACTGGTTTATTATTCCTACAATTCACTCTATTCAATAAGAAGGCACAGGTAGAACAGTGTCTAAACAGGTCAACATTGGTTGTCCTTGACTACAATGCTTATCTATTCCATGCATGCAAAATTTCTTTGATGGTGATCAATTGGGTACAAGTTACATTTTTTTGAGACACAGTACGTCAATATTAAGTCAGTTGGTCAGTTTGGATAAGTACCATTTAAACATATTTATTGGCTTCGCTTAAAGAATTCCCTCTCCCAAAGTAGCTCAGGGCTCACAATAAGTTAAAAATCTAAAATCACTCATGCTATTAGAAACCATCTAAAACATGAAAACATCAGAAAGTGTAATAATGGTTATAAAAGAGTATTTGAAGAAAATACTACAATTATAAAAACAAAAAGAAATCAAAGTGTCATCACAACCAAAACATGACAAACTGCATTGACTTGTTGATCTTTAAGCAATAATGTAGTGTGAAACAATATTGGGGGGGGGAATAGGTTGTTAGGTAAATCAACTGCAAAAGTTCCTGCAATTATTAGATTGTAGCACTCTTGGGAATGTAAAGGGCGTATGATGCCATCTCTACGGATGCGTGGAATGAGATCACACATATACACACGTGATTCAGAGGTCAAATGTTTTGTCCCTTTGTGTCCTTGTCACATAACTATCAAGATGTCAATATCCCACATGCCTTATCAAGCACTAAGTGGAGAAAGTTCTCCAGAACTAGAATACTTGGAGAATGGGTCTAACTGTTGGCCTTCCTTAAGGACAATGATTGCCTATGTTATACTATCAAGATCCATAATTTCACATCAGATAAGATCTGCCCAACCATGAAGTGCCACTTACAAAGGAAAAGACTCTCTCAAGCCAACTTAATTCCTGGTCACTTCATAAACAGGTCCACGTAGGTTTGTTTGTTTGTTTTTGCAATAATAAGAAATGAGTTCACCATCTTCTTCTGGGATATTTTTTCAGCTTCCCAGGTCAGCCTACAGTCCTAGGATTTCCTGGGTGTTTCCTACCCAAGTATGATCCGGGTCTGACCTTGCTTCACTTTTTGAGGCTATGTATTTTTATTTCGAAAGGGAAGCAGTGGCTCAGTGGGTTAGGACGCTGAGCTTGTCGATCAGAAGGTCAGCAGTTTGGCGGGTCGAATCCCGAGTGCCGTGTAACAGAGTGAGCACCTGTTACTCATCCCAGCTTCTGCCAACCTAGCAGTTTGAAAGCACGTAAAAAATGCAAGTAGAAAAATAGGGACCACTACGGTGGGAAGGTAACAGCGTTCCGTGCACCTTTGGTGTCTAGTCATGCCGGCCACATGACCACGGAGACATCCTCAGACAAGCGCTGGCTCTTCGGCTTTGAAACGGAGATGAGCACCGGCCCCTAGAGACGGAAATGACTAGCACGCATGTGCGGGGGAACGTTTACCTTTACCTTTTATTTTTATTTAGAATCACAGGTCTTCTCCTGACTCAGTACTCAGCTTCCCCAGCTTCAGATGCCTATAAACTGCAGGAACCAATGGCAAAAGACCAACATAGTGGTTTCCCTTTTTAAACTTTCAAAGGTGGCTGCATTCTTCATTTTCATAATCATCTTGCCATATTCTCGCAAGCAAAAAGAGTAACTCACCTGATCTGACCAGCACTGAATCTGATGAAGCCATAAATGAAAATAATACAACCAGGCACAGCAGCTATTAACAGGACGCATGTATACCAGCCCAGCCAAGCATAATAAAGAGCAATTTTCTCCCCAAAATATGTTCTGAAAAAGAAACAATATACCTTAAAAGGATTGTCTAAACAACATAGCTTGTCTTGACATAAATTCTCTAATTCTGCATCTGAAAGAACTTCCACTAGATGAAGACGTTTCCAAGCTAGTACTTTATTTTACAAAAGCTGTCAATGGAAGGTAGTCCCAGGGGGGGGGAACCTAGCAACAGATGGAAACTAATCAAGGAAGGTAGCAACCTGGAACTAAGGAGAAACTTCCTGACAATTAGAACAATTAACCAGTGGAACAACCTGCCTCCAGAAGTGGTGAATGCTCCAACACTGGAAGTTTTTAAGAAGAGACTGGGCAGTCATTTGTCTGAAATGGTATAGGGTTTCCTGCTGAGGAGGGGGTTGGACTAGATGACCTCTAAGGTCCCTTCCAACTTTATTATTATTATTATTCACCAGCCGCGGGCCCAAGGCAGGGGCGGGGGATGGTGGCAGTTATTATTAGGGAGAGTCTTTGTCCATGAGTGGCCACTGTCCCTCAGATAGGCGGGTGTGAGTCTCTCCTTTTGAAGTGGGGTCCTAGAGTTCAGTTGGGCCTACTGATTACGTACCTGTCTCCCAGCTATCATCGGCCCTGCCCAAGCTCCTCGACGTCTTGCCCGGGTTGGCGATTGAGTTCCCCAGGCTTATAGTTCTGGGGAATTTCAATCTGCCCTCTGTGGGTGAGGTGTCTGAGTTGGCCCAGGAGTTCATGGCTTCCATGACGGCCATGGACCTGACTCAAATAATTCAAGACCCGACCCATAACGGAGGGCACACACTCGACCTGGTTTTTATCTCTGGGAAATGGATTAATGATCTGGGTAGGGGGGATTTAACCATCCAACCCGTCATGGTCTGATCATTTTCTTCTCCGGCTAGACTTTCAGTACGCCGCCCCCTGCCACTGGGAGGTGGAACTGACCAGGTGGTTCCGCCCCAGGTGCCTGATGGACCCTGAGAGGTTCCAGACGGAGCTTGGGAGTTTTCCTGCTTCCCTTGCCCATGACTCTGCCGAGGCCCTAGCGGCAGCCTGGGAGAGGGCTGCTGCTGGGGCCTTGGATCGAGTTGTGCCTTTGTGGCCTCTGACCTGGTGCAGATCCTGGGTAGCCCCCTGGTTTACCGAGGGACTCCAGGAGATGAAGCGCCGGAAAAGACACCTAGAGAGCTGTTGGAGGTCCAGCAGATCCAAATCTGATCGAACACGGCTAAGAACGTATCTTAAGTCTTACTTAGTGGCGATGGAAGCGGCAAAGCATGTTTACTTTTCCACTCTCATTGCGTCCACAGATAACCGCCCAGCCGCCCTGTTTAAAGTGACCCGCTCACTGCTTAACCAGGGACCGAGGGATGACCCCTTCAAGTTTGGGCTGAGGAATTTGTACAGTATCTGCAGGACAAAATTGCTCAGATCCGGACTGGTTTGGACTCCGACTGGGCAGAATCCGGTGGAGTGGAGAGGGCAGGTCTTGATCATATCATTTGGGGTGAGTTTGACCCTGTGACTCTGGATGATGTGGACAGGATTATGCGTAAACTGAGTGCTACAACCTGTTTACTGGACCCATGTCCCTCCAGGCTGGTTTCAGCCGCCGGGGAGGTGACAAGGAGCTGGCTCCAGGCAGTTGTCAATGCTTCATTGATAGAGGGTGTCTTCCCTTCCGCCTTAAAAGAGGCGGTGGTGAGGCCCCTCCTCAAGAAGCCTGCTCTGGACCCGGCCTCGTTGAATAACTATCGTCCTGTCTCCAACCTCCGCTTTGTAGCGAAGGTTGTTGAGAGTGTTGTGGCACATCAGTTCCCTCAATTCCTGGATGAAGCGGACTATCTGGACCCGTACCAGTCCGGTTTCAGGCCCGGCTACAGCACGGAAACGGCATTGGTCACACTGGTTGATGATCTCTGGTGGGCCCGGGACAGGGGCTGCTCCTCTGTCCTGGTCCTACTTGACCTCTCA
The DNA here is from genome assembly GCF_947247035.1 of Vipera ursinii. Classification (NCBI taxonomy): domain Eukaryota; kingdom Metazoa; phylum Chordata; class Lepidosauria; order Squamata; family Viperidae; genus Vipera; species Vipera ursinii. The sequence goes on along the minus strand of NC_139512.1, from coordinate 111,560,649 downwards.
GCAGCTTTTGATACCATCGACCATGGTATCTTGCTGCGACGGCTCGAGGGGTTGGGAGTGAGAGGCACTGTTTTACGGTGGTTCTCCTCCTACCTCTCGGGCCATTCGCAGTTTGTATCGGCAGGGGGGGCAGAGATCTACCCCGAGGCCCCTCTCTTGTGGGGTGCCTCAGGGGTCGGTTCTCTCCCCCCTCCTGTTTAACATGTATATGAAGCTGCTGGGTGAGATCATCCGTGGATTTGGGGTGAGGTATCACCAATATGCGGATGAGACCCAGCTGTTCATCTCCACCCCTAGCCAACCCAGTGATGCCCTTGACGTGATGTCCCGGTGCCTGGAGATGATGCGGGTCTGGATGGGAAGGAACAGGCTCAGGCTTAACCCCTCCAAGACTGAGTGGCTGTGGATACCGGCATCTCGTATGGTTCAACAGGTTCCATCTCTTTTGATGGGGGGGAGGCACTGCCCCCCTCAGAAAGGGCCCGCAACTTGGGTGTCCTCCTGGATTCACGGCTTAATTTGGAAGATCATCTAACAGCCGTGACCAGGGGGGCCTTTGCACAGGTTCGCCTAGTGCGCCAGTTGCGCCCCTTTCTGGACCGAGATGCCCTATGCATGGTTACCTGTGCCCTCGTCACTTCTCGCCTTGATTACTGCAATGCTCTTTACATGGGGCTGCCCTTGAAGTGCACCCGGAAGCTTCAGCTGGTGCAAAATGCGGCCGCACGGGTGCTTATGGGAGTATCTCGATACTCCCATGTTACACCACTCCTCTGCAAACTGCATTGGCTTCTGGTTACCCTCTAGGTGCGATTCAAGGTGCTGGTAATAACCTTTAAAGCCCTACATGGCTTAGGCCCGGGTACTTGCGAGACCACCTGCTGCCATTATCAACCTCCCATCGGCCGGTTTGCTCCCACAGAGTCAGCCTCCTCAGGGTGCCATCAGCCAGGCAATGCCGTCTGGCGACCCCCAGGGGGAGAGCCTTCTCTGTGGGCGTGCCGACCCTCTGGAATGAACTGCCTCCGGAGCTGCGAACAGCCTCTGACCTTCGGTCTTTCCGCTGTGACCTGAAGACTTGGTTATTCCAACAAGCGGGTCTGGACTGACTATGTTTTTTAAATTTGGCTTTTATTGTTAAATTGTCATGTATCTATTACATTTACTGTTTAATTCTTTTTTAAATTTTGTATTCCATGTTTCTTAATTTTTTTGTTGTGAGCTGCCCTGAGTCCTTAGGGAGAAGGACGGCATATAAATTCAATAAATCTAATCTAATCTAATCTATTATTATTATTAGATTGCACTGAACTTTGGTGAAATCCAGTACTAGATTATTAAAATATGTTCAAAAATTGAGCAACACTGGCAAGATCTGTAGCAGGGTTTAATCTTCAGATCAGACAGTGAAATATCAACGAACCATCTCTTCTTCAAGAGAAGCAGATTGTTAACTGAAATGCAGGACATCATTTCAGTTTGTGACAGCATGATCTCAATTCAGAATCAAAAAAGGAATACCATTTAAATCTTATTTAAATGTTCCTTTCCTTTAGATAAGGAAATAGAACACAAAAATCTATATGAATTAACATGGTGATGTTTTTATTGTAGTAATGTCATATATCAAAGCATATTCATCAATGTTTCCAAATCCTCTGTCCCTTACCTGATTTCTCCAATTGGTTGCCTACAGAAGAGATCTCTCCATTGAGCCCAATTCATTTTCAGAAATCCACCCAAATTTTCTCTCTAGACAAAATAATGCAATTAAATATGGTAAAACTGAAAGGTGATATATTCTATAAACAATTTTTCAGCCCTGAGCAATAAACACCTACAAGATGCTGAATAGATAGGTATACAGTATACGGACACAGTTGTCAAACAAAGCTTTTCTTCTACAGGTTATATTAATGCATTGCAACTGTACTTTCTGACATTTATTTTAGCCTCCTCTTCTAATTAAACACTTTCCTTACCACCACCACCATCCCTAATACACAGAGGTAATGTATAATGGTGTATCTCTCTGGATCCAGGAATCAAGGTAAAGACTCAACTCCCTTCCTCAACCTAAGTTCACAACTGCTATTTAATTTAACATCTGTATTCATCAGCTTTAGGTTGGCATTCAGGCTTCCTCACCTCGTGTAAAGGAAATGCAGTTTCAAACACTTTCTTCTTTATCAGGTCACGAAGCTTCTCTAATAGCAGAAGAGAAAGAAGATCAAGACCTTTCTGCCCCCCCCCCAAAAAAGTGCAGTTCTGCCAGAGTATTTCTTTCAAATACAAAGGCTTGCAGGCAAGGGTCTCCTTGAAGCATATGTATCTCAAAGCAGCATGCATATATAGTAGAATGTACATGTCAATTAAGGCTAATTCTTCTCTAGTTTCTGTTACTCATTCATTTTGATAAACATTCTTCCTTCTAGAGCTACAGCAGCACCGTAGCTAAATAAACAATTCACAAAAATAGATTAAACTGAAATACAATACACCAGCCTTTTCTCGGGCAACTACAAGACATCACAACTATCAGATTGTTTGTAGATCGTTTTAACATTTTTAATTTTGGACCTAAACAGCTTGAAATAAAATATTGCCTCCTGGTCATTTGACAGCTAATTCCATGGTAATGATTTGGTTTGCTTGGGATGGCGTAAATTATTTGTCAATTCTCAGGTGATGACAAAAGAAATTACTTTTACCCAAATGGGGCTGTTGAGTCAGCTGCAGGTGTAGCTATGTCTGGAAAAAGCAGACTGGATTACGTGATATGTGCCTCAGTGAGAGAAACTGGATTACTGCAAAACAAACCATTTAAATCTGCCTTTGAAAAAAGCTCAGGAGCTTCCGATGATTTAAAAGACAGTTGGCACCAACTTTAAAAACAGGTTAATATGACCTGCATTCTAGCTTTTGTTTCCTGAATATTCTCAGGTGTAATTAACCTGTCTTCAGTACTAAAGCCCTAAATCAGAGGATGGAGAACCTGCAATCCACAGATGACAAATCATCACTCCTGTTGCCCTCAGTCATTAGTTCTGCTGATTGGGAGGGAGTGATGAGAATTGTGGTCCACAAAAACAGGAAATGTCAGGTAGGGGAAGGTGGCTTCAACAATGAACGCAGGAATTTATTTATTTGATTGATATTCTGTCTTTTGTACAGTTGCTCAGGATGGCATATATAGTGTACCCTCCTCCTGTTTGCTTCAACAGAGGGAGGGAGGGCTGAAAGAGACTGAACTGGCCCAAAATCACTCAGGGAGCTTTCATGGCTAAGGGGGGAACTACAGCCTGGCTCTCCCTGTTCCTAGTGTAATATCTTAACTATTACATCACACTAGCTCCCTAGATAGGTGACCTCTTTGGCGTCTCTTTTTGCCCCAGAACCTCTCTTAAAAATAACCAAACAAGTAAATTTGTGTATATGTGTGTGTGTTTGGTTTCCCCCCTCCTCAGAAACAAAACTGATCCAGGCCCCCTCCACAGGAGCTGCAACAAAGAAATAACACAAGAGAAAGAACATAGGGAGTGATTGGGCTATCAAATCTGCACCACAAAGATTTGAACAATCATTAGATGACAGTCCAAGACTTTTGCACAGTGTACAAAATGTTTCCTGTAATAAAGCACAAGCTATTTCTGAGTGAAACTTGAACCTTGGTCATCCTACAAACATCATCACACTTCCTCCAATCCACCACATTGCAAATACAAATGAAACATTGGGTCCTAACAGCATCAGATTGTTTGTCTGAAGTGACACTCCTAAAAAAAAACAAAGTTTTTTTTCCAGTTCATCACATCATTACTACTCATCAGAAAGATGGGTCAGCTTGCAGGTATGGTTACATGTAATAACGGATGAAGCCTCCCCACAGTGGGGTGTGCCTCACTGTGAACAGTAAAACTGACTGATGTTCAGAGCTGCATTTGCAAAAAGGACACTGCAAAGTGAAAAAGAAATACAAATGAATTATATTTACACTAATAAAGAAAAAGATATTTTCATACCTTTGGTATTTGGAATTTCTGTGTTTTGCAGGATAAAGCTCACAATACGTATCCTAAAACATACAAGAACTGAGAAACAGCAATGCTAGTGTAAACTTTTCAGGGGCAGGAATAAATACAACTGTTGTTGTCCATGATAGAAAAGTATTTTGTTTTCCCTGATATGGAGCTGTTAAGCTGTTAACTTTTATCCTGAAAGCTTTTATCCTTCTATCCCTAACTGTGATCCTACTTTATCCTACTTTATGCCGTTTAGAGAAACAAGAGCAAATAGATCCATTTCTGAGAATTAGGCAAAAGAGGCAATAGCTCACCAGGGCATAGCCAGTGAAGAAGCTGCAGGATTGACCTCCCTACTTCACTGAAATTTTTGGTCTGGTTTGTTTGCTTTGTTTTAAAAAGCATCCAGTTCTTTCTCTGTATCCTACACAGTAATCTATATACTGTAGCTGCTCAGTAGGCACTACAATTAATTTTAGTTTCCACGTACTATCTAGTAAGTGCAAATGCCTTAACAAAAATCTATCACTTAAAGTTATCTTCAAATGAATAGTGTTGATATCTTTGCAGTTTCAAAATGGCTTAAAAAGTCACTCTCCACCAATCCTTACCCCTCAGCTACAATTAGAAGCTTTCAGTTAAAAGCAATATTCTCTGTACCAATCCAAACATTTTTTTCAAAACAATTTTTCCATTAATTTATGACCTCATGACTTGTTAATCACTTGAGCTTCGCTTGAGCACAAACTGTATGCACCAGTTGCCCCCAGTGGTGGCAGATTCTGTAAAGAACTGAGACTGGGACTAAATGGATGGGTGGATGGATGGATACTTTACCTTGTTGACGTGATTGCTGACTGTTGGTAATCTAATTGCTCTGGAAGCAGATCCCCCAATTCATTATCAGGATTATTCAGAAGCCACTGGTATTTTCGGAAGATTCCACTTGGTGCATGAACTCCATAAAAGAGCTTTTGGTCCTGAATTGGCTAACAATTTGATAGAAAAATAAATGATACAAATGTTTATAAGACAACAGTCTAGGAGGAATCCTCAACTCTCATACTTGTGTACTGATGCAAAAGCGTTATGACCATGCTCGAGAAAAAGCCTGTTAGGCAAATTACATCCACTGCATCAAAGCATGAGTTTGTTGTGTTGTCAGTGAGCTACCCAACATCAGCTCCATCCTGAGCAAGGAAAGCTGTGGTCCTCTTGTAAACAAGAGCATGTCAAACCAGCATGTCAGCTTGATATTCAGGAATGTCGGGTCAGCTTTGGAGAGGGAAGGGATGTTAGTCCTACCTTGATAATGAACCCTTTCTTGTGCAGTTCTCCCAGAAACTTCTTTTTCATGCGATCCTTCACACTGTTCCTCTTGTGATCATCACAAACTAGGACAAAGTCCCATTTACTAGGGAACTGGTCAGAGAAAAACAATCAATTGAATCCACTAGTAGAAAATAAATAAGTGGTTTTCCTTGTCTCACAGAAGGAAACAATCATAATACTATAGTCAATATATATGCTGCCCAACCCCCAGAGACTAACTGTGTATGTATAATATATTATGCATACATTGCACATATATAATAAATAAAGTCCCTCTGAGAAAGACAGGTGGTTTCAAAATTTGATGAATAAATAAATAAAATAAAATAAACAAAGAAACAATAATCTAATTTTTCCTTTTTAAATAACACTGGAATGCACCTTCCCTCTAGAATTCAGTCTCCAAAATACTTCCCTAATACTTCTGTTTTGTATTTCTGACCACATGATTTCATTAATCAATTCCACATGTAAAAAAACCCCTATAATTCATTTTCTTTCCAATGTTTATTCATCAACACATCATGCTAAATATAGTTGGCCTTCATCACTCCTTGATGAACAAAGCTAACAGAAACTTAGTAAGTTTATTTATTTATTTATTTATTATTTAAATTTATATACCGCCCTATTCCCGTAGGACTCAGGGCGGTTTACAGGGAAAATTAAAATACATAGTATACAAAATTAAAATCAATTAAAACTATTAATTAAATTACAGTCCCTGAAGTTAAACTAAAACCCAATTAAACTAAATTAAATTAAAACCCCTCAGTCTGGGCCAAACAGCTCGAAGAACCAGGTTTTCAAGTCCTGGCGAAATGAGCGAAGGTCGGGGGCAGTCCTGAGTTTCGTGGGAAGTTGGTTCCATAGGCCGGCGCGCCCACAGAGAACGCCCTTCCCCTGGGAATAACCCGCCGGCATTCCTTAACCGGCGGTACCCTGAGAAGGCCCTCCCTGTGGGAGCGCACAGGACGATGGGAAGTTGATGCCGGCAGCAGGTGTTCCCTTAGATAATCCGGACCCAAGCACCTTGAATCTCACCCGGAGGGCAACCGGAAGCCAATGCAGCTCACGGAGAAGAGGTGTTACACGGGAGTATCGGGAAACTCCCATAACAACTCACGTGGCTGCATTCTGGGAACCAACTTTCAACTTTCTGCTGACTTGATTATGGCTGTTCGCCCTCCAGCAGTCAGTGGTGGGACTAGCCTACTCAGCCTCCAGAGGGTTAGGGTGGGACCACTGGCTGAAGATCAGCCGTAATCAAGTCAGCAGAAAGTTGGAAGTTGCTCCCACTTCTACTAGTTTTTTGCCCTTGGTTATTCTGTTTCTTTGTTTAGGTGAGGAAATACCTCTGAAATGATAACCCAACAGTTCACAGGTTGTCTAGTTTTGTAGCCCATTCTCTCCTTGCAAATCATTTTTCCTTCCATCAGTTTCATACATTGATTCATTGACAGAAACAAGTTCTTCCACAGTTGTTTTTTTTTCCACTTTTTATTTGGAGAAACATGTATTCCTTTGAGCAGGCCACATACTATTCACAGCTTTTCTATCAACATTTCCACTTTTTTTAAAAAAACAACACCTGGCTCTGTCCATTTTTCCATCTTTAGTAAACATCCTACTAAGTTCTTGCAGAAACAACTATTAGTTCTATTTATTTGTGATTCCCTCTCTATGACTTGTGGACTTCAACATCCAGAATTCCTGAGCCAACAGGGCTAGCTCAAAAATTCTGTGAGTTGAAGTCCACAAGTCATAAAAGGCCATTATTCCCCACCCCTGATCTAGAGTATCAGAATGCTACCAGAGGACAAGCGGTGACATATACAGTAACTCCCAAATGTCAGAGCAAGATGTCCTTCTGCCTTGCCCTGGGCCATTGCCACTTTCACTAATGAAGGAAGAAAAAAGAGGCACAGGGTCTGAATTACTGAAGAGCTTATTGCTGACTTGATTTAGATGTTAGTGGGTCAGCTTTTGACTATGCCTCAAAGAAAGAAGAAGCACTATGATTTAAAACATGTTAAAGCAGATTGAATTAGAATACATAATTACAGTCTCACTAGCTTAGAATCAACCAAGCCCTGAGGTTTCCAAACTCGAAAGAAAGAAAAAAAGAGAGAAAGAGAGAAAGAAAGAAAGAAAGAAAGAAAGAAAGAAAGAAAGAAAGAAAGAAAGGAAGGAAGGAAGGAAGGAAGGAAGGAAGGAAGGAAGGAAAGAAGAAAGAAAGAAAGAAAGAAAGAAAGAAAGAAAGAAAGAAAGAAAGAAAGAAAGAAAGAAAGAAAGAAAGAAAGAAAGAAAGATCATCAACCAAACAATAACTTTTTGGGTGGTGTATGAAAATAATCTTGTGAAAATTCAGCGCACTGAATAAGCATACAATGACAACCAATACAAGGAAGAAACTGAAAAAAAAGTGAAAGGAGAATGGAATTATTCTAGAAGATAATATCTAATCAAACAATTTGAATACACATATCCATAACTGATTACATTTCATATAATCAAAATATAATACTTCATTACAATATGTATTCCCATTCAAATTCTAAAGAGTTTCCATGGAATAACTCTCAAAGGAGCGTGTATAGATTACAAGTAAGTCTATTTCTGATGTCAGAAAAGTCATTTCTGTCTAGTTTCCCACCCACCTTCTCGAGATATCTTCATTTCTCCCAAATATCTATATTACTGGTTTCCAATCAGAACCATTTATCAAAGCTTTCTAACTGTCACCTTTCTTATTCTTTCTTCTTTGCTATTCTGCAACTGCAAAATATTTTGAAATGCATTTCTTTTATTGAAGTTTTTTCTCTCTTCATTTTTTCCCCTTCAAAAAAGGCTGCTAGAAAAGATCACTGGAAAGTGAAACATTTCTTCTCCATCCATTTATTTAAATAATCCATCCTTCCATCTGTCTTGTCTCACTTTATTGCTACATTTCTTCTTCCACATGAGGAACCCTAGCTCCTTTCAGAAAAAAAATGAATGTTCTAAAAAAGCTACATCAGTGGTGGTGAACCTATGGCACATGTGCCAGAGGAGGCACTCGGAACCCTCTCTGTGGGCACACACGCCTCACTCTTTGGCTACGTTTTCTCAGGAAAAAGCCATTTCTCAAGCCCCTTTCTAGCCAAAACAAGCCTCTGGAGTGAGCGCTCTGTTTTCAGCTTTGAATTATATCAAATCTGACACCAGAAACAGACTAACATATGACCTGAGTGCTGCATGTGTTGCTCTCAAACTTACAAAGTATAAGCCAAGGTTAGACAAATTATCAGCATGCATAGAACAGCAAAAATCGCGTTAATTGTTCAAAAGCATGCCAAATGCAAACTTTTACCTTTCAGTAAAAAGTTGTTTGTATCATTGAAAGCTTTGTTATTGTGTTTTTCTTTTAAGACAAAAGATGTTAATGTATGAGTTGTTTTTTCTAAACTAAAACCTCAGTATTCAGATTAAATTGTCGTGTTGGCACTTTGTGATAAATAAGTGAGTTTTGGGTTGCAGTTTGGGCATTCGGTCTCTAAAAGGTTCACCATCACTGAGCTACATGATGTTGCTTCTCAACCTTGAGCGTTATATTCCTCCAGATCATATTTTCTTCACTAAAGATTCTTACTGGGAAGGGTATTTAGGAGAGAGACAAAACCTGTAAGATGGTGAACAGAACAACACCACACACATATACAAAAGGGGCAGACTTCCTTAATGCTCCTTCCATCTTGCAGATTTTGAACCCCCCTGCCAGCAGTTCATCCATTCCTAATAATTAGTTCCTCTTTTTCAATGCAAAATAAAATATCAGTAAAATCAGTAAAATATCAGTGCAGCATGAGAATGTCAAGCAAACTAAGCCAACATGATAGTTCAAAATATTTAATGAAGCATTGAATAGATTAATTGAACCTATGCAAGTCCTGCTCATACCTTTTTTAAAATTCAAACAGCCAATACATAGAAATCCCTGAGGAAATGATAAAAATCATTCTGACGTTGTTTTGCTTTATTTTTAAAAATCCAAAAAATACTTAATTTAAAAAATTATTTTTTACGATGATGCTATATTTATTGAAATAGAACATTCAGTATACCATCATTTTTATTGACATTCAGTGGATTTTCTTGTTTATCCAAAAAGTGCAATAATGGTCTCATTTTGATAGATGAACTGCTAAAGAAGAAATAAATATATTATGGATGATGTATAGCACTCAAAGATCCAAGAATTGCCCGTAAGAGTGGAAATTTTTGTCTGACAGCTATTCTTTTTTGGGGGGGAATGTAATATAGTTCTTGCTACATAGGATTTCTTTGCAAAATGTCAAAAAAGTGAACATTCCCTTGATTTTTATAAGAATTAGTGGGTTCACGTATGATCAATTAAGATATGGTACTATATGTAAGTAATTAAAAAGCCTTTATTTAATGGCAAAATACTCTGGTTAGATTTCTTACATTTATGCTGAGGCTTTTCAGCCATTTTTAAAAGCCACAAAGAGTATCAAGCTAAAAAGTAAAGATTTCTGCAGCCAAGCTTGATTCCTAATGGCAATTACATTTGGGTAGTTTTCATAGCAACATTATAAAAATGATTGTCATTTTTTTAAAATAGAAAACTATTATTTAATGGATATCTTAACACTTAGAAGGTTTATGATGTGAGGTTTATTTAGGGATTTTTTTTAAAAATGAAAAATTGGGGAAGTATTTTTTATTTTTATTTTTTTCCCTTGGGTCATAGTATCTTGAGCTAATTCTCTCTGGGGAAAACAAATGAATTTGAATTTTAAAATAATAATTCCAAAGGATACAGTGCTAAATCTAGATGAAACTTATCTGAGGAAGTATTGGTGCTACCAATCAAATGCATTGCATAGATATTGCTTCTTTTCCTCAATATCTTAAGGGAGTTTTCTTGGTAAGGAAAAAATGGAAACATGGATTACCAATTAAGGGTATGTTCCAGCTGGAAGATCAGTGCCCTATAAAATTCTGTGAGTGATTCTCGAAATCTATCCAAGGTTAATGGTAGTGTAAAAATAGCCCATAAATTGGTTCTTTAATCTTGTTTAATCAAGGTACAGGAGAGACAACATCCAGTAATTTCAATATAGCTGAAACTTGAGAAAGAATTAATCACTGCCCGAAGCTATGACCTTTGTGATTTCTGACTTATCTTTAAGATGGAATGTACAGCCATTCAAGGCACAGGTAAAGGTATTTTTCTAAAGCACCAGAAGGCAAGACAAGAAACAATGGATGGAAACTGGAACCTGGAATTAAGGAGAAATTTCCTAACAGTGAGGACAATTAACCAGTGGAACAGCTAGCCTTCAGATGTTCTGGGTGCTTCATTATTGGAGATTTTTAAGAAGAGGCTGGACAGTCACTTGTCTGAAATGATATATGTTCTCCTAATTGAGCAGGGGTTTGGACTAGAACACCTTCAAGGTCCCTTCCAGCTTTATTCTGACTGAATTCTCTATTCTGATTGAATTAAAGATGGTGTTCAGATAGCTGCAGAATTCCAAGTTCTCTAACACAATTGATGTAGCAGACAATGCCTGAACACCCTCATCATTAACAAATCCAGATGAATTCCCTTAGCTCAGGGGTGTCAAACTGCCAGCCCGTGGGCTGGATGTGTCATCTAGAAGCCGCACCCACCCCATTGCCGGCAATGGTGAAAATGCTCCGATATGTTGCACGACGTCACATGACGTCACGAGTTTGACATGTCTGCCTTAGTTCTAAGCCTTTTTATTCTTTTCCACTGAACAAACATTTGGAAATAAACTATGTAAAGATGATCCAGAATCTGATGGTACAATAACTTTTCCCAACCAGGAATAAGTGTGTGTTGTTGTTGTTGTTGTTGTTGTTGTTTGGGGAGGGGAGATGGCAAAACAAAGAAAGAGTTTGAAATTATATCTGATCAGGCTTGTGTCTTCGGAGAAAAAAATCCTGAAAAATGTCCTCATGCATCCCTATGGGAGAGGCAGTTGTAGTGGTCCAGAATGTTAGCAATTGCTCCAGTCTAAAGCCCCATCCCTTGACCCTTCTTTCACATATCCTAAAGTGGAGCATTGGCAATCTGCCCTGTACTTCTCAGTACACACATACACACAAATATATGACCTGAGGTGGTAAATTCTCTGCGAATGGTTGGATGCAGGATTTGATTGTGCCATGTGTCCGAGTATTCATACTTCCTGTAGTTGTGGAAGTTTTATACATGTTTTGTATCTTGAATGCTAAGCTAAGGTTTCTGTTATTTATTGTTTGCCATGTAACTTCCATTGTATGATATGTGTGTAAGTGTTATCTACATTCTGCCGGAGGATAACACCCAGGGGGAGGGCCTTCTCAGTGGGTGCACCTGCCCTTTGGAACCAGCTGCCCGTGGAGCTTAGGACTGCCCCTGACCTTCGGTCATTCCGCCGGGACCTGAAGACCTGGCTCTTTGAGCTTTCCGGCCCAGGCTGAGAGGTTTTTGTTTTTTTTCAGGGATCAAATTTAATTATTTTAACTGTTTTTAACTCTTGTATTGTATTGATGCTTTTAAATACTTTGTAAACCGCCCTGAGTCCTATGGGAAAAGGGCGGTATATAAATTCAATAAACTTAAACTTAAACTTATATTCTACCTTCATTGTCTTCTCTTGTCTACCATCCTTGAATGGGGAAGGGGAAGGAAGGTTTATACTTCTGTGTTTATATCACCCTTGGTTTGATCTCATGATGATTCATTTGCCCCAACAGGGCTGCACTTGTGCATGTGTACGTCTAAGTATCTATAAATTTCCCCTTTGCCAATTAGAAAGTTTCTGTCCTGCTCCTGCACCTGCACAGCCACTTCAGGCACACTGTTCTGCTTCTCAGAGAAGGCTGACACGTCATGAGGCCAGCATAGTTTTGCTTTCTAGAATGAGTGTGCTGGCTTGGTACCTTGTGCAATCTTTCAGGGAAAAGAGCCACACCTAGGAAAGGAGAAACTGAGATTAGATCAGAATGCCTTGGCTGAGGAATTCTGGGAGGAATTCTGGGAGTTGAAGTCCACAAGTCATAACAGGGCCACGTTTGAAGACCCCTGGCCTTGGCTCTGGTTGAGTTGCCTTACTGGTAGCACTCAGGAGAAACTATTGCTGTGAGCATAAAGGACATTGAGGGAGAGCACCAGTGTCTACATTCTGCATTCTAGCAAAGGGGAAGGAACTGCAGCTCCCTCATTTTGCTTGCAGTTCTCCAGAAGTCATGACTTACACTTTGAGAATTCCTAGTTGAGGAGAGGTTTGTCTAGTAAGCCTTGTAAAGATAAGCCATGATATAACCACCCTGCCATTATATAGTGTACAATGTGTAATTCTGGGTTGAATAAGATGTTAACCTTTTTTAAAAGATGGAAATTCTACCAAGTCAGTGCATTCAGACAGTTTGCCTGCTAACCCTCGCATTAACAAATCTTAACACATACTTATTTCTTTCCATTTCCCACATATTTTACTTACAGGGTTAGGTTTAACATCCCTCCCATAACCTGAAGTACCTCCTGGATAAAATTAATGACTATAATCTGAGAATGTGCCAAAAAACCCTGGTTTTACAGGTAGAAAGTAAATCTGAAACAGCAAATTGTAGATTTTTTTGCACATAAGAAAACTGAATACTCCTCAGATCTTCATTAAAGGACTTCCCATGAATACCATCATTCATTGTGTTGTGTACTGGGTTCGTTGCGCAGGAATGGACGAGGCAAGTGAGTTCAGCAAAGACCATGGTTTATTGCTTGCAGGATCTGAACTAGAAAACAGGGCTGCAGATGCAGCAATTTATACCCTGGCCCCTAGGTGGCGGCCAATAGGTTTGAAGCAACCTATTGCCACCCTAGGGGCAACCAACTGGTTGTCTGAGGAGCTGGGAGCCGTTAGCTAGCTTCCCTGCTCAAACAGCCTTCCAGCAATTACCATGTGGTGTTCCCCCAACAAAGCAAGCCCAATACATTACACATTGAATAGCAACTGCCTTGCCTGGGACTGTGGAAAACAATTATGAACAATTACAAAAACAACATTATAAAACGTTAAGAAACAAGTCCAAACAATTAGCATGATAAATTCAACAAAGTGCTGCCCTTTGAAAGTATTGTCCCTCTTTGAGTCCCTAGCAGTGAATTGAATTAAATGACACAGGCATTCCAGTTGAGTAATTTCTATTCAGTTTAAAAACAGTAGCAGCTGTGAAACAAGTGAGGCCAAAATAATTGCATTAGAATATTTTGGATTGATCCCTATCATAACTGCAATTTTTTTTTTAAATGCAATTTGAAATATATACAATCTCCAGTCCAGTCACTCTCTCGGCTCACCTCACCTCACCGAGTTCTTGTTGTAGAGACAATAGGAGGAGGAAGATGTGTTGAATATGTTTGCTACTTTGAATTACTTGTAGTAATAATAAAGGCAGGGAATGAATGAATGAATGAATGAATGAATGAATGAATGAATGAATGAATATGCAGATAAAGAATTAAATCTATGTTTAAGATTAGAATAAAAGTGTTCCTTAGATCCACTTTCAAAATTATTTTTAAAGGCTTCTAAACCAAAGTCGCAGATCTATAACTTACTGGTATCAGTCCTTCATAGTCTTGCGAAGGGGATAAAGGCATCAATGGAATTTCATCCTGGAAAAGATAGCAATGGTCAAAGAAGTTTTTCTTTTATGCTAACCGTATCCATGTCATAGTTTTGTTTTGATGTACAACATTTCCAACCATAATTGCCCACTTTTTTCCTCCCCCCGGCAAAGTTTTACTCCTAGGTATTATATTAAGTCTTCGCTGAGTCTTACTAAGCAGATATCATTGGTTTCATCTCAATAGCCTGATCTACATATTGCATTCAATCATTTAGTTTCACATAATGCATGATACCATAAATCTTGATTTGCAACCACAGCACTAACCTACAAAACTCAGACCAAAGAAACCACACTGTGTGTGATGTAAGAATTCAGCCTACCATATTTGATTGCATCAGAAAGATCTGCTTGTTAGAGGGAGAACACTTCTAATGAAAAAAAAAAACAAAGAAGCAGGCACAACAAAAGTGTTGCAAGTAACAGCCCTAATGTGAAAGTGTCCTCCAGAGGAAATTTGTTTTCAAAACATTGAATGTTACCCTACTTTAGCAGTGTTTCAAAAACAAATTATTTCGGCACATCTGATATGAAAGAAATATGTATGCCCACAACTTGAACATAACTTCTTTTAAATCACCCTCAGTTGTTACTGCAGCAAAAATAAGGATAGTAACCAAATGTCAAAACATATTTTAGGAAGAAAAGGTATCAGCAAAAAATTACATCATTTTATATTTATATTATATGTTGGCAACTATAACTTGATGTATTGCTTTGCCAAAACAGGACCGTCAAGTATTATTAGTATCTGAACTATACTTACACTTGTCTTGGCTACTACTATGGCTATTAGTATCAGATCTGAAAAATAGAATAGAATAGAATAGAATAGAATAGAATAGAATAGAATAGAATAGAATAGAATAGAATAGAATAGAATAGAATAGAATAGAATAGAATAGAATAGAATAGAATAACAGAGTTGGGAGGAACCTTGGAGTCTAGTCCAACCCCACTAGATCTTAGCAAACAAGTATGGTTTATTATTGATTACTTTTGTTGGAATTTGTGCAGCCCAATCACTATTTCAGTATAATTTCAAACAGATTTTATTGAACTTTCTCTCATCTAGGGTTCTTAAATTGTACTGAGATCAGAACTCTCAGAATTGCGGGACAGTGTGACCAATGAATAAGCTTTTGTAGTTGTTGTTTTGCTACATATTGGATTCATATATCCTGCTGACTGTAGTGCAGTTTGAGCTTATTACATGAACTTCAGTTATGAGTCAAGTTCTGTAAGCCTTGATGAATGGTGTAGTAGTGCAATGTGGGAACCCAGCAACAGTCTTAAAATAATGTTTTATATATTTTCCTTACCTAAAGAATGTTTTGACCATCATTTTTTATAAAACAGGAAATTGCATCTTTGAAAAATCACTTTCCCTTTGAAAGGACCAGGTTCTCTGGTTTGCAATTTATTATTTGGGGGGCAGATATACAACTGAGCAGAAAATACAAAGCAAAAAGCAGGCAATGCCATTTCCAGGATAACAATGGCATTTCTGAACATCAAAATAGCATTCATAAAATTCTCTGAGAAATGACATGAAATGTATTGGATTAAAATATCTATCCACATAAGATGCTACATTATAAATCCTCTTACGTAAATTGGAAACTATGAATATAATCTCCAGCATATAGTCAATTACACATCACTCTGTTTGAGCATTTATTTTCACCACAATGCCACAAGGGCAACTAATTCCACTTTTTCCCCAAGCACAGTCAAAGTTTTCTATGCATACCAGGATCTCTTATGTAGAGGCTTTCTTCCAAGCCAACATCACATAACCCACAACCCACCACTTAGGAAAAATAAAGTAAAGGTAAAGGTTCCCCCGCACATGCGTGCTAGTCGTTTCCAACTCTAGGGGCCGGTGCTCGTCTCCATTTCAAAGCCGAAGAGCCAGCGCTTGTCCGAGGATGTCTCCATGGTCATGTGGCCGGCTTGACTAGAAGCCAAAGGCGCATGGAGCGCTGTTACCTTCC
Source organism: Vipera ursinii (assembly GCF_947247035.1). NCBI lineage: Eukaryota > Metazoa > Chordata > Lepidosauria > Squamata > Viperidae > Vipera > Vipera ursinii. The sequence continues at coordinate 111,544,589 of NC_139512.1, read as the reverse complement.
CACCATAGTGGTCCCTATTTTTCTACTTGCATTTTTACGTGCTTTCGAACTGCTAGGTTGGCAGAAGCTGGGACGAGTAACAGGCGCTAACTCTGTTACACGGATTCGACCCGCCAAACTGCCAACCTTCTGATCGACAAGCTCAGCGTCCTAACCCACTGAGCAGATTCATCCAATCAGAACCATTATTCTACAGCTTTGCCTTCAAGAAGCCCTAAAGATCTTTGAGACACTATCAGATGATGACAAAAAGATTTGTCCTTCAACTTTTCCCACCTCTAGTGCTAACTGATCTACAGTATTCTGGGAGGGCTGATCTCGAGCTTCATTCGGGACATTTGCCAATCCTGACAGAATGCATAAAGACTAGGAATGCCACTTCCAGGGGCTACATGGGGAATGTATCGTGTATTCAGAATGTGTCCAGATTACCGTAATGCCTCTTTGGCCTCTTGATAGGCTCATCTCCAGTTGCTTATAGAGCAGTTTCAGATTATGCTCAGCAAGTGATTGCCCACACCCATATTCCTTGTTGTTTGGACATTTGTGTTTTTTTTCTTTTAAGATGAATAGAAATAGGATGCAACAGAAATTATTCCTGAGAAACAATGATTCATTTCTTCTATAGAGCACATTTTTAAAGAGAATATACTAACTTGCATTGACATTGTTTTGTTCCAGCATATAATAAGTATTTATATACTCCATTCACACAAAAAAGTGGAAATGGCAGGTTTCGTTAAGGGGAGAGGGATCCAATCTACTGAGTACAGAGCAAAATCAGCAAGCATGAAATTCTGCCCAGCTATTAGTGTGGGAAACAGGAAAAGAATGGGGGAATACAATAGAGTAGAATGGGATGAAATAAAATAGAAAATTCTGCAAAAAAATATATGACATGAACTATGAATAAGAATACTTTGGACAAGAACACTTTGAAAATGTGACTTTTGTATGATTAATAGCAAGCTGCTTCTCTGAAAAATTCCTTGTGTAAGCAAAATTGCACCATTCACACCCAAGAAAGAGATAAGGCTTGAATTTCTCCTGAGGATCACATAATAATAATAATAATATTTTGGGGGGAAAATACTGAATTGATGAAAAATACTCTATCGGGAAAAATCCCAAGACAGGCCAGTTGACAAATGAAGAAGCTGCAACAGGAGAAACACAGAAAGCTGTTTAGGGATGGGTGGCTGAGTGTACATCTTGCACTAAGTGATGATTTACTTAACTATCATGAAGTACTATATAACTAACTTCTCACAAGAACCAAGATGTCAAGAAAAAATAAACAAACTATTTCACAGCTTAGCACCAAGTGTAAGAAAAAGGCTGGGGAAGTGAGGGATACCATGACAGAAAATGAGATTAGAAGAACTCTCTTCAGCAATTCATTGCTAGGGGATTCTCTTCTATATTTCTATAGATTCTTCTATATTTCAGAATCACATGCTGGTTTAGGGAACAATAATTGCTATTATTACTGCATTAGTCTTTATCAAACTACTGCATTAGTCTTTATAAAACTATGTCTTTTGTATGCTAAGAAGTTCAGTTCACTATCGACTTATCTAGTTGGATAATATTGCTGTGTCCCTATGTGTGCACTGGCTTTAATAAATTTCTGATTCATGAAATTTAGTGGACTATACTCCACTGCACTGTGTAAGGGGAACACTGCAGCAAACAATAGATGATGCAGCCACTGCATTGTGTAATCTCAAGATAGATATCCTCTAGCAAGCTGGCTGTGAGTAGGTCTCTCTAAATAAATAACTACATTTAATTATCATCAGCACTGTGATCTATGGTTAGAGAAACAAGTCTGGTTGCATTTAAACTAATTACTACAATTAAGATAAAAGTTACTATAGCAGTATCGAATTTTTTTTAGTATTATGAATTCAGAGGAAATGTTGCTTTGGGAATGTCTGTCTCTTATGCAATTATCAAGTTTGACAGCCGTGCCAGAAAAGAATAGCTGAACAATGTGTAGAGATGATGTCTCTGATACTTTTGGTGAGATGTGCGGTGGTGTTGGGATCTTCAAAAGATAGAACTGAATTGTTATCAACCTTACTTTGGACATGTAATCCATTTCAACATTTAAATGATTATTTCATCCATTTTTACACTCAGGCACTAGATGTAGAGAATGCTGGGAGACTACACGTGTAGGGAAGAGAAAAACTTGATACTTGAAAAAGTCACTGGGGTAGCAACGAAGCATCAAGCAGAGTAAGAATTATAAGCAAGGTACGACCAGTGTGAGCCAGATTTATGATTTCCTGTAGCTAAAGTCTATTTTCTGTTTGTTTCTCTGAATTGTCATCAATCTCTTTTGCAAACCACCATGCTGTTTTCATTGACTGAATCAAGTCAGTATTAACACTTAATGCTCACTTTCATAAAACTTGTCCAGATCATGTGTCCCAAATCAGTCTTCCACTGATATACACACATCATCACTGGGTGTATAATGCTGATTGTCCTCTTCTTTCCTTCCACATTTCCTCACCTTTTAAACTTCTCAAGAAATTTGCAAAATGCACCTAAAGTACAATAATTTTAGCCTGGTCATTTGTGCCTTAAGTAAAAATTCTGGGTTGATTAGTGTTATATAAATCACTTTTTGTTTTCTTAGCTATCCATGCTATTTTCAGAAGTCTTCCCAACAGAAAGTTCAAGGGTTTTAATATTCTTTTCATCCTACTTCTTCAAAGTCCAACTTTCACTTCTACAGAGTGTCACAGGAAAACTATTGCTTGAATTATTCTGATCTTTGTAGACATAGAGACATCACAGCATCTAAGTATTTATTTCCAAGGCCTTCATGGCCACTCTACCAAACTATACTAATGGCTAGTATATTTCTTTCCTTTACTGCTGATAGGTCATCCTAAAAATCAGAAGGTCCATGAGAAGGTCTTCATTATCATTCCTTAGACTTGTTGCTATGTTGCTCTCACTAGTTTGGTCTTATTTGTATTTAATTTTAATTCTTGCTATGCTCCTTGGTTTTTGTTATTAGAACTTGCAGTTCATTTGCATTTTCAGCAATCAGGGTAGTTTTATTAGCATTGGACAGGTTATTCCTGTTTCTTCCTTCCGAATTAAAATCACATTGTTTATCTTCTTCCGTCCAGCTTTCCTCTATATATATTCAGAGTATAAATATAATAAATAAGGAGAGAGTGCACAGCTTCATCTCACTCCTTTGCTGATCAGGAGCCAGTCTGTTTCCATCCTGGGTGTGGGATTTTGCATGAGACAATTCGATGTTCTGTGATTCCCATTTTCCTAAGGACATTCCACAGATGGACACGGTTAACACAATCAAAGACCCTTCTATAATCAATGAAATACAAATAAATTTCTTTAAAGATAATATTTGGCTTTCTCAATTATTCAGCAAACGTATTATTGTTAGCAATTCAATATTTTGCCTACTTTGTGTCTAAAGTACAAAATATAGTAGGTGTTTTAGTTGTCTGGAGTTTTTATTTGGCCATCGTTCATCAGTCTCCATTAATAATTGTATTTTAAAAGGTTATTTTAAACCTTGAAAACTTTTCATAATTTCAGCTTATCATTTGAACCCAATTTCTATTCAAAACTAAATATTTCCTTCTCTCTGTGACTCAAAGGACCAAGATTTGCTAAAATGTGTTAAATTAATTGAGATTCATAACACAGTTCAAAGCTTATAGGCAGGATAGATGAGAAAGTTATGAGAAGGTAGGTCAAACATGATTAAAATAATATAAAGTGAAACTGAAAATGGAAAATGCATGCTATTTATTATACTGTTCTATAAACCACTGTAATTTGATCAGGTATAATCTGATTTACAATTTACAATCTATCTGTAGGTAAACTGCAAAATAGTTGAGCCAATATTTGCCCTATGCATTTTAGCATATTTACCCTGTGTGTTAGCATATTACAGGAAGCTAGCTGTTATAGTTGGTAATCCATGGAGAAGAGTAGTTTAATGTCCACATTAACCTCTTTTGGGGTCCTCCAAAACTTTAAAAAATAAGAAAGAGTCCTCAAAGAAGTTTAAGAAATATTGTTCTAGAGGATAATCTAAACCAGCACAAAAAAAATCATAAATCCTGGTCACATGACCATGGAATGCCTTGACAGGTCATAAAGCTGACTCACCCAATCTGTGGTCACGTGACAGCCAGATGGGCTATAATAAATAGGCTCTAAAGCAGGGCTTTTCAACCTTTTCACCCATTGTACCACTTTTAGGATATGGCAACATCCGAGTACCACCAGTCGCCTAGCAAGGTGTCAAAAACTTGATGACCAAAAAAAAAGTAAAAAAAAGTGATGAAGTACAGATAGTCCTCGACTTACAACAATTCAGTTAGTGACTGTTCAAAGTTACAATGGCACTGAAAAAAGTGCCCCCCAAGCCACAGCTAAGCACAGCGTGCCCGCCTAGCGGCACTCTTCCTCCTGTCCGAGATTTTCATTGTGAGCATTTCTGTTGAGGATGGGCAGCAGGGGTGGGGTGGGGGTGTTTGGTTTTTATTCCCCCCGTCTGCTGGGTGGTTGCAGCAGGTTTTGGTCACTTCACATGACCCTGGGATACTGTGACTGTCATAAATATGAATCAGTTGCCAAGCACCTGATGTAAATCACAAGACCCTGGAGATGCTGCAACATTGCAGTTGATCGGTGCTTCTTCTGGGCTCAGAAGCTCCAGGATCAGCACCGAGCTCCAGCTGGAGCCTGGCACCGATCCTGGCACTTCCACTGAGCCCTGACAGCCCCAAAGAAGTGCTGATCCAGGTGCTTTCACTGAACCCTAACAGCCCTGCAGCTCCAGGCTTGTGTGGTGCTGCCACTGGTTCAGCTCATTCCCCTCCCCCACTACCACTTTTCTAGGATGGTCACGTACCACTTGCCAGGTGCCAATGTACCACAGGTGGTACCCGTACCACTGGTTGAAAAGCCCTGCTCTAAAGCACCTGTTCTGTGGCAATCATAACTTCAAATGACTGTAAAACAACTAGCCAATAAGCGAGCTCTACAAATATATGCTTAATTCTGTTGCCATCTTTTGAGCCTCTGAATGTTTGCAGTGCAGATATGATAGTCTTAGTGCTGGTGAGAAGAGTAATTATACCCTAGTATGGTATATAAATGCAATGTGTAATAATGCTATTTGATTTCCAATGTTTCTAACAGAAAGATGATTCAAACAAAAGGAAATACTACTAAGACTGGGTTTTGTACACTGATCTCTAGTTATATAAACTTTGTTTTTTATTATTATTATTATTATTATTTCAGACTGCTCCTACAGCTCTGTGTCAAATAAGGATTAGATAGCCCAGAATAGAGAGTAAGTATAGCCTCAGGAACCTGCCTGTGATGTAAACCACCAACTCAGCCTAAAATGGTATGAAACTCTTGGGAAATTTTAACTGCATGCGTGGATAACCATCTTTATGTTCCTCTGATCAACAGTCACCTTCCCTGAAATCACGATAGTTAGCTAATCAAATAGTGAAACAACTAATAAACTTTTGTAACACTCACCAAACTAAGGAAACATGTGCAAGATTGGACTGCACAGCTATTCAATTCAAATGAAATCTAGCTTCTAAGCTGTAAGCTATGGCATTTGTCTTGATAAACATAATTAATAGTTTTTCTCCAGGGAATGATCAATCAGTTGGATAGTTTTAAATGATAAACCAATGGTATCTTTCTATAAAATCTTCCGGTTGTAATATGAAACCTAAGTAAAGAATTTTCTAAGTAAATGTAAAATATTGTTCATATTTTCAGCCATAACTAGAACATGAACTTTGAGGGCGGGGAGAAACTTCCAACAGTTGTCTTATACCAAAGTATCTGTAACAAATGTTTCACTCTGCTTATTTTTTTCTTCTTTCTCAGAGATTGCCTCGACCAGTCCCTCCAGTTTTCTTGGCAAGATTTCTAAGAAGCGGTTTGCTATTGCCTTCTTCTATCTTAAGGCTGAAAGAAAGTGCCTAGCCGCGCGATGCCTTAACCATTCATTACTCTAAACCGGCTCTCGAAAAGTCTGCTTACAAACAAGTACGTAGAAAAGAAATTCTTGCAAAATGTGTCCTGGATTCGATCCGACGCGAAGGAAGAAAGACCGAAAAGGCGCAAGAAACGTGTCTGCTGTCGGATGTAGTAATTCCGACACGGTTCAGGGTGGATTGGTTTCCAGGAAAAGCGGAATATAGGGCCGTAGCTCAATTCCCGTCTTGCAGGTGCCTACCGGCAGGCCACAATCTTAGCTATCTGAAGGTATACCTGAAGAGCCCGACGCGGTTCATTTTACCTGCGGGAGTTCCTTATTTATCTCATTCGCCACTTCCGTCCCCGCCAAACTTTCAACCGAACCTCAAATCGTTTGTGTTTGGCACCTCGCCGCGCTCCGCACGATCCCTGGGCCCCGATCCACCGGGATTGAAGGGACAACTCGGCCGGGGTAGCGGGAGTCCCCCGAAGTGGCTCAGCCAGTTAGGGCTGCCGCCCCGCCAAGCTACCTTTGCGCGCACTCCACCTTCCCTTCTGCCTTCTTACCGGCATGGTGGAGGGAGACCGGCGCTCCTCTCGTGCCACAGGCCCCGGAGACCAGCGCTCCTAGCTGGGATCTACGACGCCCTCGCCCGCTAACCGAACTTCAGGAGCTGTGCCGGAGGGAGCCCCTCCGCCGCATCCTGCTTTGGGGCGTCCTTTCAGGCTCCCAGCTCACGGAGCGCTCCAGGCGGCCGCACTTCCGCGTGTGATTGATTGGCTGCGATGCGCCTCCCGGCACCAGAACCACCACCTGCCGCTGTTACCGCAGGCAGAGAGCGAGCGAGACAGACTTGCCCTAAATTTCCCGCCCTGCCAGATTTAACCAAGATACGAAAAAGTAGCCGGGCGGGGGGTGGGGCGAACCGAGCCCTTTGCGGCCTTGCTCAGGGACGGGGGCGTGCGCCCCGCGGGAGCCTTTGCTTCCTGACAGCGTAAAATCAGGGGTCTTCAAACTTGGCCCTTTTATGACTTGTGGACTTCAACTCCCAGAATTCCTTAGCCAGCATGCCTGACTGAGGAATTCTGGGACTTGAAGTCCACAAGTCATAAAAGGGCCAAGTTTGAAGACCCCTGTAAATAGAAGACCGCAGGAGCGCTTTCCCGCCTCTCCACACCCCCGGGTTAACTAGCTGAACAAAAGTTTTTTTTAAAAAAAAAATCAATCTGACTTCGGGGACGGCATCAGGAGCTACTTATTTTTTTTAAAAAACTGGATTCGCATCACACGGAACTGTAAAAAGGCTCAGGACCAGTTTAAGGCCGCGTTGGACTACATTAAAGGGAAGGTGAAGAAGAGGGCTCTGTTGAACCTCTGATGCCTGCGCAAAAGCGCTCTGCGCCAGGCCTGCACTGACACCCTTTGTTTGGTTCGAATTGACGAGGACTCAGAGTAGTTAACACTGAACGAGTTTATTGAATACACAAAGTCAACTGTCAAATGTCAAATGTTGCAACCCTTTTATAGAGAAAGCGTTTGAACTGTAACCAATACAAACAGTCTGTTTTCCCGCTCTTGGTTGTGGCGTCCAATGATTGCACCTTATTTTCCCGCTTTAAACCTTGCAAAGCTGCACAGTGTTTGCATATCTTTTATGGCTTATTGCTAACTATTTACATACACAACACCCCTTACCCCCCAGTTGGTGTCATTTCTTTACAAAGTCCATTAGGTATTTTGGTGGCCTATGTATTCTAGAAGGGTATCTGTTACTTTGGCTGCTAGGGACCCTACTTCCTGGTTGACTGCTTGGCTGCTGGTTACTATGCTGGTTACTGCTAGACCTGGGCTCAGGGTTACTGGCTTCAGATGTACTGCCTTGTGTATTAGGTTGTGTTTGGGATTCAGTTGTCACTGGCCTACTTCGCAGGGGTATTTCCCAATCAATTGGACTGAATTGTTGTTGATGGGCATCAGGAAATATGTCATCTTGCCCCACCACTACACCACTTTCAGGCCTAATGTTATCTGTACTGTTTGCCCTAACTGAGCTTTGGTCCCCCTCAGCTGGCACACACCCACTAGATCTTTTCCTCAGCTGGTCTATGTGTCTTTTACAGACCCTATTCCCTTCCCCCTCAATGATGTATGATAGGGGACCTAAGATTTCAGTTACCACCCCAGGAATCCATTTATCCCCTTGGGCGTAGTTCCTGGCCCAAATCAAGTCCCCCACTTCAAATGTTCTGTTAGGAATGTCTAATTCAATGTTTGGTTGGAGACGGTCGGGGTGTAGTCTGTCCAACTTGGTCAAGATTTTTCTTCCCCACCTCATTTCAGCTGGACTTTTCCCTGTAGCCGAACAAGGGGTTGTGTGTTGAGCCAACAAGAACTCAGCTAGCCTCTGATGCCAGTCACCTCGAATGATTCTTTTAAGCGCGTCCTTCGTGGTCCTCACGTTCCTTTCAGCCAATCCGTTGGTGGAGGGGTGGAAGGGTGCAGAAGTCTTATGCTTAATCGAGTTGGCCTTGAGGAAATCCTGAAATTCGATAGATGTGAATTGTGGCCCGTTATCAGACACTATTAAATCCGGCAACCCGTGAGTGGCAAAGAGGCCCCTTAATGCCTGTATTGTTCTGCCTGCTGTTACTGAACTGACCGGTACTACTTCTAGCCATCTAGAGTAGCTGTCGACCACTACAAGGAACGTTAACCCCTGGAAAGGTCCAGCGAAGTCAATATGAATCCTGGACCAAGGATTCCTAGCTAGCTCCCATTTATGTGTGCGGATGTGTTGTTGTTCAGGCCTGGAACGTTGGCACAGATGGCAATTGGCAACGCATTCCTCAATGTCTTGGTCCAATCCAGGCCACCACAAGTGACTCCTAGCTAGGGCCTTCATCCTTACTATTCCAGGGTGTCCCTCATGCAATTCAAATAGAATAGCTGATTTGTGGATTCCTGGGATTACTACACGAGTTCCCCAAAGTAAGCAACCCATATGAACTGATAGTTCATCCTTCCTTCGGAAAAATGGACTGTATTTTACGTCTGGGTTGGCGTTGGGCCAACCGCTCATGACCCAGGCCATTACTCTCCTTAAGATGGGGTCCTTATTGGTTGCCTCAGCTATGTCTTTAGCAGTTAGGGGCAGATCAGGAATATCTTGTAGGGACATTACTTGTCCCACTGGGGCAGGGTCCTCCTCTGTTGTGCTAAGGGGCAATCTGCTAAGAGCGTCTGCATGACCCATGTCTTTACCTGGTCGGTATTGGAGGGAAAATGAATATGCTGAGAGGAAAATGGACCATCTCAGCATCCTGGGAGACATAATTTGGGGAGTCTGTTTATCTGTGGTAAACAGTCCCAGCAGGGGTTTGTGGTCTGTCAGTATTGTAAAGTTCCTGCCATACAGGTAGTCGTGGAACTTTTTAACTCCTGCCACTATGGCTAAAGCTTCCCGGTCAATTTGAGCATAGTTCCGCTCTGCCTTGGTTAGTGTGCGGGAGTAATAAGCAATGGGTCTTTGCATTCCTTGGGTGTCTAAATGGCTGATTACTGCCCCAACGCCATAAGGCGAAGCATCGCACGCCAGGTAGATTGGTCTATTTTCTAAAAAGTGGGTAACAGTTGAGCTACTGGAAAGGATATCTTTTAAGGTCTGGAAACTCACTTTGTGCTTGTTTTGCCAATGCCAAGGGGTCTTCTTATCTAAAAGCCTGTGCAGTGGTTCTGCAATGGCAGCCTTATGTGGCACAAAAGTGTGATAAAAATTTACCAAGCCTAGGAAGGCCTGTAGCTCAGCCTTGTTCCTAGGTTCAGGAGCCCCTTTTATTGCTTTAATTTTTTCAGGGGTAGGGTGGACTCCGCTTTTGTCAATCCTGAACCCCAAAAAATCAGTGGATTTAACCCCTATGCTACATTTTTCCTTTTTTAATTTTAATCCAGCCTTTCTAAATCTACCCAGTACCTGTTCCAGCCGCTCTATTAACATTCCTTCATCTTTTCCAGCTATTAGGACATCATCAAAGTAAGGGCATACTCCAGGTATGCCCTTTAAGGTCCTCTCCATCACTTCTTGGAAGATGCCTGGAGCAGCTGCAATCCCAAATTGCAGTCTGTGGACTCGGAACGCCCCCTTGTGGGTAACAATTGTTTGCGCCTCTGCAGCCTCTTTAGAAACAGTCAGCTGTAAGTACGCATGCGCCAAGTCGAGCTTGGCGAAGATGGCGGCGTCCTGGATCGTGGCGAGGACCTGCTTCACCGTCGGGACCGGGTAAGCATGCTTTTTCATTCCAATGTTGAGGGTCGCTTTATAGTCGGCGCAGATCCTCACATCCCCATTGGGTTTGAGGGGTGTGACGATCGGCGTCTCCCATAAACCGCCCTCAACAGGTTCTAAAACTCCGAGGCCTACAAGCCGGTCGAGCTCGGCCTCGATTTTTTCTTTTAAGGCAAAAGGTACCCTCCGGGCCTTTAGCCTGATTGGATTTACTGAGGGGTCTAGGTTAAAATTAATGGGGGGCCCTTTGTACTTGCCTAGAGATCCATCGAATACGTCTGCAAATTCTTTGCAGACGGATTCGAGGGTCTTATTTCTAATCACAGAATTTATTCCCCCTATCCAAATTCCCAGGGCAGGAAACCAATTAAGCCCTATTAAGCTAGTCCTATTCCCCTCCGTAACTACCACATCTAAGACCCCCTTAAATCCCTTAAAATTAACTCTAAGGCTGGTCTTTCCCTTTACGATTATTGGACTTTTTTGAAAGTCCATTAGTTGAATATTTGTTGGGCTAAGTGGAATTCTTTTTCCACTTAGTTGTTCAATTTTTTCCAGGGTTTCAGTGGAAATTATCGACACTGAAGCCCCAGAGTCGATTTCCATTCTGCAAGGAACCCCTTGCAGAAGGACTGTGATTTTTAATTTTCCGTCCGGAAAATTGTGCCCCCTTCCCTGCCTTTTGCGATTGACTCGGGCCACCTCCCCTGGGTTTGAAACTTTCGCCCGGGATCTAGGGGTCTCCTTGCCACTAACATTGGGGGTTACCTTACCCTCTGGCCACACATCGACTTCATTCAGACGGGAGTCCCGGACGCGGTTTCTGCAGATGGCCTGGATGTGGCCGGTCTTGCCACAAGCCCTGCACTTGGCGGTGCGGAATCGGCAGGAAGCGCGGGGATGGTTGCCGCCACAGCTGCCGCATCGGTTCTGGGTGTCGTTGTCGCGCGGTCTGGTTGCTGTGTCCCGCCACGGTCGTTGTGCCCCGGTCGGTGGTCTCTGCGGTGTTGCGGGTTGTTGCCGGCGGCCGGGTTCGGCCCCTTCGCTTCTAAGTTGTCTGGGTGCCATCTTCCCAAATCGCCTGGAGACTTCGGCGATCTCTTCCTCCCACTGCTGATCCACCTCCCCGCAGTCCACATAGCCCTCTTGGTTAATTTCAGGTGCTGTCGCCATGCTACTGCGGGGGGGGTCGCGATACCCGGTTGACTCATACGTTAGGAGTTCGTCGAGCACTTCCTGTAAATCGCCAGTAGGTTTGGCGATTATTCTGTTTTGTAATTGTTCATCGCGTAAGCCTAGCACAACTCTGTCCCGAATCCTAATTTCTAAATTATCGTATTTGCAACGAACTGCGGCTTCCCTAACGGCAGCGACGAATTTCTGTATGGACTCCCCCGGTCTCTGATTTCTCTTCTCGAAGATGCGCCGCCAAAAAAGTTCGGACCTTCGGGGAGTAAAGTGCACCTTTAGTTTTGCAAGGAGGTCGGCATAGGGCACGCTGGAGACTGGTTGTGGCTGGCACAGCCCGACAGCGACTCTGTAGACCGGTGTGCCGCAAATTGTCAAAAGTGCCGCCGCTTTTTTTCGGTCGTCGGTGATTCCGTTCACTAACAGGAATCCTTCGACCTGACCAATATATTCTTCCCAATCTTCGGGGAAGTTAGGGTCAAATTCCTTCAATGACCCGATTTGCGCCATTCGGAGAATTTTTTTTCCTATTCTGCCGCGGCCGCTCGGTTGACTGTGACTCGCTCAGACTTTGCCGCCTTCACGACAATTCTTCCTAATCTCTGGTCTCTGTCGATCCCACCTTCGTCGCCAGTTGTTTGGTTCGAATTGACGAGGACTCAGAGTAGTTAACACTGAACGAGTTTATTGAATACACAAAGTCAACTGTCAAATGTCAAATGTTGCAACCCTTTTATAGAGAAAGCGTTTGAACTGTAACCAATACAAACAGTCTGTTTTCCCGCTCTTGGTTGTGGCGTCCAATGATTGCACCTTATTTTCCCGCTTTAAACCTTGCAAAGCTGCACAGTGTTTGCATATCTTTTATGGCTTATTGCTAACTATTTACATACACAACACCCTTCTTATCTCGTATCATTTTTGTCTAAAGGAAGGGACATTTCTTCTAAAGCACGGCGTTTGTTTTTGTTTTTTTCCTCCTCTTTGTTTTGCAGGCATTCATTAGAAAGGTTGTACGTTCATTCTAGAATGCCAGGAAGATCGCCAAACCTGGCATTCCGTGGACACCAACATTTCTTAAACGGGTCCTGAAGTTCACATGATAAATTTGGGTTCAGTCTGTAACGTGAACCCTGCTGCTGTGGTTTGTACACTATAGCGTGATTAATGTACCTAATGGTTCAATGAACCGTAATTAAACAATAGCTTAGCTCATTATGAATAATCTTTTTATTGGACGTGCATAAGAAGGTTCATGAATGCAGTATAAAAGGCAGTACCTCCTCATTATGCAATTTATCTACTCCCAGATAAGCAACTTCAGGAAGAAAGGGACATTTAACAGGACTTTTTTGTTTTTGTTTTTAGGTAGTGTGTGTGTGTGTGTGTTTCATTTATAGTTTTATGGCCCATCTTTTTTACAGGAGCTCAGGTTAGCTTCCAGGAGGTTCTCCCTTCATTCCCCAATAATCCTGTGTGATAAGTTGAACTGAAAGAGGTTGCTAGAAGCTTAAACATAAATCCAGTGCTCATCTAACATCTTACTATAATCATATTTCCTTTTCATTCATTCTGTCTCATTAGATACAGTGAAAGTAAATGGGAAATAATTGGTGTATAGGATACCTACAGACTAGATTGATTCATTGTACTAAATTACTGTTTTAGTGCGGCATAATAAATAAACCTCAGTTAATAAACCACCCCGCATACTTACTATCTCTACTTACTCCCATATACAACAGATAGTGCTACGTGTGAACTAAGCCTCTGTGCTTTGCTTGGTTTCTGCTTAGTGTGATAATTATTGTTAAATAAAAATGATTAGTTATTTTGAACTGGGTCCACTATAGCTGCTTGAAAAGCTGGCAGTTCAGTGAGTTGTGCAGTTTCATGAAGCATCGGGTAACACTGATGGCTTTCATACTAGAGTCTAGCACCCTCAAGATTAATAGATTACAATTCCCATAACAAGAAGAAAGATAAAAACAGCCTTGAGTTAAACTCAATTCCTCCTCACTAGAGGGTTACATCCATGCAGTTTTCTTGTTAACAATACAGTAGTCAAAGAAGTAGTTTGCCTGCTATCATCTTGTAAGATGCTTTCTACTCCCCAGAATTGGAATTTTCAGGTGATTCGGATATCTGTATGAACCAGGCCTGACCTTGCTTAGACTTTAGAGCCCCAATCATATCTGCAAGCCATTAGAGATGCTGTGCTAATTGTAAAAGCCTGTTGTATCATTTGACTTTTTATTGCATGTTCCATATTTTTTTAAAAAAAAAAACCTTCTTCCCAGCAGCTCATGACAAAAATGTGACACGGGCAGCAGAAACTGCTTTAAGTTGGGGTATTGCAGTGATACTCAACCTTTTCTTCAGCATGGACCCCTTTTAAATACCTTTTGTGGCCAGGGACCATGACCATAAATCACCAAGAATTAACTCAACATTTAATTCATAACATTTCTTCAAGCCTCCATGGACCCCCTGTGGGGACATTGTGGCCCACCATGGACCACAGGTTGAGAACCACTGGAATATTGAAAAGGTTAATTTGAAATAAATTATTTGATCTATATTAGTATTTGCCTTGTTTATAATGCATTTAGGAATGCACTACTACTAATAGTATGACTGGTAGTACTAGTAGGATAGACGTGGATTGCAGGTATTTTCTGGGCTACAAAAACATATACTAGACATGAATTGGTCTCTGCTTTTCTAAACCGGCCATAGTAGGTAGACACCCTTGGGTGAAGACAACTTCCAGGCCTGAGCATCTGTGTCTGTTACTCTTGCCTAAGAAATAAACAATTGCTTCATTGCCTAATGCTTGATTACAATTACCCATCAATCAAACATCAGTCAAATTATGCCAGAAGAGTCATAGGTCCTAAGCTGTAATTTTCTTAACCATAATTGAGTTTTAAAATCACAAGGTTGAGTTACACAATAGCCATAAACCCTGATTTACAAGTTACAAAGGATATATTAACAAAACATGCCAAACTAGAATCAAACACACTGCATTATTCAGAGAAAGCGGTCCAAGTGTATAACATTCAGCTTACATAACCTGTTGGTAAGGCATGATTTTATTAAAGCAATATGACATGGAAGGAATTTTACAAATCGCCTTGTCCAATTCCCTGTTTAGTGAAGGAGTTCATTAAACCTTGCCCGACAGATGGCCAGCTGAACATTTCCAGTGAGGAGGTCATCAGTTTTCTCAACAGATAGTTTACAATTTAACAAGTCTTGCAGTCAGATTCTCATAATCAACCTGAATCTCCTTTTTTAAAAATTTAACTCAATTGTTAAATAGATAACAAATAGATAACAATGGATGGAAACTAGTCAAGGAGAGAAGCAACCTAGAACTAAGGAGAAACTTCCTGACAATTAGAACAATTAACCAGTGGAACAACCTGCCTCCAGAAGCGGTGAATGCTGCAACACTGGAAGTTTTTAAGAAGAGACTGGACAGCCATTTGTCTGAAATGGTATAGGGTTTCCTGCCTGAGCAGGGGGTTGGACTAGATGACCTCCAAGGTCCTTTCCAACTTTATTAGTATTATTATTATTATAAATGTCCATTTCTAACAATCCTTCACATATTTGAAGACTATTATAACTTCCTTTAGTCTTGTGCAAGCTAAACATATGACTTGGTTTCCAGTCCTACTAGTTTTCATCTGAACTTGCTCCAGCATCTCCATATTACTTTAAAAGTGGTTGTTTTGGGTTGCATCACATTGTGTAGCTGATGATGAGTGATATTTCTGTATATTTCTTTTATAGTCACCAAGTCAGATGTCCCAAACCCTTTTCCTGTGCATTTGATTTTTCATACCAAAATGCAGGGCACCATACTTGATACCATATATCACGGGTCCCCAATTCCAGTCCATAGACCGCGACCGGTCCGCAGCCAGTTAGGAACAGTCCGCACAACTGGAGGTGCGCTGAAGGCACATCTTCCACCTCCGGGCATGAGGCAAGACTGCAGGGGCAGGAGAATGGCTGGGCAGAAACTGTCTTGCTCAGTGCAAAGGTCCTCCAGCAGCTGCACTTGCAATTGGCTAGCCCTGTGCTGCTACTACTTCTTCTTCCTCCTCCTCCTTTTTCCCCCCTCACTTTCCTCTTCTCCCCTTCCCGGCACCCCAGCTGAGCTTGCGCGCCCTTTGTGCAACTCTCCAAGTTTGCAAGACAAGGGCGCGCCAGCCCAGCTTGAAACCAAGAGCTTCCCCAAAGACTCATTGGAGAGGGACCCTCCCAAGGTATGTGTGTGTGTGAGGGTGTCTTTTTGTCAAGGTGCAAATAGGGGCAGGGAAACCTTACACCTTAAGCCCTGCATCTCCAAGGGATCCTTTCTCTCATCTGCACCTTTTCTAAGACTGCTGGGCTCCATTGCAGTTTTTTGCTTTTGTTTTGATGCTCCAGGTGCCTCGTGTTTGGGCAGTATTCTGCCTTCTTTTCGTGGTTTATTTTGGGGTGTGTGTATGTGTGTTCCTCCTTTCTTCTACAGAAAGGAGTGTGTGTTCCTCCTTTCTTCTACCTGGCTTGCAAAGTAGGAGGATGGAGGGGAGAAGCTACATTTCCCCTTGAGCACTGTGTCTCCAAGGGAATCCCCCTGTCATTTACACCTGGACTAGTGCAGTGCCTAGTTAGCGCTCTCTCTCTCTCTCTCTCTCTCTCTCTCTCTCTCTCTCTCTCTCTCTCTCTCTCTCTCTCTCTCTCTCTCCCTCCACACGGTGTTCTCAGCATTTCATCAACATACTGGGTTTTGCTGGAAGGCTGCGTTTAGGACTATCTTTTCCTTCCCACTTTCTTACAAGCAGAAAGTCACTGATCTAATCTAATACAATGTAATAATAATAGAAATAAGTGCATTATTTATTTGTTTATTTATTTATTTAGAAAATTTTCAATAAATGTAATGCACTTGAATCATCCTGAAACCACCTCCATCCCACTCTATCCCTGGTCCATAGAAAAATTGCCTTCCATGAAACTGGTCCCTGGTGCCAAATCCTATAGTACCAGATTTGATTACATTTTCTGCACTGTAAAGGTCATTTTAAATTGAGATTCTGTCCTACTAATCACTTCTAAAACTGTTGACTAGCACACAGGCAAGGAGAGACTACAGAACCCCAACTGATATTTCCCTTCCCTTGATATAAAATTCTTTATGAGTATAATTTGCAATTGCAAATTCTCTGAGATGTAATATCTTTTAACTCATTTATATCAATCTTATCGACAAAGATATAATGAAAAACTGTCAGATGCTTTACTGAATTCATAGTATATTACATTCACAGGAGCATACCCTTGGTCTATTAAATTGGTTATTCTACTACATGAAAAGAATTAAGGTTCTGACATGATTTGTTTTTGACAAACCCAGGCTAGCTCCTAGTAATAGCATATTTTTTTTAAAAAAATAATTCTTATTAAAGTTTAAAGATGAAAAACAAATGTAAACTAAGAAAAATATTAAGTAAAAAAAGAAAAAGTACAAAGAAAAAAATAGTAAAGCAAGAAAAAAAGAAGTATATAAAAATGTTTTCACTCTTGGCTTCCAGTCTGCGCTCTTGGCGCTGGCGTGCATGCGTGGAGAGCTCCTCTCCCCACAACCAGGTTTTCCTACATTGGGAGACCCTGAAAAGGGCCAAAAGTCACCCTGGAGGGCCGATGAGTGTGAGGAGCAGCTCCTTGGGACCGATGAAGAAAAGATCGGCTATCAACATGGTCGATCATAAAGCCATACCAGCCAAAAACCAAAAGCACTAACAAGCATGACGAAAGCAATGTGGAGGAATTGAGTGAGACCTTACCTTTCTTTTTTCCCTAATTACTTTCCTGTGGGAGCGTTTTGAAAATCTCTTCCCCCCCCTTTTTGGAAGAGCAGTGTCTGCCTACTTGGGGATTTACAGCTTTGAAAAGAAAAAAGAAAATACAACCAAAATTAAATAATTAAAAATTGGACTTGGTCTTTTTGGACATTTGAGGTCCCAAAAAGTTATTATCTCTATGGGGACCTACTACCCTATCTACTTGCTAATCTGAAAAAGAAAAAAGTCCAAACGGGACAAAAGATTAACTGGAGCATGGAAAAGGATTTTATATGCTACTAAGGACATCTTGTGGCGAAGCCTGGTACAGCAAGGAAATTTACTTTCTACTGTGAGACCTGGCTACAGTCTAGCTGTCCTTGGCATTATCTTAAAAAGATAAGAAATTGAAACTGTATTGTATGTAAATAGTTATTATTATTAAGTTAAACAATGTTGGTTATGAGGTAAAGCTCTTTTTGACAGCCGAACACGTGGGAGTTTTGACAGCTGTCAAAACTCCCCAGCAAGGCGCAGGCGCAGTCGGTTGACAGCTCTCGGCTGTCAACACAACGCGGAGCCGCCCAGCCACGCGGCAAAGGAACTGTCAGAAATACGAACAGCGGATTGGTTCAGGAATCCCGGCAGGAGAAGACCTGCCGCTGATTGGACTAGCCGGCCGGCTGCCGGCTATAAAAGCCCGAAACCCTAATACCCTGTTGTCCGATTCTAAATAAACTTGTTAACGTTAGCCAGCTGTCTCAGAGTGGTCTGTCAGCCACTTCAGAAACAGCTGGTAGAGAAAACAACACCTAGGAATAGTGGAGGTGGATGTTCATTGACTTCTATTAAAAATAGCCTCCATTAAAGAACTATCTGTAAATATAAATATCTCAACTGACTGTGCTATAACTAGAATTGTATTAACTTAATTGTGACATAGTAATTATGGGAAACAGAGAGGAAAATTTTAGATGTTTTAACCTGAGATAGGCACAAATGATTTTGTTATTGGATTATTGTTTACCCAATCACCACGTTGCTTTCTGAATATTTTGATGTAAAGTTGGAAAATTAATAAAACTTGTAATAATAAAAAATGTTTTCACTCTTCATCAAACAATTTTAATAACTTAACATCTTTGATATTACCCACCTCATCTTATCCATAAATTTTTAAAACTTTATCATTCACTCTTAATCAACAAAAGTTCAAGTTACCAGAAATAAGAACATACTTATTTTAACCTCAATCAAGTAAACCCATTCTATTTTCCTTTGCTTCCCTTTTAATAATCTTAATCTTTCAGACCTGTCAAACTTGCGACGACACGTGACGTCACGCAACGTATCGGGAGAGTTTTGCCATTGCTGGCAATGGGGTGGGCATGGTTTCCGCATGATGCATCTGGCACGCGGGCTGGCAGTTTGACACCCTGATTTCTTTTCTTTTATTTTTTGTCTCTTCTCAGAAGCTCCTTTAAAGATTTAATACATTTGTTCTGTAAATCCAAAATAAGAAAATTATCCAAAGTCTCTCTTCTGGTTTGTTTGTTTTTGGAATATCCCTTTTAATTGTTAAGATATCAGCTGGTTGCATTAATCAAATCCACTGTAATATATTTTTCCATATCATACCTGTAACCTGACAGTTTCAAATCCATTTTCATATACACATTTGAATCAGCTTCAGTCTCCATTCAGTAAAAGCTGTAAACCCTTGTAAATAAATTTTATAGTAGCAATCTTAAGAGTAATTTCTGAGTGCACTGTTCCCAAATGTACTTGAATTCTTCTAGAGTCAGGTGATTTTATATTGTGGGTGTCTTCTTTAATTATAATCTTTAGTTCTTTTTGGTTGCCTTTAGTGTCCAACCTTTAAAATTCCATCCTATTTTTTTCCTAATCAACAGCATTTTCCCATGGGAAGGTTTCATACTTAAATTTCAAAATGTTCCTGTATTTTTATAGAATTGTAAACAACCCACAGCAAGGATTCATATAATTAATTTCAAAATCTTGTTTTAAATTTCTTCGGCTATTTAGATGTGGGCAAAGATGACAATCCCTCTGCTTTAACCCCACTGGGATAGCTGTGCTATCGTCCCTTCGCAAGGAGTTATTGTATGGAGTACTTGTGGGCAATCCTGAATCCTTTCTTTATCCAGAGCAGAATTCTGAGAATCCAGTCCATACATCGGCTCTTCGTTGGTAATAGCATATTTTTCTACCTGCTTGCAGAATAATGTTTGACAATGTCTTCTGGTACCTTGTCTGATTCAAATATTTAAATGGTGTGTAGTTTCCCAGCTCCCCTTCCCTAATTTTGAATGCTGGGTACCGGTATATGTTTTCTTTTCTTCAAATTTCCAAATCTCATTAGTTGTCTGGGAGTTTTCAAAGAATTTAGTTAATGCTGCTGAAGTCATTTCTGTAGACCTTCAACACCCCAGAATATATTTTGACTGGCCTCAGAGACTTGAATTTATTTCAGGCAGCAAAGTAGATTTTTACTCTACCTTTATCAATCCTACGTTATGTCTCCTTATGTAGTTGATCATAGTTGGAAGATATCTCCCTCTTTTGGGAGAATAAAAGTGAAGAGTCCTTCAAACTGAGCTTAAGTATTGGTAATTTAATGGGCATATCTATGTAGGTTTCATGAGAACAATATGAACATGGTTTGCTATTGCCTTCCAAGATGTTTTTTTTTTCAATTTCCTAGTCCAACCTATCTATTAGTAATCAAATTTATATAGCAACTCATCTCAGTACTTGATTCTGGACACTCAGAAGCAGCTAAAACAACCAAGCAAAACAATAATTCAAGAAACAGTTAAAAACCACCAGTTTGGTGTAGTGGTTAAGGCATCAGGCTAGAAATCAGGAGGTATGACCTTTAGTCTTGCCATAGACAGAAAGCAGCCAGGTGACCTTGGGCCAAGCACTCTCACTCAGCCTTAGAAAGGAGGCAATGGAAATCACTTCTGGGGGGAAAAACTACTGAGAAAACTGCAGGGACTTGTCCAAGGAGTCTTTGAGAATAGGTCATGATTATAAAACTATATAAAATCTGGAAAAAAATATCCAAGATAAACACATCCATCCACAATAGTAACACAACCAGCGCATAAGCTCTACCCCCTCCTGGGTCTCTATGTCTATTGGTGAAACCATATTTTCAGGACCTTGCCAAAAGCCAGAAGGGTCAGGGCTAATATAGCTTGTATGAAAAAAGAAAAATACATAGTGTTAAGCAGTTTCGCCTTTTTTTTCTAATTCCCCAAAACGAGTGTTTTTGACACTTTCGCATATGAACCCATCACTACTGGTAAGTAAATCTTAATACACACACACACACACACACACACGCACACACACCCATACATACATACATACGTGTATATATATATATATAAAATGAAAGCTAGTCAACCATCTGTCAGGGAAGCTTTCATTAGGTTCTTGCACTGTTCAAGATGTTGCTCTTAACCTGCATGGCTGGTTCCCTCCGAATCCCATTCTATGAATCTACAACTTCTTCTCATTTAAATTGCAAGGAACATCTAACAGATCAACATGAATTTTATGCAATCTTGATTCATTTTATGTCACTGGAAATTTCTAAAAGCTATGCTCATGATTTTCAAAACTCTAAGGCTTTCCTACTTTTGTGGGTTGAATGCCCCTGTAGATATAGCATCAGGACCATTAGTGAAGTAATGTGTTTTTTGTTAGTAGGTTTGTCATGCAATAAAGTTTAACTATCTGTGCAGTGGTTTAATAACACGTACACAATATTCCATACAGGTAATCCCTGAGTTATGAGCGTTCACTTAATGCTCGTTCAAAGTTACATGATGAGCGCCCCCTAGTGCTTACGAGCAAGTCCTGAAATTACGAATATTGCCACACCAAAGCAGTCATTCACCCTTACGAGCGACCACAGTAGCACTGCAACATTCACCCTGATTATTACCTCCTTATATATATACATGTATATACTGTAGATAAATGAACAGAGTGCAGAAAAGTGATGGGGAATGCATTTTCTTCCAGTTTTATTAGGATTCAGCATTCCCCATTTAAACTTATCTATAAAATTATTGAAAAGTAGACATATACATTTTTTAGCAACTTTCAGTCTAAAAATTCAGATATTCAATGAATTTAATTATCTCAAATACAAATAATGATTTCTCATAGAATTATGATATACCTCTTACATGGTCTCTAGTTGGGGTGGGCTAAAGAAGATACAGAAAAACTGGAGTACAAGTTGATTGCATGAACCAATAATTTCTTGCTAATTTTTTTTTAATTCAGATACGTTTAAAAAAACACAATTAGATACTTTCATGGATAAGAGCCTACTTACAAAAATCAAATAAGTTCTTCATCAACAATAAAAATTGTATGACTAACAGGTGATTATCTATTGCTTGTTCCTATTATTATTTGCCTATGCAAATGTTCAAATTCAGAATATGTAGGCAAACAAGCACCAGTCTGTTGTAGAAGCAGCTTTTTATAATTATAAAGGTTGTTGGAAAGTTTGTTAAGAAGCTTCCTTCAGCCTGGATTCATGTGTTATTCTTAAACCAGAATGGCTAGTTGGTTTTGTCTTAATGTAAACATGGAACCAGCTTTGCTGTTTATTCAACAACCTAGGCCTTAAACAAACATACCTTAGGTTATGTAAACTCAGACAATGAATCATAGATATGCTCTGGATGATAGCTAGAAATGCAGGGGGATAGCTAGAATAAAGAAATACCTATAATAATTCTACAGTTGTCCAAAAGCTGAGACTAAGATTTGTAGGTTAATAATGTGGATGTTTTTTGGACTGAATTATCTTATAGCACCACCTACTGTGCTTTTGGCCAAGCTACAAGCCTCTTCCTTCACATTCAGCATCTTTGAAATACACTTCTTTTGCTAATCGGTTTTCTTTTTTCTTTTCTGTGCTATTTTTCTTTGATTTTTTTAATTTGTATTTTTTTATCTTCTTAATTGTATCTTTTAATAAAATTACTATTAAAAGACCACAACACTTTGTCAAATGCTTTGCTGAAGCCAAAGTACACTACGTTTGGCATTCCTTGGATTTACTAGGCAAGTAATTCTGTTTAAAAAAATGTTTAATTGGCATGGCTTATTTGCGACAAACGTATGCTGACTCTTGTAAATTATTGTATTCTTGTCTAAGTGTTCACAAAAAGACTATATTAAAAAGGCCTCCTTTTTCACTTGTTTGAAAATGGGAAAAATTTTGCACCCTTCCAGACTTCTGGAACATTACCAGATTTCCAGGAATTCTCAAATAATAAAAGTTGGCAGTTCTGTAATCACTTCTACTAGTTTCTTCTATGTTATAGGATAGGATACATATCTGTAGGATGTAGCCTTCCTGGGATAATCTTTATTTCTGGCAACAGGCTTATATCATGTTTTGACTATACAAATGAGTACACATGACTATACAAATGAGTACACATGGACTTTTGAACAGAAGATTCTAGATGGGGTAGAATTTGCCAATATTTTGGCCTTTTACTAGAAAAAAAATCAAAGTTTGTTGGTTTTAAGATGGTGAAGTCCATAATGAGAAGAAAAAAAATAATTATATTTTAGTGTTCTAAATATTGTATTTTCTGTGTTAGAGGGATAATGTTATTAATTTTAGTATTAGTATTGATTATATTCTTAAGTTATTATTGTTTTTAATAATTTGAATGTATTTATGTTAAAGGGGAGTTAAAGCACATTATGAATTTGGTTAATTTTATAATGGATAATTTTAGTTAGAATATGATTATTATATCTATAACCCTGTATTCAGCTCTGGGAAGTGGGGGGGGAGGGGGTGGTTTGGGGTGGGTGGGTTTTGGGGATATGTATTGTAAAAAAATTTTGTAAAACCCTTTAATTAAAAAAAATATTGTATTTTCTGTTTCCTAAAATGTCAATATTCATTTTTAGAAATAGACATTTGTTTCCAGGCACCCATCATTCTGCAATTCAAAGCATTTTATAGCTTGAGCCAGCCATGATACCAATATTCACTTTTTTTCCTTTTGATAAAATAATAGTTGTGATATTCTGAATTACAAGGAATCTGAAAACCCTGCAATACAATACAACCTGCAATACAAGTATCAAGAGGAATTTGGTAATGGATCAACTTTTAAATTGACTGTACATAATTGAGAACTCATATCTAGATGCTGAAGCTTTTAAAAACCAATTCCAAAAGCAAAACTTGTGGAGAGATTCTCATTTCAATATGATTTCGATAAGACTGCTATATGAGCGATGGGTGCCAAGAGACTTCCAGGTGAGGACCAATGTTTATACTAACTTTTTTATATAGTACTATATCTTTGGAACTGTGAATTCTATAATTTCAGAATGGATGAACAAGGTAAATATAACAACAACAACGCATTCTTAGTGCATCTGCAATATATTCCCAAGATAGATTTTTGGAACACAAGAATGATAGTAATGATTGCCTTGATACATTAAGCAAGCTTTTCAGTTCTGGCAAACAGGCTTTGCACTTAGGTATGCAAGTTGATAATGAAGTGGTGCATGTAACCTTAAATATTTATAGGCTAATGTAGAGAGCTAACTCTTAGAAAATTTTCCAGTCTGTTTTTTTCTAAGGTGACTATCCTATGAATTAGGAGGTAGATTTTTTTTCCTTCCAGCTTATATAGTTGTCTGCATTGGTCAAGTTGAAGAAGACACCAGAGACAACCTGGTTAGAAAGTATTATATGCAAAAATATAAGATATGAGGGGGTAGCTGGCTTAGCACCGATTATGTGGCTGTTTTGTCAGTGTGGAGTATTAGCAACCACATAGCTAGATCTTCTCTAAGATCATTTGTCCCCAACTTGGCCCTTCTTCCATCTATGTATCTCAGACATGTCAAACACAAGGCCCGGGGGCCGGATCCGGCCCGCGAAGTGGTTTCATGTGGCCCGCGAAGCCATCCTGGAAACAGGGAGGGAACGGCCCCCGCTTCCTTGGCCCTGGCCCAGAGACCCTCCTTCTGCCAGAGACCCCCAGATCTGTCCCACTCCTGCCCAGGCCCCCATAGGCACCCTTGATGCCAATGATGTAGAGCTGGCCACGCCCACCCAGTAGGCCATACGCACTCTAGCCACGCCCACCCAGTAGGCCACGCCCATCCTGGCCACGCCCACCCGGCCCCCTGAGGGCAACCGCCATGCTGATGCGGCCCTCAATGAAATTGAGTTTGACACCCCTGATGTATCTAATACCCTCATTAATCAAATATTTGACTTTGTCCAGAGTTTGAGCCTGATCATTTGTCTCTTAAGCGAGAATTGTGAATTGATTTTCTTTTTCTATATGTTTTCTTGGTTATCCATGTTCTTCTCAAGTTTTCTCCAACACCAAGCTCAAAAACTTCAACCTGCTTTCTATCCTGCTTCTTCAAAGTAGCAATTAAGTTTATTGAAAATATATTTGATTCTCATGATGTATCAATGGATATGTTAGAATCATTTGGCAGCCATTCTCCCTGTGACATAGCACGACTGGGTGGTGGTGATGGAGGTGGTAGTAAATTTAGGGCTTGACAATACAACTTATGAAAAACAAGTCACATAGTAATTTATTTCTGACTGAATATGAACCAATAATACATCTGCAAAAAACTGCAAATTTTGGATATCATCACCAGACATGGCTTCTAAACCACAAAAACGTATTGTTCCACTTTGTTCTTGAATGCTTATATTCAGTTCTGAGCATACATTAAGGATTCAGAGAAACTGGAACAGGTTCAGAACAGAGGGAACAAGGATGAACAAGGGAAATTAAGCCCTGTAAAGAGACTGGAGGAATTGAGGCTGTTTAGAGATGAAAACAGCACAGGAATGCAACAGTATTCATGAAATAATGAAACTAAGTTACATTGCAAGTCACAAGTTTTTGTCACCCCACTAGGCAGTATGAGGAATATTGAATTTAAGTTAAAGTAAGGCATGTTTTGCTGGAACGGCAGGAAAAAAGTTCAGAAGAATAAGAGTAGTTCCATGAATAAGTTAGCCAGGGAGGTAGTGATATCCCCTTTGTTGGAACTGTACAAGTAAACTTCTGTTATTGTTTTAGTGTATATGGAGCAAGAATCCCACATCAATTTTGTCTGAGATTGGAAGCAAAGCAGAAATTGATTAATATTTGGGTGAGAGACAGCAAGGAAATTCCAATATTGTAAACCACCAGACTGAGAAGTCAAAAAGTTTTGGAAGAAGGCAGTAACAACTACCATTGCATGGATCTTGGATTGGACTTGACTAATTTTTATTTATTTGATTTTTAAACTACCACAGTGCTGCAACCCATAGGTGTTAAGTGAAAATAAAGAAAATATAATACATGAACAAACAGGCAACCTAATTGGAGCAATAATGTCTTCCAATGCACATTTACACTGGCCAAAATGCACAAATCATGGACGTGACACAATTAATACCATCCTAACAATATTTTCTTAAAACCCAAACAGTGTTAAAGTAGAATTTATCACATTTGTTTCTCACCAAAACTGGCAACCCACAGCTCAAAATACAAAACCTGTAAAGATAACAAGTTAATAAAATAATAATTATAATGAATTATATATTAGAATAAACAAATTACTATAATAGCCTGCTTTTATACTCAATACTAGGCATCAGCAGCCCTCAAATGAGTTTACATGCAATGTGATCTAATGCAATCATATGGATGTTTGCTCAGAAGTAAATTATACTGGGCTCAAATTGATTTATTTTTGACCAAATATTCCTAGTTACATCCTAAAAATGGTAACAGGTACCTGTGAGAGAGCAATCTAATCTTGCTATAAAATCAGCAGTGAATGTGAACAGTGCCATAATTATACATCAGGACATATTACATATAGCCTACCCAGTAAAAATAGGGCTCTCTGTATTTGGCAAGTCTAAGCCACAACAATTATTTATTTTATTTTTATTTTAATTCCATTTATATCCCGCCCTTCTCCGAAGACTCAGGGCGGCTTACAAGATTCCACAGTATACTCTGTGCTGGATATATTGCAGGTGTTCAGAAACTGAAACATATACCAGTTTTAGTTCAGAAAGAGGCTTAAACGATCATCTCCAGCTGCATTTCTCCCTGTTACAAGGCAGTGAAAGGCACAGAGACCTCAGCTTCATTAGTGCAATTCTTCTACTGCAGCTTCTAATTCTAAAATAGTTTTGCAGGGATATTTTGTTTTTATCGTTGCCCAACTACTAGTTCAATGAAACAGACCTTTCTTTCTTCCCTCAGCTCAAAGGGTGTTGTATAAGGGGGAAAAAAGTAAATTGCTCTTTCCAAAAACCTGGTTATTTGCAGAGAGCTTTTTAAATTAGGCAGGGGACCAATAAGACATATTTTAAAGGTTGGCTCCCACGCTACTGTTCTTACAATGACAGGAAAATATACTCTCCCTTTTCCCTGTCCTTGTTCAACTAAGCTGCAATTTTGAGTATATTGTCTTTGTTTCGACAGACTCCACTGTATATGCATTTCCTGCACTTTTATATCTGGATTTGCTTAACACACGTAACTCAAACGAACCGTACCGAATTCACCAACAAAGCCCTAACATAAACTATCTAAAAATGTTTTGTCCGCCAACCAATGGTGAAGAAATGCTCCCTCCTGACGTCAATCTCTCCAATATAAACCTTCCCGAGTTGGCTTGCTGCAATTGAACTTTAATCTATTGTCCACGCTAGAAGCTGTGCTGCCAAAGCTCTCGCTCCAAAGCTTTGCTGGACGAGCCAAAAGAGAGAGAGAGAGAGAGACAGAGAGAGAGAGAGAAAAGGAGAAATGAGAGAGAGGTTCGGCGCGCGCATGCGCCCTGCAGCCTTAGCCGCTCACGTCTCCTCCGAGGCTAGTCCCCGCCCCTCAACCTCGTCCCACGTAGGGTCACGAGCGAGTGCTGAAAAGGCGCTTTAAGAGAGCTGTTGCGTCGGTTCTTCGGCGCTCGCTCGCATGGGGCGCGCGGAGGGATCGGCCGGGCGCGCGCCGAGCATCGCTTAAAGCTTCGCGAGTCGGGGTCGCCTCTCGCTATGAGGCGCGGGGAGCGGAGGGGTCACGGAGCCGCCTCCGGCAAAGCCGCCTTGGAGGAAGGGCAGCCGCCGCCGCCCCCCAACGGCGCTTCTCTGCCGGTTGAAGAGGGGCCGCGGGGGGACCCGCCGCCAGCGGCAGCTGCAGCAGCGCCAGACGCCGCTGTCGTCACTCATGGCGACCGGCGCAGCACTGAGTCCGAGGTGTACGACGACGGGACCAACACCTTCTTCTGGTGAGAGGGGCGACCGTGCCCGCCGGGTCACTCTGCAAGCCGAGAATGGAGCGCTTACGCAGCTGGACCCTCCGCATAAAAATAAGGGTGGCTGAATCTGGAGGGAGTGGGGAGGGGGCGCTTATTCTGAAGATGACAGCAGCAGAGCCGAGGGTTTCGTAGGGATTTAGAGCTAGCACCTGATTCTCGTTCAATCTGGGCTGATCTTTGATAACTGTGTGTATGTGTGTCCTCTGAAAGAGAGGGTACAGCACGTACTTAGTTTCGGGACGGACTTTTTTTTTCCAAATTGCTCCTTCCCTGCTCTGTGCTGACTGGCTCCATGGCTATTGCTGTCTCGGATGTGATTGTTTTCATCACTTGCTATCAAAGATGTTAACTAATTTACACTGAAATGTCTTTGGAGATTTTTTCAATCATCCAGGAGGTCATAGTTATCCCAAAGATTCTTTTTCAAGAGGCAACTGGACTTCCTTGTTTTTCTTTGAAGGTGCTTTGCTTCTCTTCCAAGAAGCTTCTTCAGCTCTGACTGGATGGTTGGGGAATTGAAGGATGTATACCGATGTATATCGATATACCCCAGATTGTTGGGGGCAATTAAGCTGACTTTGTAATAATGCCACTTGGCGGGTGTGTGAAAGCCCTAACAAGCAGGCATATACATAGAATGAAGGCTACTGCTAAGCTTGTAAGCCGCCCTGAGTCTTCGGAGAAGGGCGGGATATAAATGGGATTAAAATAAAAATAAATAAATATACTTCCCATTCCATGACTAGCTGTCTGCAAGGAGTATAAATCTTTCTATTCCTCCACCATCCAGTCAGAGCTGAAGAAGCTTCTTGGATGAGAAGCGAAAAAGAATCTTTGTGATAAGTTTACAGTTACTAAATAGACAACCGCTGACCCCACTGGGCCATCCTTTCTGAAAAATTTCTCCTTCAACAATGGCAGAACTTCTAAGTATTCAGAGATGTATCTGCTTTGAAAGTAGCCCATATTGAACTGTATAGCACAGTCAAACATCAGAAGTTGACCACAAGAAATATTTTATGACATTTGGTATTATGTCATAAGATGCTTTATGATTATTTTTATGTCATAAAATGTTTTATAAAGTTTGCCAAATTTCAGTTCCCTGGGAATCATGAGTCTCAGATTTTGTATGCATTTTGTAAGTTAGCCCATATGAGATACCCTGGTTGAAAGAAATGTTGCCATATGATGTACAATTTCACCCAGTAAAAGGTTATGGATCCAAAAGATAAATAGTATGTATAGATATCGTTATTGAACTTAACACTGCTGAAGACCAAGTCATCAGTTTAATCAGGAAACCTGATTAAGATTGCTTTGTAGGCTATTTCCACAATTTTGCCTCCTCTTTTTA
The DNA here is from genome assembly GCF_947247035.1 of Vipera ursinii. Classification (NCBI taxonomy): domain Eukaryota; kingdom Metazoa; phylum Chordata; class Lepidosauria; order Squamata; family Viperidae; genus Vipera; species Vipera ursinii. The sequence continues at coordinate 111,515,508 of NC_139512.1, read as the reverse complement.
TCTAATGCCCCTGAATCTGTTAAGGCTATCATTACAAATCAGTTGTGTACCGACAGTGGAATAAAGTAGCTTGAAATCAACTTCCAGTTGAGATAGCGGGTCAACATCAGTAACTGAGTTTAAATATGCTTGGGATAAACACATGTCCAGCCTCTGACAAACATAAAAAATAAAATAGAAATTAATTAAAAATAATGAATAAAAAGGGAAACAAACACAAAAGGCAGACTCGGTGGATCACCTAGGTCTTTTTCTGCAGTCAATTTTCTATGTTTCTGTTCAGTGTATAAGTGGATATTGCAACATATAATAAAATCTTGGGGAAATGAGCCAATTTAATCTGCATCAACTTGAACTGCATCCCTTAACTATATTTAAGATTGTGCTTAAATTCATGCCTTTTTCCAGAATACCATGTTTCCCCAAAAATAAGACCTAGCTTGATTTTTGTGGTTGGGCCTAATATAAGCTCTACCCCCCCCCAAAATAAGCCCTACTTACCCCACCCACTCTGTCCCTCCCTAAGTTTTTTGACAGGCCGGATCGTGTGCTTCCTCCCCCCCCCAGCCTTGCCTGCTTCTGGTGCCACCGCTGTGAGGTGGCCTGAATGTTAAGAGAGCAGGGACTGAGGCAAGCAGAGGCTGCCTCTTTTCTATCCCAGCCCTGGATTGGGGAATCCAGCAGGCAGACAATGGTGGGGACTGGCCGGGGCCTCAACCATCAGCTTCTCTCTTTCACACTCACCCCGAAGCAGCCTTCACAGGCAGCCTGCACTGCCCTGCGAGTTTTGCTGCTTTCCCTCTGCGGAAGGGTGGGAAAGAAAGCTGGGTGTCCTGAGATGTCCCACTCAGGGAAGCGACTCAGAAAGTTTCCCTCAGTAGGGGAAGAAAGCTTTGGAAACTGCCTTTTCATTTATATTCATCAGCAATACTGTAATCCAGACATGTCAAACACAAGGCCTGGGGGCCAGATCCTGCCCGCGAAGTGGTTTCATGTGGCCCGCGAAGCCATCCTGGAAACAGTGAGGGAACGGCCCCCACTGCCTTGGCCCTGGCCCAGAGACCGTCCTTCTGCCAGAGACCCTCAGATCTGTCCCACTCCTGCCCAGGCCCCCATAGGCACCCTTGATGCGAACGATGTAGAGCTGGCCATGCCCACCCAGTAGGCCATATGCACTCTACCCATGCCCATCCAGTAGGCCACGCCCACCCTGGCCATACCCACCCGGCCCCTTGAGGGCAACCGCAATGCTGATGCGGCCCTCAATGAAATTGAGTTTGACACCCCTGCTGTAATCCATCTGTTTATTTTTCAAAAAAATGATTTGTATTTACCATGATTAGCCTCCTTGAATGCTAATGGAAATGCGCGGTATGAATTCTGCACATGAGCTGCGGAAATACAGACACTCACACCCTCAAAGCTCACAACACTTCCTCACTCAGGGTGCACCACTTTACAGGGGTGTTCAATTTTGTGGCTCAGCCAAACTTTTTAGCTGTGGTGGGCCGCAGTTCCTATCACCTTCAGGAAGCCTGGGCGATGGAAACCTTAGGCCAGGCTCCTCGCAGCTTGAAGCAATCTGGCTCGCCCAGAGTCAAGTTGGCTGTAGCGGGAGGTGTGGCCCATCCCTGCCCTCCAGCTCTGCCACACATGTGGGATGAGCCTCCCGTGACGGCCAACCTGACCCTGGGCGAGCCGGATTGCTTACAGGGAGAGGCAGGGGGAGGACTGCAAAGGGCATGTGCAGCTCCTAGAGGCTCTGGGCACTGTTTTTGGCACAGCTGTTTTTGGCAGCATGTGTGCGTCTGTTTGCTGTTTACAGAGGCGCACCGTGGAGAGGTTGGCTGAGGTTTGAGGGATGGTCTATTCCCATTCGTAGCATGGCCGCCATCCAATCACCATGCCACCTCTTGGAAGGGCAACCTCAGCTGCCAATGCAGCGATGGGGAAGGTGGAAGGCAATCCCGCTCACCAGATCAGCCCGGTGGGAGTGGGTTGGGGTGAGAAACCAAGTGGCACCAAAAACAGCGCTTGGAACCTCCAGGAGCTGCAGGGATCTGTGTGTGCCCTTTGCAGTTATCCTCCTGCAACATGCAGCCTCTCCCTGTAAGCAGTCCGGCTCACCCAGGGTCAGGTTGGCCATCACGGGAGGCTCATCCCGCATGTGCGGCAGAGCTGGAGGGCAGGGATGAGCCACGCCTCCCGCGACAGCCAACCTGACCCTGGGCGAGCCGGATTGCTTCAGCTGCGAGGAGCCTGGCCTAAGGTTTCCATCACCCAGGCTTCCTGAAGGTGATAGGAACTGCGGCCTGCTGCAGCTGAAGAGTTTAGCTGAGCCACAAAATTGAACGCGCCTGTAAAACAGTGGTGCACCCCAAGCAAGGAAGCGTTGTGAGCTTTAAGGTGCAAGTGTCTGTATTTCCATGGCTCATGCGCAGAATTCACACCGTGCCTTCCCATTGGCATTCAAGGAGGCTAATCATGGTAAATACAAATCATTTGTTTGAAAAATAAACGGACGGATTACAATATTGCTGATGAATGTAAATGAAAAGGCAGTTTCCAAAGCCTTCTTCCCCTACCGAGGAAAATCTGAGTCGCCTAGGGGTGGGAGCACTGGCCAGACTGGGCCTTGTGGTGAAAAAATAAGACATCCCCCAAAATAAGCCCTAATGGGTCTTTTGGACTAAAAATAAATAAAAATCCCTGGCTTATTTTGGGGAAAACATGGTATTTCTTGACTTACGAATGGTCACTTTGTGATTTTTTAAAGTTACAAAGCTTCCCCCCCCCCGCCAATGCTGCTGGTTGCAAAGTTCTGATATCTGCTCTGTGGTCACATGACTGCATTTTGGGCATTTGGCCACCAGCCCACGTTTATGGCTGTTTGCAGGATCCCTCAGTTTACCACATTTTACTTCCAGTTTTCACCAAAAACACCCCATAGTGAACAATGTGAACACTTAACTGTGGTGATTCGCTTCCTGACCACCACAAAAAAGGTCATAAAATTGGGTTGGTCATGTGAGTGCCGCACTTTATGACCATCCAATGGGCAACTCCATTAAAGTCAGAAATTCCTGGACTGTTAGGGGAAAGGAAATATCTTTTTTGTTCTTTTTAAATAGTTTCTATTAGTTCTCTAAATTCTTTCATATTAATCTGGCTCTTACCCATTGTATAGATTTTCTACATTAATTGTCTATTTTTAGTTTAGCAATGGGAGAAGATTGTAAAATCATTTTGTACTTTCGTAGCATTAGGAAGTGAATTGTGTAGAATGCTTATTGCTGATGGAGCATGCAAAGAAATGGAACTGTAACAAAAGAAAAGATTGACAAAGGAACTTTATTATTTTAAAATAACCCCTGAAGAAAGTGGATAAGAACACAACATGAGATAATAACAGCTGAGTGGGCCGTGGTAAATATCTGCTATTTTTTCCTTACAACTTTTATTTTAGCTGATCTTTTAAAATTCATGTTGCTCATAAGAAAAATAACATTGAATCTCCATTTCCAAAAAAATAGTGTTTACAATTGCACTTGTAGGTCCTTAAATAAAAAGCAAGCTTGAATTTTACAATAAACAATAATCTGTGGCAATCACAAAACTTGGCATTAGCTATATGGATTGCATTCACAATATTCCTCCTCCAATTAGAAGGGCAGAAACGTGTGGTTTATGCTGTCGTCCCACCTATCTTTACCTGCCTATACAGAGAAGAAAACAAAATAGTTGTAGGCTAAAAAAACCCTGTTTAATATTGCTCTGCAAAAAAAAAAGTTGGCAAAGAGAAAAATGTGAACTGGTTTTATATGATTTGAACTCTGTGATCTTGGCAGCAAGAGGGATACATTGATACTAGGCGACAGATTTAGAGCGCAGCTAGCAGCTTCCTAGAAGTTGTTGCATTCCAACACAGTACCTGAGAGTTCACAGTGCTCTACAATTTAGGGAACACCATCTTTCATCATAGATCCAGGAAGCATTCTTGAGAGTATAATAGGAACAAACTGTGCAGTACAAAAATAGTGACCTAGTAACTGGAGCTTGTCAATCAGAAGGTCGGCAGTTTGGCGGGTCGAATCCCAAGTGCCACGTAACAGAGTGAGCGCCTGTTACTCGTCCCAGCTTCTGCCAACCTAGCAGTTCGAAAGCACGTAAAAATGCAAGTAGAAAAATAGGGACCACTACGGTGGGAAGGTAACAGTGTTCCATGTGCCTTTGGCGTCTAGTCATGCCGGCCACATGACCACGGAGACGTCCTCGGACAAGCGCTGGCTCTTCGGCTTTGAAACAGAGATGAGCACCGGCCCCTAGAGTTGGAAACGACTAGCATGCATGTGCGGGGGAACCTTTACCTAGTAAACTGGAGTTCTTTAGTGGAATAATTGGATGTGAGGGCGATCTGGCTGCGACATCTGTCACCCCATTGATCGCCAGGGTTGATTTGGCTGATCTGGCTGGCTAGGCAGGTGTCCCCTTCCTCCCTCACCGCTCCATGTGCATCCCTCCCGAAGCTGCACGCTCGGTGGAAGAGGATGATCATCCCAGATAGAAGGAGTGTACCGATCTTTGGTCAAGGGTATACAATAGTGGAATAATTTATTGATTGTAATTAAAATACTTATATGTAAGGGTTGCCACAAACTAGCAACAGCTCCCTTATATTTTTTGTTAATTTTTATAGCTGATGCAATTAGTTCTATTTATTTACCAGCAAATCACTACAGATCCTTAGCAGTTTACAAGACACCTGATAGAAGCCATCATTTCAGTTAAAGCATCTATAATAGATATAAATAAATTAAAGCAACCAATAACTAAGTCGCAACAGTATAAGGGTGTGGTGGAATCTGGAGCTGAAGTGAGGGGAGAAGTGAAAAGACTGGTAAGCCTTGAATCACTAATGGAAAGCAGATCCTCCCTAAACTTGCAGTGCTTATCTAGTAATTCCTGTGGTAAGTTTATTAGTCTGGCGAGATTCCTACAAATAGGCAAATAGCAACAAAGGTATCACTCTGATCAACTCCTTGTGTTATTTCTGGTCCCTTGCACCTGACTAAGGGTAACTTAATAATATAATTAAAAAAAATAAAACAAATCATAGGAAAACCAAATTAAATAATATTAAAAAAATAAATTAATATTGTTAAATTAAATGTAGTGATAACAAACTATTCAACCAAATGCTTTTCAGAAAAAAAATATTCAATAGCTTCCAGAACATTAGAACAGATGGAATAAGCTTTAATTCTCAGGAAATTGTATCCCACAAGACCTGAGTGGCAGCTGAGAAGCAGTGTCTCCTGGTCTCCATTCCCTTTACAGCAAGGGTCTCCAACCCCCAGGCCACAGATTGGTACCGTTCTGTGTCCTGTTAGGAACCGGGCCACACACCTGGAGGTGAGTGGTGGGCGAGTGAAACCAAAACTGTCCTCCCCTCCAGTCTGTGGAAAAACCGATCCCTGGTGCCAAAAGGGTTGTGGTTGCTGCCTTACAGTACTTCACAAAAGTGATGTTTGACCGAAAGCTTTTCCTAGGAAGAACATAATAGATGGGCTTATTTAGGTTGAAGAAAGCAGTCCTGTAAGAAACAGGCACCAAGCCTAGTAATGGTAATGCTGGTAATGACCTATAAAGCTCTGAATGGCTTGGGTCCGGATTATCTAAGGGAACACCTGCTGCCGGCATCAACTTCCCATCGTCCTGTGCGCTCCCACAGGGAGGGCCTTCTCAGGGTGCCCACAGTTAAGGAGTGCCGGCAGGTGATCCCCAGGGGGAGGGCATTCTCTGTGGGCGCGCCTGCCCTGTGGAATGATTTACCGGTGGAGCTTCGGACCGCCCCCCATCTGCGTACATTTCACCGGGATCTGAAAACTTGGTTTTTTGATCTATCAGGCCTGGACTGAAGGGGTTTTAGCTTTTAATATTGTTTTAATTGTTGGGCTTATGTAATTTAATGTATTTTAATTTATACTATTTTATATCATATTTTATGTTGCCCTGTAAACCGCCATGAGTCCTTCGGGAATAGGGCGGTATAAAAATTTAATTAAATAAATAAATAAATAAATAAATAAATAAATAAATAAATAAATAAATAAATATACTGATAATATAATTTACACATGTAAATTTCAGAAAATATGTAGGTATTAATGTTTTTTGAAATAAAAAGGAGAAATTCTTTAAAGGCTAAGAATAGGCGCATTTGAAATAAACTCCGGTCCATGAAATACAATCTAATAAATATTATGTTATCTTCCATTTCAAGAAAAGAAAGTAAATGTTTTATCTTAATGTCCTTAAAAATGGAATAGAAGGTCTGTCTTCTAACTAATGATTTGTTCATATTGTATTTATATAGGAAGAAGGAGCAGAACTGTTCCTCTTGTCCCCTCTCTGAAGGGGGACATGAAATATCAGGAATGAAAGTCTATGCCAGGGCTTTTCAACCAGTGGTACGGGTACCACCTGTGGTACATTGGCACCTGGCAGGTGGTATGCGACCATCCTAGAAAAGTGGTAGCGGGGGAGGGGAATGAGCTGAACTGGTGGCAGCACCGCACAAGCCTGAGCGAGAGATGGCTGGAGCTGCAGGGCTGTCAGGGCTCAGTGGAAGCACCAGGATCAGCGCCAGGCTCCAACTGGAACTCGGTGCTGATCCCAACACGCCTGCTGAGCATAGAAGTGCCAATCAGGTGGAATGTTGCAGCATCCCCAGGATCTTGTGATTTACATTCAGATGCTTGGCAACTGATTCATATTTATGACAATCACAGTGTCCCAGGGTCATGTGAAGTGACCAAAACCTGCTGCAACCACCCAGCAGATGGGGGGAATAAAAACCAAACACCCCCCACCCCACCCAACCCCCACTGCCAATCCTCAACAGAAATGCTCACAACGATGAAAACCTCAGACAGGAGGAAGAGTGCCATCAGGCGGGCAGGCAGGTGTCTTGCTTGGCTGTGGCTTGGGGGCACTTTTTTTTATTGAAAGGTTTTACAATACATTTTTTAAAAAAGACAAAACCCCTCCCAACCCTCTCCCCTCTCCCCAACCCTCCCCAACACCTCCCTCCCTTCCCCCTCCCCCCTCCCCGACTTCCCAGAGCTCAATACAGGGTATAAAAATACAAGCAATCATAGTCTACCATATGCAAACAACAATAAAATATTAAATCTATCGCACTTTAACTCTTATAAAATAACTACAAGCAATATAAATATCACATCAGTACTTATTCAAATGCTAGATGAAACTTTTTAGTCCCATATTTATTCTGGATATAATCAATCCATGTTCTCCACTCCACAATATATCTCAGTTGCAATTGATCTTTCAAGTACGCTGAAATCTTTGCCATTTCCGCCAGATTGGAGACATTTAAAGTCCATTCTTCTATAGTCGGCAGTTCTTCCTTCTTCCAATATTGCGCTACTAAAAGTCTCGCTGCCGTAATTAAGTTCAACATCAGCTTAATGTCCACAGCAGTAGTATCAGTAATAATGCCCAGTAAAAACAGTTGCGGACAAAACTTTATCCTTTTCTTGAATATCTTTTGCATGTCCCACCAAATTTTAATCCAAAAAGCTGCTTGGGGGCACTTTTTTCAGTGCCATTGTAACTTTGAACAGTCACTAAACAAACTGTTGTAAGTTGAGGACTACCTGTACTTCATCACTTTTTTCTTTTCTTTTTTTTTAGTCAAGTTTTTGACACCTTACTAGGCGACTGGTGGCACTCAGATGTTGCCATATCCTAAAAGTGGTACAATGGGTGAAAAGGTTGAAAAGCCCTGGTCTGTGCTTTCACTTGAATGCATAGCATTTTTCCTTTTTTGCTTATTGTAGATATAGGCAATAATATTAATGCAGGTCCCATAATCTATTTTCCATCATCACTCGTAGAATATGTACATTAAGACTTTTCATCTATAATATTCAAATAAATACAAAGTTAAACTCAATAACTGTTCGCAGTCGTAGTGAACAGTAGAAATACAATTTTCCAGAGGTAAAGTAATGCCTCCAGTAGAAGAAGAAAACATGATTTTATTTGAACATTAAATACATAAAATTATTGATTAGTCAACAATTTCATATCAGAGTCTTTAACATTTTTGTCGAGGAATTGCAACTCACAAGCCATCAATGTTTGTTCTAGGACAGTGTTTCTTAAAGTGTGGTCTGCATTGAAATGGCTGTGGCTATGGCCTTGGGAGTAAGAATCCTGGCTGATTGCAGGACTTGGATGCCCAGTTGATGATGGCAATAGGAGCCAGAGTCTGCAATTGTCCTGAGGAAGAACCAATGTCTCCTGTAACTGCCAACTGGCCAGGGACATGGTCTGCAACAATCTTGGCAGTTTCTTCCCTCCGCGTAGGATACAGGAGTTGAATGTACTATTTTGATTTGATCATGGTGGCTGATGGCTTGAAGGGATGAGTTAGACTAGCAAAGATATTGAGGGTTTTGGACCGTTTTGTTGGAGGGAGCTGGTCATGCCTTCTACCCCATGGTTGAGAGGCAGTGGCAGGAATGAGCCCTGGCTTATCAGGCCTATTGGATGTGAAGTTGTGTAGAGACCAGGTAAGAATGGGGTGGCTAGTGGGAGCATTGAGTAGATATGATGGTGTGAGTGAGGAGTGGGAGGCAGTGCTCAGGCTACACAATGGTTTCAGAAGCACTGGTAGTCTGAGTGGAGTCTAGTTCAGGGGTGTCAAACTCAATTTCACTGAGGGCGGCATCAGCATTGCGGTTGCCCTCAAGGGGCCGGGTGGGTATGGCCTGGGTGGGCGTGGCCTACTGGGTGGGCGTGGCTAGAGTGCGTATGGCCTACTGGGTGGGTGTGGCCAGCTCTACATCATTGGCATCAAGGGTGCCTATGGGGGCCTGGGCAGGAGTGGGACAGATCTGAGGGTCTCTGGCAGAAGAAGGGTCTCTGGGCCAGGGCCAAGGCAGTGGGGGCCGTTCCCTCACTGTTTCCAGGATGGCTTCGCAGGCCACATGAAACCACTTCGTGGGCTGGATCCGGCCCCCGGGCCTTGTGTTTGACATGTCTGGTCTAGTTCATCTCAAGTTATTTGTTGCTGAGTAGAGTAGGCAACTTTAGCTTAGGGATGGGTAGAGGTGGGGAGAATATGAGGGGGAGTGCAGTTATGAATGTAACACATTTGCCCAAATTGCACCAGTGTAATATAAATCTTTTAAATAAGTATTCTACAAATGCATAAATTTCCGTTTTTAATATGGTAAATATTGATACATATAGCCCATTCATATAATCCTCCAGTACAGATTGTGCATTAAAGCTGTCACCTTATTTCTAAGGCAGACATGTCAAACACAAGGCCCGGGGGCCGGATCCGGCCCGCGAAGTGGTTTCATGCGGCCCACGAAGCCATCCTGGAAACAGTGAGGGAACGGCCCCCACTGCCTTGGCCCTGGCCCAGAGACCCTCCTCCTGCCAGAGACCCTCAGATCTGTCCCACTCCTGCCCAGGCCCCCATAGGCACCCTTGATGCGAACGATGTAGAGCTGGCCATGCCCACCCAGTAGGCCATACCCACTCTAGCCACGCCCACCCAGTAGGCCACGCCCACCCAGGCAACACCCACCTGGCCCCCTGAGGTCAACCGCAATGCTGATGCGGCCCTCAATGAAATTGAGTTTGACACCCCTGTTCTAAGGCTTCATGAGAGGCTCTTGGCTGTCGCATGGGTCTTCTGTTATTCTTTCAAGTTTGGCTTTTAGGGAATGAATGAATAACCATTTCCCATCAGCCGAGATTGTCAGATAACATTTTCTCAGTTATCATTATGAAATTTAACATTCGTGGTTGGACAGTGAATGTATTGGGATCAGCTAAAATGAAAAAAGCAAGGTGTAAGCATTTATGTTTTCTAAAACTCTTCATTGTAAAAGGCAGGGGATGTACAAAAAGCAAGCAAATTCAAAAATTAGATTGGATGTTACAGCTTCCAGGGGCTTTTTAAAAATAATATGGGCTCAGTTTTAAAGTGTTATTTATAAGCACTGAGTATTGATAGTAAAACTGAGTGTTTTACTAGGTGGAAAGTTGTCCAAATTGCTGAATACTAATTAATGAAGAGAGAAGACAGAATCTTTTGTAATTCCTCTTAAGTTAGATAAGTCATCTCTGAATGTAGATGATTTCACCATGTTTGGTTAGATGTTTTCTTTAAAAAAAGCAATACAAAGATAAAGTGAAAACTAAAAATGTCAAAGTCCTATTCTTGGGGGAAAATTGCACCTCTGAAGGCTTTGAGAACATCCTGGTTCTGCTTGATTCCTAGAAAACAGTTAATGATTGTCCCTATCTTTTTTACCAGCTTGTCAGATTCCAAATATGTTTTGGTTCAGAAGGATTTCACTATAGGTTTTTTTTCCAGTTTTTACCTCAATGATCAGCTGCTATTTTATTGACCGCTTTTGAAGACCTCTTTAAATTTCAGCTTATATAAAATGTGCAACTCCAAATGCACATAGTGAGCGAAAAAATATATTTTTGAGGCATTTGCTGGTATTTCTCATGTGAGCCTAATTTAAGGTGATGTTATTCTTTTCCTTGCTTGAGATTATCATATCATCGGGTTTCCTACTACAGCTGTTGTGCAGGCTTGATTAGTTTCATTAAGTGAGTTTAAATAGCCAACAATGCTAACTGTTATAACAACCTTTTCAGTACTTGCAAGCTCTGGACAGTTCTCCCCATGGAAACTACCATTTTCTTCAGGATCTTTCAAAACAGGTGCAAAAAATCCCTTTTTGTAGACACTGATGGGTGACTCCTCTGAACCTGCATATGTAAGCAGTGAATTTGTGTTACTTTGCCTTTTAAATGCTATGTTAATATATTTTACATTACAGGTGTGCATGTACTTTGTCTTTTAAGTGCTGTATTGGTATATTTTATATTAGGACTGTGTGTATATGCATATACAAACACATATACATACTTAAAACTTTAATTTCTGCTAGTGAAAATATAAGACAAGTATAAACAGTGTGTCAGAAAAAAAAAATGATTTTTCCCCCCTTGTCAACAGGCAAGCTCACACTTTAACAGTCCTGTTTATCCTTACCTGCACCCTGGGCTATGTGACCTTGCTTGAAGAAACACCACAGGACACAACCTATAACACAAAAAGGTAAATAACAATGCAGTGTTGCCCACTTATTAACTGTTGTAGTTCATTGGGATACCACTTTTTTCAATTGCGGTTCTTTGATTGAGAAAGTCTTCAACTTACAACCATTCAGTTAACGATTATTCAGAGTTATGGTGGCACTGAAAAAAGCATCAAGTCTGACAATTATGATCATCACAGCATCTCCACGGTCACATGATCAGAAATTGGGCTCTGGCCAAGCAGCATCTATTTATGATGGTGGCAATGTCCCAGGGTTGTGTGATCACAATTTGCGACCATCCCAGCTTGCTTCCAACAAATAAAAAGAATGGGAGAAGCCAGGTTCGCTTAACAGCCTTGTGATTTAGTTAACAAATGCAATGATTCACTGAACAACCATGGCAAAAAGGTGTAAAATTAGGTGCGCTGCCTTGCTTACTAATGGAAATTCTGACCCCAGTTGTGGTTATAAGTTGAGGACTACCTGCATTTGGATCTGTTGCCCATTAAGTAATTGTTTCCTAGTCTTGTTTGAAAACTAATGTATAGTACATGATAAAAATATATATTAAATGTTGCATATTGATTAATCCTGCTTTTTAAAGAGGTTTCTGTTTATTAAATCACAAGATAATTTGATAACTCTAAAAAATCCTTCCAAGTTGAATATGTTTTCTTAATATTTCTCTATCTGATAAAGTTTCATTGAACTTACAAAGATTAGATTTGAAAATTAATGTATTCATACAAAATCAGGATTCATTCTACATGTAGTCTTAAACTTATGAGCAGTTGCTTAACAACTATTCAAAGTTGCAGTAGAATTGAAAAAAGTTACTTACGGACTGTCCTCAAAATTACATCACCCCGCAGTCATATGATCACATTTCAGATGCTTGGCAACTAGATATGCATTTACCAGATTTGTACTTGCAGCCACGTAATTAGCTTAACAACCACATGATTTGCTGAATGACTATGGTGACTTGCTTAACAGCTATCATAAAAATGGTTGTAAAATCAAGTCTGGTCACATATAGGTGTGTGTCACGTATGTGTTTCACGTTGAGAGAGGGCAACTAAATTTCATTTTTGATATGTGCCATTGTATCCACAGTACAAAAAAATGACAAGGTTATCTTCTATCTTATCTTATGATCACAATGCCTTACAACCAAAATTCTGGGCTCAAATGAGGTCATACGTTGAGGACTACCTGTATACTGCTTTCAGTGAAATAAAATATTGGACTACGGCTGGCTGCTTTCTGTAAGCTCAAAACTACTGAATGCTAGAGTATAACATACTGGAAAAAATCCTGCTTCTTGTGAATCTGATAGTGTGAGTAGTAGGGTATTGCAGAGTTGAAATGGAATGTAAACAAAGATTAATTATTTCATCAGTTGAACACCAGTCTAGTATAATCATTTCTCTGCTCTTTTCTCCCAGTGATTCTTAGAATAGAACTAAACTATTAAGGCCATAATTATTTGTGAAAAGGTGGAAGGGTATTTTGTGAACTCATTGTTGAAAGGTAATGCATATATATTAAGTAGGTAATAAATTAGTTATATAAAGCAGACATACACTTTGAGAGTGAACTTTCATCTGCTAATTTATGTGGCAATTCATTGGAATAGCCTGCCAGCTGAATTATTGCTAAATTTTGATTAGTGTAATTCTGGAGGCAAAATTGTACTAAAATATTTATAGGTATCTTATATCTGGCTGACACATTAGCACTTAGAACAATTAGACTTCATAACTTAGTTTGAATTACCTTATCTGAGTTTAATGTACCTGAACATGACTTTTGCCCTATTGTGCTTGTCCTACTGTGACATGAATTATCTGTAAAACAGTCACTAGTTTTGCAATAAGATAGAATATTATACTCAGTGAGCGATGTTGGATTAATCATTTTCTTAGCCTAATTTATCTCAGGGTTGTTATTTAAGGAGGTAAATTTAAAGGATACAATGCCATGTATGTAGCTTTGAGTTCCTTGAAAAAAGGCAGGATATGAATGCAGTAAATAATAATAGTTTATCAAGTAATCATTTGGCTCCTGAAATATGCATTGTTTTGCTGAGGAATCATAGGGTGGGAAAAGTTTTACATATGTCTGAGAACTAATGATTGGATGAAATTAATTCCTAATGCTAAAGTTTGGAATGTAACCAAATATATCTACCTACTAATTAACTTAAGGATATATAGTTATAATTTTTTGGTCTTTCAATTCATTTGTTACTCTTTTTTAAAAAATAATAATAATACATTTCTCTTAATAGTTTGATATCTTTAAAAATCAGTGCTGTTTATGGGAAAGAATAAATAATAAGAGCCAGTTTGGTGTAGTGATTAAGGCACCAGGTTAGAAACCAGGAGATGGTCAATTCTAATCCTGCTTTAGCATGAAAGCCATCTGGGTGACTTTGGGATAGTCACTCTCTCTCAATCCAACTCACTTCATCGGATTGTTGTGGAGAAAATAGGAGAAGGAAGGAATAATAGGCATGTTCACCATTCTGAATTATTTATGAAAATAATAATGGCAAAATATAAGATCTGAATCAGGCAAGTATTGTTTATATGTTTTTTAATGGCTGATGGATTTTTATCCTCATTATTGCAGTCAGCACAAACACACTGCTTTGTGTCTATGCGGCTTTCTAAAACATAAACTTTGATTTTGATCAGTGTGCACAAAACAAATTCACAAATTAATCAAAAGGCAAGCAAATTGTCCATTGGAAAGCTAAAGATAAGTCAGGATTTATGGCAAGTTACATGAGCTATAGATCATTCTCAATAATATTATATCAAACAGATATTAAACAGGGTGACTGCACACCTAGTAACATGCCACTTTTTGCCTTCTGATAAATTAATTCTGCTACAAATAAAATTGTTGAGTGTCCCATCTCCCAAAAGGTGGAAGGGGCGGAGGACTGAGATCATTTCTTTCTCTGTGTTGTGCTTCAGAAGTACTTAAAGCTCTCTGTGAGATTGGGGATGAGAATTTGCCCTTTTCTCAAATTTGGAAAGGCAGAAAATGTTAAATATTATTTTTTGCTGACAGCATCTAAACTCAGTAAAAATTCAGTAATCCACTGTCAGGATATCAAGGGACAGCTTTATATATCATGCTTGAATGTAGAAAAAGTACATTTTTATTGATCCAATAAAGCAAAAATTGAAATATGTGAACAGTTTTATTGTTTTTTAGAAAGAGAAACCAATTGTTTTGAATGCTTCAAGAGTTATTATCTTAAGCCAGACATGTCAAACACAAGGCCCAGGGGGCCGGATCCGGCCTGCGAAGTGGTTTCATGTGGCCCGCGAAGCCATCCTGGAAACAGTGAGGGAATGGCCCCCACTGCCTTGGCCATGGTCCAAAGACCCTCCTTCTGCTAGAGACCCTCAGATCTGTCACACTCCTGCCCAGGCCCCCATAAGCACCCTTGATGCGAACGATGTAGAGCTGGCCACGCCCACCCAGTAGGCCACGCCCACCCTGGCCATACCCACCCGGCCCCCTGACGGCAACCGCAATGCTGATGCGGCCCTCAATGAAATTGAGTTTGACACCCTTGTCTTAAGCAGTCTAACTTACCATAGTACTGGTGTCTATAGGTCTTTATTTCAACTTTTCTTAAAGGGCTGAACTAAATTGTGAGCTCATGAGACGGGTTTTTTTTTGTTTTGTTTTTTGAGAAGCTTCTCCTTACTCGGTGAACCTTTAAATGGATATGAGAAAAATAGTTTTAGCTATTGCTTAGATGAGACATTAGCTTGATCCATTTCAAACTGGCTTCAGAACACACCATGGGGTTGTGACGGCTTAGTTGGTTTGTGTATATTTGGGAATTGGCATGGGGAATGAGACTCTTTGGGTATTTCTCAGCAGCTCAGTGGCCATGGTATCTTTCTAGATTATCTGAATGTTTTGGGAATAGGAGGCACACTTTATCAGTTCTGTGTCTTAGGTAATTTCAAATGGTGTCACTTGGATATAGTTGCTTCTTGAAATGAGAGCTGTTACTATATTGTCCCCCAGGGCTCTGTTTCGCCTCCAGTGCTTTTCAGTATCTGCATGATAGAAGAAAGCATCAGGAAATTAGAGCTGGATTTTATCAGTTGTACTGAATCCACCTAATCTGTTTTTGGATGTGGGTCACACTTTCCTTGAATTGATTAGGTTTATGATCTGGGGCCACATCTGAATTGGAATCTCTGATATCCAGTTTGAGGTAATAGCCAAGACCACCTTTCATCATGTGTCAATTGCATCCCTTCCTGGAAGAAACTATTACACTATTTAAATTATTGTGCATGTAACAGTAACCTCCAGTTCTCAGTATTACAACATGGTCTATGTAGGTATATCTATATTTGTGGTATAGGACATTCCATTGGTATAGAACCTAGATATTAGATTGTTCTTTGGAAGAAGTTAAAGACACTATGTAACACTGACATTAAGTCATTTTCTGACCACCATGTTCTTAGATTAATACAAAATATTATCTTCAAACTCTTGTATTTTTTGACTACTTGAGAGAATGCCTTTTTCTATATGATCTTACCTGCTCATTGAGATAATCTGAGAAGTTTCACCATAGTTGCTTTGGTCTTATCTCAGGGTAAATTAGGATCAGGCCTTTTGTATAGTTGCTCCACTTCTTTGGAACCGCCCTGAGTCCTTCGGGAAAGGGCGGTATATAAATTCAATAAATAAATAAATTCAATAAATAAATATAAACCCCACTGAGTTAAGAGGTATAAAGTAGAATGGAATGGAATGGAATCTAACCTTGGAGGGCTTCTAGTCCAGCCCCCCACTCAAGCAGGAAAACCTATACCATCTCAGCCAAGTAACTGTCAAGTCTCTTCTTAAAAATCTCCAGTGATGGAACATCCACGATGTCTGAAGGCAAGCTGTTCCACGTTGTCCTCACTGTTGGGCAGTTTCTCCTTAACTCCAGGTTACTTCTCTCTTTGATCAGTTTCCAACCATTGTTTCTTGTCCTGCCCTCTGGTGCTTTGGAGAATAATTTGATCCCCTCTTCTTTGTGGCAGCCCCTCATATACTGGAATACTGCTATCGTGTCACCCCCATTTCTCCTTTTCTTTAGACTAGCCAAACCCAAATCCTGCAGCCATTCTTCCTATGTTTTAGTCTCCAGGCCTTTGATCATCTTAGTTGCTCTTCTCTGAACTTTTTCCAAGGTCTCAACATCTTTTTTGTAGTACGGTGACCAAAACTGATTGCAGTATTCCAGGTCTATGCCTTGGGAGGGGAACTTGGATATAGAATATTGATTTTATAGAAAACTGAATGCAGATCTTCCAGGAGGTTGATATTCTTACGTCTAAACAAAAATAAACCTTAAAAAGCATTTGCCCTTAAAAGGGTCATGCAGGTCGTATGAGGCAGTTCCCATTCATACAGCACTTGTGATTGCAATATTGATCTCTTGGAAATCAAAATGCTAATATTTCCATGGGTTGAAATGAAAAAACTGCCACTTGCTTTTCAGTCTATAGAAAAGGAGACATGGCTATGCTAGGAGCAGAGCTTTCTAGTTCAGGTTGGCAGTGGGAGGAAAGTCTCAATACGGAGAACTAGGAGTGACATGATAGCAGCGTTCCAATATCTCAGGGGCTGCCACAAAGAAGAGGGAGTCAAGCTATTCTCCAAAGCACCTGAAGGCAGGACAAGAAGCAATGGATGGAAACTAATCCAGGAGAGAAGCAACCTAGAACTAAAGAGAAACTTCCTGACAGTTAGAAGAAATAATCAATAGAACAACCTGCCTCCAGAAGTTGTGAATGCTCCAATAGTGGAAGTTTTTAAGAAGAGATTGGACAGCCATTTGTTTGAAATGGTATAAGGTTTCCTGCCTGAGCAGGGGGTTGGACTAGAAGACCTCCAAGGTTCCTTCCAACAACAACAACTTTCTTTCTTTCTTTCTTTCTTTCTTTCTTTCTTTCTTTCTTTCTTTCTTTCTTTCTTTCTTTCTTTCTTTCTTTCTTTCTTTCTTTCTTTCTTCTTCTTCTCCTCCTCCTCCTCCTCCTCCTCCTCCTCCTCCTCCTCCTCCTCCCCTTTCTTGTTCCCATTCTAGCCTTAGCAGACGAGATGCATTAGGAAGCAGATCCTCTGCATATTTTTGCAGCTGAATTTTGGATAAGGAAAATACATGTAGAGAAGCAGATTGCTTGGATTCCAGGTTTCTACCCTTAGGCCTTTGCATTCTCTCTGTTATTAAACTGAAGTCATCCAGCTGGTGGCCTTTCAGTCAGAATGACTTTATTTACTTTTTTACTTCCTTAATCCCTGAGCCTAATGTGGGAGACATCAGCTTCAAAGAGAAGTATGGACTATTGCTATTTGGCAGTATCTTATTACAAATCTTCTTGAATCTAGGTAGGGCAAAATTCCTTTTTCTAAGATAAAGGGCTCTTCCCCACCACCATGTTTTTTGTTTGCTTGTTAGATTTGTTAAGGCTGCCCAACTGTAGAAAGATGTTAGTGTGTTTTCCTCCTATCCTTAAAAAAAAATAGGTCAGTACTAATAGCATTGCCCCCCAGCTTCTAGATTGCTTAATCTAGGGGTTGAATAATGTTTCTGTTGTAACTAGTCAGCTTACATGTTTTTTTTCAGGAAACTGTAATTTTAAAACAGGAAAGGTGACTTATATCCGTTCTTGGTGATTTAATTTGCCTTGATTGAAATTAGCCCATTTTCCTGCTCAGTAACTAAACTTGTATTTTGGAGTTCTGTCTGGTAGATTTAATTCAATGGTTATCTCCTCCCCACCCATATCTAGACTACCTTCTTTGGAGAATAATGTTTGAGGGACACAAGTAAACTTCTTAAATAAAATCCTAATAAACTTTCTCTGTCTTTAGATCCCTGTTTCCGTATAATAATCTGCACAAGAGCTAATTCAAGTTAGCAGAATTTCTTTGATATAGTATTAAAGTAATTCTCACATACACTCATCATATAACTTACTGATAAGCTGTTATAATGATGGATTCATATATCATGCTAGGTTATTTATTTGTATGCTGTCCATTCCTAAAGGCTGAGACAGGTGCAAGATTTAAATTGGAGTAAGGGAAAGAAGTCATGGAGAATATTTTTGTGGTTGGTAAGAATTGAAAACAACTCGATGGCATATAATTAATCAGTAAATCAGTCACAGGAAGCAAGATAGACAGCATTGCCACTCCAGGTATTTCAGAAGTGAGTGCAGATTGTGCAGGCTAATGCCTTTTGATAAAATGTGTTAGTTGGAAAAGATGTTATCAGACTCCTGAATTTCTGCAAATATCTCTTAAGAAAATTTCCTTCTTACTGATATGGCTAGCCTAGAAATAAAAAAAACATCAGAATAATTACTTAAAGCAGGGGTCTTCAAACTTGGCCCTTTTATGACTTGTGGACTTCAACTCCCAGAATTCCTCAGCCAGTGTGTCTGGCTGAGGAATTCTGGGAGTTGAAGTCCACAAGTCATAAAAGGGCCAAGTTTGAAGACCCCTGACTTAAAGTATCCCCTCTTAAGCTGAATGTATAAGGTTGGCCCTCTTTCTCCCCTTTTTAAAAAGATATGTCTACTTTGTATAACAGGATTAGATTGGAATTAACAGAATAAGAGCTATATTTTAATTTGGTTAAATTGAACAATTTATTGGTTAGATTTATTGGTTATTTCCAGGCTTCAAGATTTCATTCTAAAAGATATTTTAAATTGGCAGTTTGTCAGATTATGATGGCTAGAAGCTAGATAGATCAGAGTCTATTGGTAGATTTTTTGGTCATCTGCATTAGTTTGTCAAGGATTTCCAAACTATAATAGCACTAATGGAAAGATTTTTCTCCCTTGTCTAAACTGGGTTGTTAAGATGAAAGTTTGGTTGTTTGGCCAGGTCTATAAACTCATTTTTGAGGCTGAAAATAATTCCTATGTTGCCACCATTTAATATTTGGTTCTAGTTGGTCAGTTCTGTAAAAATCGAATTATAGAAAAATAGTTATGTAGCTATCAAACCCAGTCCCTGCTAGATACAAAACATTGCAAACTAAGGTTTGTCACTGTCGTAACTAAAGTTCATGATACTTCATCAAGACTGGACTGCCTTAAAGGTTTCATTCATTCAGTAATAAATATTATCATGGTTCAAAAATATCCACAATGTAAAATCTAAGGCAAACAGAAAACAAAAAATAATACTGACATATTGACTATATCAAGATTGCATGTAACCAAATTCACTAATTCTATAGAAATTGGAAAGAGCCCACTGATCATTCATTCATTCATTTATTTGCATCAGCCTTTACTATTTTTACAAATAACTCAAGGCAGTGAACATATCCAACTCAACTTCTTCTCTTGTTTTCCCCACAACAACAACCCTGGCAGATGGGTTGGACTGAGAGAGAGTGACTGGCCCAAACTCACCCAGCTGGCTTTCATGTCAGGCTTTAAATGCTGCTGTACAGAATTTGACTGCGTTATGTGTAAAGTATGATGCCTATTTATAGTAAGATGACACAATAATTGTCTGGACAACCTGAAATATTTAGTTTAAAAAAATTGAACTGACTTACTCTGCATGTTTTTGTAATATTCTTAATAAATAAGATGTAGCTAGCTGTTTTGTTTGCAATTGACTCACATGTATGCTACTTCCTCCTAGGAAATCTTAATAAACTAGTCATCGACATCTACCAAGGCAGATGGTAATACCATATATTAAAGGGAAACCAGGAGAGGCCTCTGCAGTATCTAGGGTAATTCCAAGATAGCAAGATATCTATTTCTGAGACTTAATGTCACTGGAAAAGAGGTTTAGATGGTTTTATAATCTATGTCCATAACTCATTGTTTAAGAATATCTATAGATCATTTATAATTCATTGACACCAGAAATACCTATGTGATAGTAATTAGTCCAGTGAGGCTAGTCCAACCGATCTTAATCAAGGTTCATTTAAGGAGTCAAGCCTGCTAGGCAAAACATCCATTTTAGTTCAGTCACTAGCCAAGATAAAAGTAATAATCGTATCTCCTAATTTTATATTGCATGAACAGTCAACATGTTAATAAATGCAAGTATTGTTACAATATACTGAGGACTGCTTTGTTCTTAATGTTTTACAGAGGTATTGTAGCCAGCATTTTAGTTTTTTTGTGTTTTGGAGTCACTCAAGCAAAAGATGGTCCATTTTCAAGACCCCATCCAGGTAATCCAAGTAGCCCATAGCATTAAAATAGATGGATAAAGTAATCTTATGTAAACTTTGAAAACTGTCATTTTTAATACTATCTATCAAAATTTCCTTAACAAAATCTGTCGTAGCATTTTGAAAATCCTAATCTGATCCCTGTCCAGACTAACCATGTATTTATTGGAATAGATTCTGTGTGCTTAACATACGGCTGTATATTGATGTAAATTTCCCAATTTCTTGTTTAATTTTATAACATATTTAGAAGAATATATAAGTATTGTTTAAATTAAAAATCATATCATCAAAAAATTTAGATATGTATCTAATATTATACGTTACCCATATGTTTATGAAAGCTTCTCCTTACTGTACTTAATAAAAATAACATGATAAATGAGAAAATGATTATTGCAAATAAATGAGTGCTGAGCATTGTGAAAGTTGCAAAAGTGACATGAGTTGGTGAACATGTCATGAAACTGCTAATAGAAGATACATTGTATATTTCATGAATGGTTCATGTGAACACTTGTACGGTACTTCTGGGGATTTGAAGTCTGTAGTCCAGACATGTCAAACTTGTGATGTCAAATGATGTCGTGCAACGTATCGGAACTTTTTCCCCGTTGCTGGCAATGGGATGGGCGCGGTTTCCTCATGACACATCCGGCCCGCGGGCCGACAGTTTGACACCCCTGTTCTAGTTCATTATTTGTCAGCTTTTCCATGTTGAAGAGACACTGGGCAGTCCAGATTTTGGAGAAGTTTTTTTCCCCACTTCAGTACAAATATTGTTATTCTTGTCAGGGAAGGATGTTTCAGTAAGCATGTGTCCTGGTGAAACAATCAAAGCCATGTTCATTTTAAAAATATACATAGCCATTCTAACAAAGTGTTCATATTTCGAAAAAAACTATCATATATTTATTTCTCTGTAGCTAAAAAGCATTAAGAACATCTTCATAATGGAAGGTATAAAATCAGAACAATAATTTAAAAAATGCAATATGTCTAATTCAAATTAATTTTAATGACACTGGAAGAGTTTTTTTTATAATGCTTAGATACTATGAAGTACATTTTACTTTTGCAGTCATATGTGCCAGTAACCTATTCATGAAATAACATATGTAATAATTAAAATAATAAATACACCATTTAAAGTAGTATTATTCTGAATGGAACTTCTGAAACTCACATCTGTAAACTGTTATTCCTTAAAGTACTTGCAAATTCTAATTTACCAATGTGAATAGTTTTGAGAAGGTATTCCAAGTAATTGTGGGTCCACATTCTTTTAGCTTGGTTCAGCCCTTTATTTTGATCAGTATGACCAACAAATCAATCTTACCTGTCTAAATAAGGTGTTGTGTTTTCTTAATAGTAAAATAAGAAAGTTCAGCACAAGATATTGATTGTTTAATTTCTGGTATTTCCAGAATACCCTTTTATTCGTTCTTGGGATGTTTATTTGGTGACATTACCCTTATCTGTAATTTCCTTGACTTTAAACCTTTCCACTTTGAAATGATGATGTGATATGAAACTGAATAAGTCAGATTTGCAACATAGATGAAGTCAGATTTACTTTCACTACAATTCACAGCTTTTTATAATTTGTAATGTAAGAATGCAGCATTCTGTGTATATTAGCCAAGTTGTAAGGGTGTTTTGCCCTACTTTGAACCTTGTTTCATTCTTATTAATAATTTAAAAAATATGGAATAATACTGCAGTTGTAGAACAAAAATCTAAGGCAAGAAGCCCACTAAAATTTAATTCTTAAGAATTGATCAAAGTACTCCACAATTTGCTGCCCCAAATCTCTTTTTGGGAATGAGTGGATTGTAAATCCTCAAAATATGGAAGAATTTTCTCTGTAATTGATTTCACTAACCTTTTCGAGCTAGTCATTTGGGCCTTTTGTATTTTTATTTTTAACAAGGCTTTCTATACTTCCTTCAAAGCATGTAGAATTCCATACAAATGAGGTTTCTTATTATTCCTAGATTCTATAGGTACTAGTTTAGCCTTATGCCCAACTGTAATATATCTACGTTTTTCTTTTTTGTTAATTTATTCTGCTAGCTTACTGGAGGTTTTGGCTATGCGTCAGTGTTGTCTATGAACTTTTCCTCATTTTCATACTTTTTCAGGTAAGGAATTTAAAGTTTGTATTTTAAAGAAAACCTTAAAGTTAAAAAAGTATAGAGTATAATCATCAGCTTCACTTCTTACCATGAAAGCTTATGCATAAGTAACATCATTCAATAGTCTATCTGACTATTGTTATTATAATAACCCCTCCCCTTTTAATATATTTTGGTTAACTCAAGACAGTAAACATACCTAATACTCTCTCCTCCTATTTCACCACAATAAAACCCTGTGACTGGCCCAAAAATCACCCAGCCAGCTTTCATGCCTAAGGCAGGCTTAGAACTCACAATCTCCTGATTTCAAGGCCAGCTCCTTCACCATTACACCAAACTGTATTTCTAGTATTACAGTACAATATATAATGCAGCTTTCCCCAACCTAAGCATCTTGTGGATTTCAACTCCCAGAATTCTCAGCAGTAAGTTTGATTTAATCTGTTTGGCAGTAACTGCAGGATCTTGGGTTGAGATCTTTCTTATATCTACTGAACTTTCTGTAACTGAAGATTCCACAGAATTAATCTGGACCTTCTACAAATAAAATGGTTCTTTCCCGTTTGCAGTGCAGGAATCAAAATTTTATTTTAACTCAGTTGTTTTAGACATGCTTGTAAACATTCAAACAACACTTTTAACTTATATCTTCCTTTGGAAAGTTTAGGATGGTTTGCTTTCTGTACTGGGACAAACCATTTAGCTAGTAGGATAATTGCTCTGCCGAAAATTTTTAGCCCTTTTTCCAGGTTTCAGGTCATCCTCAGAAGGAAAAAATTACATCAATCTCAAATGGATAACGGCTAGTTTCCCTCTCTTTTTCAAGCAGAAGCAATGGCAATGTTCATATAACTTTTTCACTGGGTCAAGGGTCAAGTTGATTTGTCATATGATTGCCAAACCCCAGACAAGATCGGGGAGGGTCATTTCAATTATGATACAGCTAATGTGAATTTTTAGTGAAACAATTATTCTTAGAAAGTTTGGAAAAGCAAAAGGCATATTTTCTTAGGGATGGCCATAATCTGTAGAAAACTGATAAATCTTTGATTTTAAAAAAATTATAAGAACTAAATGGACATTAACAGTATGCATGAAGCAGAAAAATGTTTGAAATGAAATATTTAGAATGGCTTTTTAGAACATGGAATATAGTATGTTCTGAATGAAGTTTGTTCCAAAAGAATAAAATTTGAAACATTCTAAATTTTCCTTCATAAATAATCTTATTCTCTTACTTTTTCATCCCACAATTGCAAAATTAGATTGTGTGGTAGTTCACGATGAATGCGACTTGGTATCCAAAACAAAGACAATTTTACATTGATCTTAAATATAATAAACAATGGTTTTTTTATTTTTTACAAGCATCATTTCAGCTAATGAAAAAAACAGTTAAGCATACTTTCTGCGGCAAGTGCCCCAGCCAAACAACATTTCCCAACAAAGAAAGAACAGTCATCCACAGAACAGTTCCAAAAATACACTTCTCCAGCTATTCAGCTGTACTTTGTTCCCAATACTTATGTGAAGAACACTCATATATCTGGCAAACCTGGCTTTTCGATTTATCAGGCCTGGACTGAAGGGGTTTTAGCTTTTTAAATATTGTTTTAATTGTTGGGCTTAATTTAATTTATTTTAATTTTATATTATCTTTTATATTGTATTTTATGCTACCCTGTAAACCGCCCTGAGTACTTCGGGAATAGGGCGGTATAGAAATCTAATTAAATAAATAAATAAATAAATAAATAAATAAATAAAATCTAATAAAGTAGAATATTTGTAGCTCAGGTTGACATGAGGGGTCGTTGTTGCTCTCTGAGCTTGCTTGTTTTCTTGCATAAGTTTCATTACCCAAACTAGGTAACATCATCAGTGCTACTGTGTTTCCCCAAAATAAGACCTACCCTGAAAATAAGACCTAGCTTGATTTTTTTTGAGAGTGGGCCTAATATAAGCCCTACCCCCAAAATAAGCCCTGGTTTTGGGGTGAGGCACATGCCTAAAAATCAAGCTAGGGCAGGGGTGGGGAGTGGAGCTGCCTCACGTCCCCTACACCTGCATACCTTAGGACCGCTGCAGCCAGGCCTCCCATCCCCCAACACCAGCCACGCTACTGCCCAAGTTCTTTTGTGGCCAATTGCCACATACAGTTTTTGCATTTGCTACCTATACATAGTATACTTGGAGAAATACCTGAAAATGAAATAATAAAATATAAGGAAGTGTGTAAAAAAATTGCTGTATGTCAAATACTTACAGTGCATTCAGAAAATATTCAGACCCCCTTCACGTTTGTCAGTTTTGTTATGCTCACATTCTATAGTTGTTGAAATTCATTTTTCCCTCATTAATCTACACTCAGTAACCCATAATGACAAAGTGAAAACAGAATTTTAGAAATGTCTGTAAATTTTTAAAAAGAAAAAACTGAAATATCACATTGGCATAAGTATTCAGACCTTTTCCAACATTTGAAATTTAGCTCAGGTGCCTCCCAGTTCTCTTGATCATTGGTGACATGTTTCTATACCTTGATTGGAATCCACCTATGGTAAATTAAATTGGACATGATTTGGAAAGACACACACCTCTCTATAGAAGGCCTCAGAGCTGACAATGCATACTGTAGCACAGCAAAGGCCATGACGGCAAAGGAACCGCCTGCAGAACTCAGGCAGAATTATTGCAAGGTGCAGATCTGGGGAAGGCTACAATAAAATTTCTGCTGCACTGAAGATTCCCATGAACACAGTAGCCTCCATAATTTTCAACCAGGAGAATTAACTAGGACTCTTTCAAGAGCTGGTCGCCCAGTCAAACTGAGCAATCGAGGGAGAAGGGCCTTAGTAAGAAAGGTGACTAAGAATCCATTGGTCATTCTGATTGAGCTCCAGAGATCTTGTGTGGAAATGGGACAGAGTTCCAGAAGGGCAACTATCACTGCAGCCCTCCACCAATCTGGGCTTTATGACAGAGTGGTTATATAGAAGTCTCTCCTCAGTGCAAATCACATGAAAGCCCACTAGGAGTTTGCAAAAAAGCACCTGAAAGACACTCAGACTGGTGAGGAGCAAGATTCTCTGATCTGATGGAACCAAGATTGAACTGTTTAGCCTCAATTCTAAACATTATGTCAGGCAATGCTGATCACCTGTACAGTATCATCCCAACAGTGAAGCATGCTGTTGGCAGCATCATGCTGGAGGGAGGGTGGGGTGTTTTTCAGCAGCAGGGACTGGGAGACTGGTCAGGATTGAGGGAAAGCTGAATGGAACAAAGTTGGAGATATAATCTCAATGAAAACATGTTCCACAGTGCTCAGGGCTTCAGACTGCGCTGAATGTTCACTTTCCAACATGACAATATCCTAAGCACACAGCCAAAACAACACAGGGACAACTCTGTGAATGTCCTACAGTGGCCCAGCCAGAGCCCTGACTTGACCCCTATTGAGCATCTCTGGACGGACTTGAAAATGACTGTGCACCGATGGTGGCCATCCAACCTGACTGAGTTGAGAGGATTTGCAAGGAAGAATGGCAGAAAATCTCCCAATCCAGATGTGCAAACCTTGTTGTGTCATACCCCAAAAGACTTGAGGCTGTAAATTGCTGCCAAAGGTGCTTCAACAAAGTACCAAGTGAAGGGTCTGAATGTCAATGTGATATTTCAATCTTGTCTTTTTAATAAATTTACAGACATTTCTAAAATTTTGTTTTCACTTTGTCATTATGGGTTACTGAGTGTCGATTAATGAGGGGAAAAAAGAATTTTAATAACTGTTGAATCAGGTAGCAGCATAACAAAATTGAAAAAAGTAAAGAGGGTCTGAATACTTTCTGAATGCACTGTAATTATGTGACACACAGCAGTTTTTTTGCATATCTAGGTATTTGATTGTCCCTCAGCTATATTCTCTTTCTGTTCTCAGATAGCCCCAGCCAGTATCAGCAGAGATTGAACCAACATGTGCTGTTTTATTGGCTAATGCAGTCTTGAATTCTTTGTATCTGGATTTTTTTTAAAACAAGCCATTTGCAGGAATATGGGGTAGTTTGAAAGAATTGAATGAAATAAGCCTAAAACAAGTATCCAGAGTAGTGGATATCTTGTTCCTAGTTCCACACAAAATATGGCTGTTTCAAACTTGGTATGTTTTATACAGTCATGGCCGAAATTGTTGGCACCCTAGAAATTTTTCCAGAAAATCAAGTATTTCTCATAGAAAAGTATTGCAGGAACACATGTTTTGCTATACACAGGTTTATTATTATTATTATTATTATTATTATTATTATTATTATTATTATTATTAATTTAATTTAATTTAATTTGTATACCGCCCTTCTCCCGAAGGACTCAGGGCGGTGAACAGGGCAATACACAATAAAAACAAGATACAAAAATTAAAAATTATTAAAAAGTAATTAAACAGCAATGCCCGTAATAAATTAGTACAGATTAAAAGTTAAGACCAATTTATAAAACCCAACTCCATCCCATCAGGCCAGGCCGGCTTGTTCAAAAAGGTGGGTTTTAAGATCGCGCCAGAAGAAGCGGAGATAAGGCGCCATCCGGAGCTCGACCGGAAGATGGTTCCATAAATCTGGCACACCCACAGAGAACGCCCTCCCCCTGGGGGCCACCAGTCGGCATTCTTTGACCGGTGGCACCCTGAGGAGGCCCTCTCTGTGGGAACGTACTGGGTGGAGGGAAGTTGACACCGGCCGCAGGTGCTCCCCAAGGTATTCCGGACCCATGCCATGTAGGGCTTTGTAGGTCATTACTAACACCTTGAACCTCACCCGGAAGACAACTGGAAGCCAATGCAGCTCGCGGAGCAAAGGTGTGACATGGGAGTGTCGGGAAACTCCCAACACAACTCTCGCGGCTGCATTCTGTACCAGTGGAGCCTCCGAGTGGTCTTCAAGGGTAGCCTCATGTAGAGAGTGTTGCAGTAGTCAAGACGAGAGGTCACGAGCGCATGAGTGACCGTACGTAAGGCATCCCGGTCTAGATAGGGCCGCAACTGGCGCACCAGGCGGACCTGGGCGAAGGCCCCCCTAGTCACAGCTACTATATGGTCTTCTAGGGAAAGCTGTGAGTCTAGGAGGACTCCCAAGTTGCGAGCCCTATCTACAGGAGGTAATAACTCACCCCCCATAGAGAGGGGTGGGATATCCTGAGTATCCCGAGATGCCGGTACGCACAGCCACTCAGTCTTGTCAGGGTTGAGTCGAAGCCTGTTCCTCCCCATCCAGACCCGGACCGCCTCCAGGCAACGGGACATCACGTCGAGGGTATCACTGGGGTGGTTTGGGGTCGAAATGAAAAGCTGGGTATCATCAGTATGCAGCGTACTGATGATACCCAACTCCAAAGCCACGAATGATCTCACCCAGCGGTTTCATGTAGATGTTGAACAGGAGAGGCAAGAGGACCGACCCCTGAGGAACTCTACAAACGAGAGGCCTCACGGTCGACCTCTGCCCCCCTGCCAACACCGACTGCGAGCGTCCCAGGAGATAGGAGGAGAACCACTGAAGGACCGTGCCTCCCACTCCCAATCCCCTGAGACGCCGCAGCAGGATACCATGGTCGATGGTATCGAAAGCCGCTGAGAGGTCTAATAGGACTAGGACAGAGGAATATCCCCTGTCCCGAGCCCTCCAGAGATCATTCACCAGCGCGACCAATGCCGTCTCCGTGCTGTACCCGGGCCTGAAGCCCGATTGGTACGGGTCTAGATAATCCGCTTCATCCAGGACCAGGGGGAGCTGATGCGCCACCACACTCTCAACAACCTTCGCAAGAAAGCGAAGGTTGGAGACCAGACGAAAGTTATTTAACACAGCCGGGTCCAAGGCAGGCTTCTTGAGGAGAGGTCTCACCACCGCCTCTTTCAAGGCGGCGGGGAAACTACCCTCACTCAAAGAGGCAGATATAACCGCCTGGAACCAGCCTCGTGTCCCCTCCCGGGTTGCATAAACCAGCCAGGAAGGGCACGGGTCCAATAAACATGTGGTGGAGCTCAGCCTCCCCATAATCCTGTCCACTTCCTCCGGAGTTACAGGATCGAACTCCTCCCAGGTAACATTGACAAGACCACCCGTGTCCTGATCGTCCGACTCTGCCCAGTCGGAGTCCAGACCGGTCCGAATCCGAGCGATTTTGTCCGGCAGATGTTGACTAAACTCCTCGGCACGCCCCTGCAAGGGTTCCTCACTCACCTCCTGATTAAGGAGGGAGCGGGTCACCCTAAACAGGGCGGCCGGGCGATTATCTGCGGACGCGATGAGGGCAGCGAAGTAGTTAGACCTTGCCACCCTCATCGCTGCGAGATAAGACCTAATATGGGTTCTTAGTCGCAATCGGTCGGATTCAGATCGGCTGGACCTCCAACCGCTCTCTAGGCCCCGTCTCCGACGCTTCATTTCCCGGAGCTCCGCGGAAAACCATGGAGCCCACTGGGATCTGCACCGGGTCAGGGGCCGCAAGGGTACAACTCGGTCAAGTGCCTCCGTGGCCGTCCTTTCCCAGGCTTCCACTAAGGCATCTGCCGAGCTGTGAGCAGAGGAGGCAGGTGGGGACCCCAGTGCTGCCTGGAACCTCTCAGGGTCCATTAAGTGTCTGGGGCGGAACCATCTAGTTGGCTCAGCACCTCCACGGTGGGGAGTGGCAAAACGGAAGACCAGCCGCAGGAGATGATGATCGGTCCATGACAGGGGCATAACAATTGGAGAGCCCCCACCAAGATCATCTAACCACCGTCTAGATAGGAAAACCAAATCCAGGGTGTGACCTCCCACATGAGTCGGTCCATGAATTACTTGCGTCAGGTCCATGGCCGTCATGGAAGCCATGAACTCCCGAGCTAACTCAGATACTCCTCCCAGGAGTATTCCCTTTGTGTGTATTGGAACACAACAAAAAAAGGGAGGAAAAAAAGCAAATTGGACATAATGTCAAACAAAACTCCAAAAATGGGCCAGACAAAATTATTGGCACCCTTAACTTAATATTTGGTTGCACACCCTTTGGAAAAAATAACTGAAATCAGTCGCTTCCTATAACCATCAATAAGCTTCTTACACCTCTCACCTGGAATTTTGGACCACTCTTCCTTTGCAAACTGCTCCAGGTCTCTCTTATTGGAAGGGCGCCTTTTCCCAACAGCAATTTTAAGATCTCTCCACAGGTGTTCAATGGGATTCAGATCTGGACTCATTGCTGGCCACTTCAGAACTCTCCAGCGCTTTCTTGCCATCCATTTCTGGGTGCTTTTTGACGTATGTTTGGGGTCATTGTCCTCCTGGAAGACCCAAGATCTCGGACACAAACCCAGCTTTCTGACACTGGGCTTTACAGTGCAACCCAAAATCCTTTGGTAATCCTCAGATTTCATGATGCCTTGCACACATTCAAGGCACCCAGTGCCAGAGGCAGCAAAACAACCCGAAAACATCATTGAACCTCCACCATATTTCACTGTAGGTACTGTGTTCATTTCTTTGTAGGCCTCATTTCATTTTCGGTAAACAGCAGAATGATGTGCTTTACCAAAAAGCTCTATCTTGGACTCATCTGTCCACAAGATGTTTTCCCAGAAGGATTTTGGCTTACTCAAGTACACTTTGGCAAACTGTAATCTTGCTTTTTTATTTCTCTGTGTCAGCAGTGAGGTCCTCCTGGGTCTCCTGCCATAGCGTTTCATTTCATTTAAATGTCGACGGATAGTTTGCGCTGACACTGATGCTCCCTGAGCCTGCAGGACAGCTTGCATTCCTTTGGAACTTGTTTGGGGCTGCTTATCCACCATCCAGACTATCCTGCATTGCAACCTTTCATCAATTTTTCTCTTCTGTCCACGACCAGGGAGATTCGCTACAGTGCCATGGGTTGCAAACTTCTCGATAATGTTGCGCACTGTGGACAAAGGCAAATCTAGATCTCTGGAGATGGACTTGTAACCTTGAGATTGTTGATATTTGTCCACAATTTTGGTTCTCAAAATCCTCAGACAGTTCTCTTCCCCTCTTTCTGTTGTCCATGCTTCGTGTGGCACACACAGACACACAATGCAAAGACTAAGTGAACTTCTCTCCTTTTTATCTGCTTTCAGGTGTGATTTTTATATTGCCCACACCTTTTACTTGCCCCAGGTGAGTTTAAAGGAGCATCACATGCTTGAAACAATCTTATTTATCCACAATTTTGAAAGGGTGCCAATAATTTTGTCCAGCCCATTTTTGGAGTTTTGTTTGACATTATGTCCAATTTGCTTTTTTCCCTCCCTTTTTTTGTTGTGTTCCAATACACACAAAGGGAATAAACCTGTGTATAGCAAAACATGTGTTCCTGCAATACTTTTCTATGAGAAATACTTGATTTTCTGGAAAAAAATCTGGGGTGCCAACAATTTCGCCATGACTGTATGGTTTTTTCCCCAAATACCTAAATTTCTTTCTTCAGTTCTTTTTAGGGTCTGGATAGCCATTATATATGGTCTATGTTTGGGGTAGCCATTATATATGTATATGTACATTCTTTCTGTATTGCCAATTTAACAAATATAACTTTTTAAAAGAAATGTTGATGTTCTTGAACATGTATTTAATTTTGCAGACTGTACATGATGGAAGACAGTTTATGAAATTTATTGATCCTAATTTAGGAGTCCCTTTGCCTGAAAGAGACTATGGTGGAAATTGCCTTATATATGACCCAAATAATGCAACAGATGCCTTTCACAATATTTGGGTAAGATGCTAAAATGGAGAGATTGTATTCATTTAATGATATTTTATGTCCTAGGATTTTGTACTTCTATGATTACCATGGATGTCTGATAATTGTTTCCTAATCCAGTATCAGTTGTTTCATAACTAAGAGTCTGTCTTCAGTGATTCCATCGATGAGGTCCAATGCATCTTTCTGAGAATTTCAGTCTTCATTTCTTTAAAAGCAAATTTTAACTTGGAGGACAGACTGCAGGTAGTCCTTGTTTAGTGACTGCAGTTGGTTCAACAACCTGCTCATTAAGTGAACTGATTGCTATGGTAAGTGAACACCTTTCTGAGAGAGAGATGCTGTGATGATCACTGATTGCTGCTGTCTCATTTAGATAAAGTTCTCTCAAATAATGGCCTCTGCCTGATTCACCACCACCACCCCTTTTTTTTCCCCTCCTGCAGGGTGGAGAGATTGCCTAAACAAGGTATTTCTTCTGGAGCTGCTTCTCAGTGCAGGATTTCCCTAAAAAGTGTTAACTACAAGTTAACAAGGTCACTGTGACCTTTATTAGTTGATTAAAAGTCTCCAGGCCTCATAGCTGCTGCATGAAACTGACCAGAGCTTAATCAGTTTCACTTTAAAGGCTTCTTTGATCATAAATTCTCAGAGTGGAAAGCATTCATTACCATTGTATTTGTGAATGGTTGCTATTCAAGGTGGTTGTTAAATTTTACTTGTAGTAAAATTTTGAAACCTATGTCATTTCCTACACATGGAAGCTAAGATATTGATTGCTGCCTTGCATATGGCTTTGTTTTTTGTTGTTGTTTTTGTTTTTTCATAACTAACCAAATGCAGAACAAAAGTAAAAATTTATGTATAAATATTGTTACATTGTATATGGATTTTTGTAATGCAAAATGTATGCATGTTTCTGTAACCATCTACTAATCTGTGTAGTAACTTAATCATGCTCTCCATTCCTCCATAATAGTATATTAAGAGTTTACTTTATTTAATTACTCCCACACTTTTAAGATAAAGGAAATCTATATCTTTTATCTGCAGTTGTTAAAGTCCATCTTTGTAGACTACAGTGTGTTGGCTGTTGAGTCTATAAAAATGTGAATTACATAATATTTTAGTAAAGCTTTTCCTTTTTATAAAATAAAAAGCTGGTCCAAAACATTGAGGCCTCAGATTTAAAGAAAGATTAGGACTCATACTGTATTTCTAGACTTGTGGCTCAAAGGTACAAAGGTTGAAAGTTAAGATAAACATATTTGTCTGAGGTTTTTCTGCGATGAGGTATACACAACAGCAGAATTTAACATATCAGGAACATTATATGGTCAGATGTTGTTTTATCTAAGATAAGAACCCATTTTTCATCTTCCAGATGAAAATTGAAAAAAGAACAGTAATCTTTTTGTTATTTGGTTGATAGAAAAAATATATTATACATTACATGTGGGATGTAAAATTTATTTTTTAATCATTTAACATATTTTAAAACATTGTGAAGGTGTTTCATGTTGCATATGGAAATATATGTTTCAGTAGTCATTGTCATCATTTATATTGATTCATTTTATTACATAGAAAGTAACTCTAATCAGTATAATCTACTTGAATTACAGGATAAGCTAGATGGATTTGTTCCTGCTCATTTCCTTGGTTGGTACTTAAAGGTGAGAATTGGCCCTTTCTTTGCTTAATTACTTCCTATAGTTCTGATCTCTCATTGGTTGTCAGTACTTCAAGTGTTGCTTATTCTCTATGATTATCACTGGTCATCGAAATTCTTTCTAAAATAAGTTTCTGACAGTAAATTTCTGTTTTACTGTTGAATAGCTTTAAATCTTAATCAGTTAAGGTATTAAGCTATTTATTAGCTATGTTAAGATTAAACTAATGGTCAGATAAATGCATCATTATTTTCCTCTTAATATACAAAGTATATTATATTGAACAGAGAAATGAAGCAGTCCTGCTTTGTAATTATTGCTAAGAAGTTGTCGATTGTGTTTTCATATCTTTTGTCTTGATAATTACTCAAATTTATTTTAGTCTTAGAACTTCTAGTCATTACTGACTATAACTTTGTAATACATCTATGAAGGCTACTCTAGTTGCTTTTGCTGACAGACAAACCAGTTCAGTTATACAGGTAGTCCTTGACTTACTGCCATTCATTTAATGACTCTTTGAAGTTACAGTGGCACTGAAAAAGTGACTTATGACTGGTTTTCACACTTGCCACCGTTGCAGCATCCTCATGGTCACGTGATCAGAATTTGGGCTCTTGGCAGCTGTCATATATTTATGTTGGTCTTGGGGTCATATGATCACCAATTGTGACCTTCGCAGCCAGCTTCCCACAAGCAACGTTAATGGGAGAAGCCAACTCTGCTTAATGACCAAATGATTCACTTAACCACTGCCATGATTCACTTAACAACTATGGCAATAACGGTTGTAAAATGGGCCAAAACTCACTTAACGACTATCTTGCTTAGCAACATAAATTTTGGGCTCCATTGTGCTAATAATTCAAGGACTACCTCTATGTAATTTTAAGTTTCTGCTTGAAAGTAAACTCAATATTTTGTGCTACAGATATTTTTGAGAGCCTTTGTTCTCATCTTCAAAGGACTACTGAAACCTGGTGTTCTATCTATACTGCTCAAAAAAATAAAGGGAACACTTAAACAACACAATGTACTTAATAGTAGGATGTCTTATTTTCTGTTCCCTTTATTTTTTTTTTTTTTGAGCAGTATACAATATATTATAAGCAAAGCTGGAGAAAAAAATAATTTGATTCACATTTTAACACCAGCTTTTTAAATTTATACTTCTTCACTTAATACATGAATCAGAATACTATTATCCTTTGCCACCAGAACCATGCATATAAAAATGCAAATAATTGGGGAAAGCAGGATTTGAAAAACATTGGCAAAAAATTGCTTAATAAGTTTATTAAATGATATGTTGCATTGCACATGAGAATGAATATTGATTTTTATTTTAAATATCATAAATTAGTGCAGGTATATAATGCTTGAAAACAATTTACTACTCCTATTCACAAGTTAAATGTCAGTGATATTTTTTTCTTATTTTTTTTCTTATTTTTCTTATTTTTTCTTCAATATTGGGTAATGCAAATTTGGACTTAACCTGCAGAATAACTTTCTTCTTTCATAATTTGCTTAGACACTAATGATTCGGGATTGGTGGATGTGCATGATTATCAGTGTAATGTTTGAGTTTCTGGAGTACAGTCTAGAACATCAGCTTCCAAATTTCAGTGAATGCTGGTGGGATCATGTAAGTATTAATTACTCTCTTTAATTATTTGGCATATAGTGATGCAAATTCATTTTTCAAAAAGTCATTTCATAGGGTTGAGTTACCAATTAAATATGAATAGCTTTGGCAAGAGTAATTTGTTAGTCTTCTTTCTAGGGACCATCTAGCATTGAACTCTGATAGCCTCAGATTCATGAAAATGATCTGCAATTTCTTTTATTTCTAATTTTATGTAAGATACACGTGAGCCTGAGAGCCAGTTTGGGTAGTCCTCAACTTATGATCACAATTGGAACCAGAATTTCAGTCACACTTCTGTCATCACATGACCAGACCTGATTTGACAACCATTACTTTTTTTTTTGGTGGTGATTAAGTTAGCCATCATGCTTGTTGTCCTGTAAGATGGCGGACGTGCGGGCGGCCGTGTGAGGTTGAGCTCTGCAGGTCCGAGAAGATAGGCGTCTTAGGAGCCCCTCAGGGCTTTTTTCTTTATGCCCTGGGCTGGGGGAAGGGTGGCAGCAATGAATTTTGCAACTGTCTAGGTCTTTTTACCAGCTTGACCGGCGTTTCGCTGGGCTGCCGGTTTGCTTTCTGCTCAGCTGCTCAGCTGGTCGTCGGGAGTTTCCGGCTATGTCGGGCGGTCTTGGCTTCTTCGGCGGCATTTGGAGTTCCCGGCGGCTGGCGGCGGCGGTGCTACGGCGGCGGCGACGGAGCTGTTTGCGATCTGCGTGGCCTGCCTTTTCTACCGCTTTCTTTTCGACCGACCTGCCTCTGCTTTCTGCCACTTTACCATCGATTATTGTGGTTTGGCCTGCTTTTACCGAACCGTTTGTCCCTCTGCCTCCTGGACCTTTTTGGTCCGTTTCTTATCGGCGGTGGCGGTGGCTCTCCCCGGATTGTTTGCGGCCTTGGCGGCGTTCTGATGGCTACGGTGGCTACGGTGATGGCGGCGGCTGTGTCCATAGCGGCTCAGCGGCAGCGGCTTCGATGACTCAGCGATGGTGTTATGCCCGGTTTGCCGGCCCCCCGGTTGGTTTTGCATATCCCAGATGGGTTGGCACCCCCACTGCTTCTGATGGCCCTGAAGGTTCCTGGGCTAGCCGGTTGATCCCGGTGGAGCCCAGTGGGGCCTTGTGGACTTGGGCCATTTTGAAGGACTTTGGAAGATCGGCGGGGAATTTAATGGACCTGGGGGAGCCAATCTTTGTTGACCACAGTCTGGAAGGCCCCAATAATTATCAAACTGAGGGCCTATGGACTGGTGGTCAGTTACAACCTCTGGGAATGACGAGACAACGGGGGTCTTGGCTGTCATCAGAATTGACTATGATGGTTTGTTTTTGTTTTTTACAATCGACTGCGCATTGCCCCTTATACCCCAAAGGACAGAGAATTCTGGGTATGGGCCATTGTGAGAG
The DNA here is from genome assembly GCF_947247035.1 of Vipera ursinii. Classification (NCBI taxonomy): domain Eukaryota; kingdom Metazoa; phylum Chordata; class Lepidosauria; order Squamata; family Viperidae; genus Vipera; species Vipera ursinii. The sequence continues at coordinate 111,479,456 of NC_139512.1, read as the reverse complement.
GATGGCCGAATTTACATCTCCTGCCCCTAGAGGTGAGAGCTCTATGGGGCAGGCCATACCCAGTGGGGTTGCTCCAGACTTCCATCCCCCCCCCCGAGAATTGGCTCTGTAACCGTAGTGAGAGGACGGTGGTAGGCCTGCCCGGGGGGCTTATCCAGCTGAGTGGCAGCGGCTGGACGGAGGCCTGGGACTCCCTCTCCGAATAGATCCTCCTCATGGACTATCATCTATGGACTGCCTACGATTCGGACTGCTATTTATGCCTTCCTTTAAATATTCGTCCACGGATTTATGCGCCCTCAGGGGTGCTCCCCCCTCCTGGGTGCGACCCGCCTTGCCAGCCGATTATAACCTCGAGGAAGGGCCCATTTATTGGGACCCTGAGAGTTGGCTGGGCACGGGTAGGGGCCTTCGTCGTAGACCTAATAAGAGGCCCCTGATTATTTTTCTTTCAAAATTTTTTAGGGGGTTAGGGAAGCGGGAGGGTTCTTTTGGTTGTTTGGATAAGGGGGGCTATCCAACTACCGCTGTTCTGGCTAGGGCCGATGGAGATCGCTGGGGGGAGGAGCGGGGGTCGGTCACCTCCGGGGCTCCAGGGCTGGTCGTGGGGCTACCTATTCCCACGACATCAGGGAATGGCAGCAGATGGAGGAGCAGAGGGCCGTATCGATCTCAGGGAAGGCCTCTCCGCTACTTACAAGCGGTGAGGCACTCCGACCCTCTGGCTCTACCCCAAGGTCCCGGGAGTGAGGGTGTGCAGCCCCCTGAGCTCCGGCTGGTGTATTTGAACGCCAGGTCCGTCGCTAATAAGGCTCCTCTCGTTCGTGATCTGGTCGAGGGTGAGCAGGCGGACCTGGCTTGCATCACGGAGACTTGGTTGGGCCCAGAGGGCGGGATTCCTCTGGTTGATCTTTGCCCACCAGGTTTCCGGGTGCTGCACCGGCCTCGGGCTCAGGGTAGGGGTGGGGGTGTGGCTGTTGTTATGAGGGAGACCTTGTGTCCGCGGGAGGCCACTGTTCCTCAGATAGTCGGGTGTGAGTCTCTCTTTTTGAGATGCGGCCCTGGTGCGCAGTTGGGCTTGCTGCTGGTGTACCTTTCGCCTAGTCATGCAGCAGCAGCCCTGCCTGAGCTGCTCGATGTCCTCTCTGCGCTGGTGGTTGAGTTCCCGAAACTTATAGTTTTGGGGGATTTCAACCTACCATCGCTGGGAGGATCATCTGAGTTGGCCCGGGAGTTCATGGCTTCCATGACGGCCATGGACCTGACGCAGGTAATTTCGGGACCGACTCATGAGGGAGGCCACACCCTTGACCTAGTTTTTTTATCTGGACAGTGGTTAGATGATCTTGGTGGGGGCTCTCCAATTATTATGCCCCTGTCATGGACCGATCATCATCTCCTGCGACTGGTCTTCCGTTTTGCCACCCCCCGCCGTGGGTGTTTGGAACCAATTAAATGGTACCGCCCCAGACGCTTAATGGATCCCCAGAGGTTCCAGACAGCTCTGGGGTCCCCACCTGCCTCCCTTGCTCACAGCTCGGCAGATGCCTTAGTGGAAGCCTGGGAAAGGACGGCCACTGAGGCTCTTGATCGAGTTGTACCCCTGCGGCCCCTGACCCGGTGCAGATCCCGTCGAGCTCCATGGTTCTCTGCGGAGCTTCGGGAGATGAAGCGTCGGAGACGGGGCCTAGAGAGCGGTTGGAGGTCCAGCCGATCCGAATCCGACCGATTGCGACTAAGAGCCTACATTAGGTCTTATCTCGCTGCGATAAGGGAGGCGAGGTCTAACCACTTCGCCACCCTTATCGCGTCCGCAGATAATCGCCCGGCCGCCCTGTTTAGGGTGACTCGCTCCCTCCTAAATCAGGAGGTGAGGGAGGATCCCTTGCAGGGCCGTGCCGAGGAGTTTAACCAACATCTGTCGGACAAAATCGCTCGGATTCGGACCGGTCTGGACTCTGACTGGGCAGAGTCTGACGATCAGGACACGGGTGGTCTTGTCGATATCATCTGGGAGGAGTTTGATTCTGTGACTCCGGAGGAAGTGGACAGGATCATGGGGAGGCTGAGCACCACCACATGTTTATTGGACCCGTGCCCTTCCTGGCTGGTTTATGCAGCCCGGGAGAGGACACGCAGCTGGTTCCAGGCAGTTATATCGGCTTCTTTGAGTGAGGGTATCTTCCCCGCCGTCTTGAAGGAGGCGGTGGTGAGGCCTCTCCTCAAGAAGCCTGCCCTGGACCCTGCTGTATTGAATAACTTTCGTCCTGTCTCCAACCTTCGCTTTCTTGCGAAGGTTGTTGAGAGTGTGGTGGCGCATCAGCTCCCTCTGGTCCTGGATGAAGCGGATTATCTAGACCCGTACCAATCGGGTTTCAGGCCCGGGCACAGCACGGAGACGGCATTGGTCGCGCTGGTGAATGATCTCTGGAGGGCTCGGGACAGGGGGCATTCCTCTGTCCTAGTCCTATTAGACCTCTCGGCGGCTTTCGATACCATCGACCATGGTATCTTGCTGCGGCGTCTCAGGGGATTGGGAGTGGGAGGCACAGTTTTACGGTGGTTCTCCTCCTATCTCTTGGGACGTTCGCAGTCGGTGTTGGCAGGGGGGCAGAGGTCGACCGCGAGGTCTCTCATTTGTGGAGTTCCTCAGGGGTCGGTCCTCTCGCCTCTCCTGTTCAACATCTATATGAAGCCGCTGGGTGAGATCATTCGTGGCTTTGGAGTTGGGTATCATCAGTACGCTGATGATACCCAACTTTTCTTTTCGACCCCAAACCACCCCAGTGATGCCCTCGACGTGATGTCCCGTTGCCTGGAGGCGGTTCGGGTCTGGATGGGGAGGAACAGACTCCAGCTCAACCCCGACAAGACTGAGTGGCTTTGCATATCTTCATCCCGGGTTTATTCGGACATTCCACCTCTAACTATGGGGGGTGAATTATTACCCCCCGTAGATAGGGCTCGCAACTTGGGGGTCCTCCTAGATTCACGGCTCACCTTGGAAGATCATATAGGAGCCGTGACTAGGGGGGCCTTTGCACAGGTTCGCCTGGTGCGTCAGTTGCGGCCCTATCTTAGCCGGGATGATCTGTGCACGGTCACTCATGCGCTCGTGTCCTCTCGTCTGGACTACTGCAACGCTCTCTACATGGGGCTGCCCTTGAGGACCACTCGGAAGCTCCAACTGGTACAGAATGCAGCCGCGAGAGTGGTGTTGGGAGTCTCCCGATACTCCCACGTTACACCTCTGCTCCGTGAGCTGCATTGGTTGCCAGTTGTCTTCCGGGTGAGATTCAAGGTACTGGTAACGGTATTCAAAGCACTCCATGGCATGGGGCCGGAGTACCTCAGGGAACATCTGCTGCCGGCATCAAGCTCCCTGCGCCCTGTGCGTTCCCACAGAGAGGGCCTCCTCAGGGTGCCACCGATCAGAGAATGTCGATTGGTGGCCCCCAGGGGGAGATCCTTCTCTGTGGGCGCTCCGGAGCTGTGGAATCAGCTACCGGTAGAGCTCCGGATGGCGCCCGATCTTCGCTCCTTTCGCCGCGATCTCAAGACATTTTTGTTTGTACAAGCCGGCCTAGCCTGAGGGGGAGTGTTGGGGTTGTTTTATTTTTTGTTTTTTAATTTTTTTGGGGGTTTTTAGCGTTGTATCATATTGTTTTTAACTAGGGCAATTGTTTAATCTGTTTTTAATGTTTGTATTGGTTATTTTATTCTGCCCTGTGAACCGCCCTGAGTCCTCAGGGAGAAGGGCGGTATATAAATGTTATTAAATTAAATTAAATTAAAATTATCTGGTATTAAATAAATAATGCAATTGTTAAGTGAATCCAGCTTCCCCCATTGATTTTGCTTGTTGCAAATCACAACAATATAACCACAGAGGTGATGCAATGGTCGTAACTTCAAGGACCAGTGATAAGCCCCCTTTTTTCAGCACTATCGTAACTTCAAACTATCATTAAACAAATGATCATAAGTCAAGGACTACTATAATAGTTAAGGCATCTGTGAGTTCTAATCTTACCTTAGACACAAAACCAGCTGGAGACCTTGTGCTAGTCATTATACATATGTTAATAAAACAATAATAATGAAATTTATAAATAAAAGTTTAATTTTTGTTAAATGATGCATTCTGAACTGAAGAAAAAAACCAGCAAAGAAAGAATCAAAGATGAAGTGAAAAGGGCAAGTCTAGGAGAGAACAAATTATATGTCTTGACAAAAAGTGTTAGACCAACCCAAATTTCATAACTAAAAATTGAGGATATATATATATATATCTTAGCTGGTTAATATAGAAAATAAACTGACTAATGGATGGAAAACTGAAAAATGAGTAGGATGAAGTTCTTTTTATCATTTTCTGTTGAGAAGATAACATGCTAATTCTATAGATTAAATCATTTTATAGGCTAAGAAGCCATCTGTTTTGCCAAAATATTCATTATATATAATCAATATTTTGAAGTGCTATTTAGTATTTTATAAGGGATGTGTGTGTGTGTGTGTGTGTGTGTGTGTGTGTGTAATGTATGCATAATATGTATAGAAACTGCAGCACCATTATTGCTATTAGTCACAGATTGTGATGGATGATTAAATTATTATTATTATTTGTAGTGGATTATGGATGTAATCTTCTGCAATGGACTTGGCATTTACTGTGGAATGAAGACTTTGGGGTGGCTTTCTTTGAAAACATATAAATGGCAAGGACTTTGGAATATTCCCACATATAAGTATGTTCAATTATAAAATTTTATTTCTAAGGCAGAAAAATGCAAATATTATAACTTTTATCACTTTTTATGCTAATGAATCCTAAATTGCTCAATTTGAAGTGAGGTATCCAGTTTATTTGGACACAGATAGGTTTTAATCTAGGATAAATTAAATTATTATAACAGTTTTATAAATATTATGAAATGAAATATATAAATAAATAGACTAATTATGGATTATTACCACTTATACAAATGTCTTTTGGGTAGAAATTTGAACATACTGTAGTTCTGTAAAGTATTGTTTTATTTCTTAAATTACAAAAAATACTTCTACATTCTCCCAAATCCTTTTTGTTTGTTTTTATATTTTAGTTTCTGCATGACTTCTGGGTTGTTATTTATGCTGTTTTAACATTTCCAGTGTTTTTGTTCATCACACTTTATTTAATAGAAGGTTTTTTAAAAATAACATGAGATATTTTTAATTTCCCCTCCAGAGGTAAAATGAAGAGAATTGCCTTTCAATTCACACCGTACAGTTGGGTTAAATTTGAGTGGAAGCCAGCATCCAGCCTTCGCAGATGGCTAGCAGTGTGTGGCATTATTTTTATTGTAAGGGTAATTTCTTTCAATGAACTAATATAAGAATTTCAAATGGTTTTTATTTTCAGAGTACTGTAAACAGATTTCTTGCTTTTTTCCCACAGACTCCCTAAGTTTGACATAATAAAAATACTATTTATCTTGCAAAATTCCTGCTTTCATGCTAAGAGCTAAATAAAGAATAGGAAGGAAGGAAGAGGTCATGATGGTCCCATTTAATTTAGAAGACTATACAAATACTAAACAATATATAAATTGTATAGGTTAAGGCAGCATAGCTGGCTCAGGAATTCTGGGAGTTGAAGTCCACGAGTCATAAAACAGCCAAGGTTGCCTACTCCTGGGTTAAGGGATGAGTGTTCACATGCAAGAAACACATTTTATTTCAGTATTTATTATACTGTAAGTAAATGATTCCCTGATAATACAGACCACGGGAAGTAGAAACCCTCTCCATCAAAAGCAGTTCATTCACATGTGCACATAATTGGTAGAACTTAGATTGGAAAACTGGTAGGGAAGAAACGGTAATTCTGACTCTGTAGTTAGAGACAAGATTGTGCTTGGTATTATTCTCTGTGTAATCAAATGCAAACTTTTATCTGGGGGAAAAAAGGAAGTAAAGAACTTTTTTTCTGCATTTGTCAAAATTAGTCTTGAATGATGATCTGATTTTATTTCTTGAATACATTTGTTTTAAAGTTTGATCTTTTGAATCTGTATGAAAGAAGCGACTATCTTAAAATAATACGATTAGCAGGTTAGAATCACTGTGAGGCATTGAGTTTGTAACTTTGTATTGAATAATTATGTTCCTTCTAACAATTCACTTCCATAATTTTGAATACAGAACATCAACAATTGCTGCATGGACAACCACATTCTCATTTGGGCATTGTAGTACCTGGTCATTTTATCAAATTTCCATTCTATAATAGATGAGAATAGGGAAACAGCAGCATCCAAGAAGATATAGGGGATAATGATTAAAAATAGAGTTTTATTTCTTAAAATTGTTTTATGAAAACCCTACTTTGTTAACCTTGATAGTATTTCTTTGGCAAGACATTTCATACATTCCAATTTGTACACTTTGAAGAATTGTGACATATTTTAGGTTTGAATAACAGGAAATCTCCTAAGTGATTGTATGGTACGTGTCAGTTTTTATTGGCAGAGCTGAACACATTTTACTTGAAATTTGTCCTGTGGATGCCTCCAGAACACTACTTGGTCCTGCTACGACTTGTCTTTTATGTGAATGTGGGAGGAGTAGCTATGAGAGAGATCTACGATTTCATGGATGATCCGTAAGTTATGTTTCTTATTTAAACTCAGTTGCTTTATTTTTTAGAACTGGGGATGTTTCCTGCAAATTGCTGAGAAACATTATTCACCAAAATAATGAATGAATGCATCTGTTATTTAAAGGAAAAGAACACTACCTTTTTTCCAGGCATCAGATATATAATGCTTGACAAATTAACATTTCTGCTTTATTATAACATTACTTTGCAGCATGCCATTTTCAAATGTATATAGTGCACAACAGCTGAAATGAAGTTTATGATTTGGACTAATTGGAATGCAAATAGTTTTTGCAGAGGAAAATTTCGGATAGTATTTTAAAAGCAATGTCATAGCCTGAGGATGTTGTTAAATCTGGATTTCGCCTAAAGATTTTTGTAATCTTGGTTTTCTGACACTATGCAATGCCTTGGTAAGACCACACTTGGAATACTGCATCCAGTTTTGGTCACCGCAATGTAAAAAAGATGTTGAGACTCTAGAAAGAGTACAGAGAAGAGCAACAAAGATGATTAGGGGACTGGAGGCTAAGACATATAGGGAATGGTTGCTGGAATTGGGTATGTCTAGTTTAATGAAGAGAAGGACGAGGGGGGACATGATAGCAGTGTTCCAATATCTCAGGGGCTGCCACAAAGAAGAGGGAGTCAAGCTATTCTCCAAAGTACCTGAAGGCAGGAAAGAAGCAACGGATGGAAACTAATCAAGGAGAGAAGCAACCTAGAACTAAGGAGAAACTTCCTGACAGAACAATTAACTAGTGGAACAACCTGCCTCCAGAAGCTGTGTATGCTCCAACACTGGAAGTTTTTAAGAAGAGACTGGACAGCCATTTGTCCAAAATGGTATAGGGTTTCCTGCCTGAGCAGAGGATTAGACTAGATGACCTCCAAGGTCCCTTCCAACTCTACTATGATGATGATGATGATATGATGATGATGATGATGATGATGAGACATTATAGTATTCATATTTTGTAGCAGTATGGCCTTGCTGAGCAATGCATGAAGTAAACACATGCCTGCTTATTATTTGTTATTTCTGTTTGTTTATTTCTGTTTATCAAATACTAGAACACAGATCCATCCAATTGATTTTTGTTTTATTGTATTTTTGTTTTAAGTTTAGTGATAATGGAACAAACTGATTGACCCCATAACTTTCCAGCATACTGTTTTATCTCTGACCATTAGAGAAATGTCTGTATTTAGTTATCTAGGATTCCAATACTTTATGAAGATCACTTGTTGGTCTTTGATTCCTAGAGCAGGGAAGAATGGCTAAAGATGATTACTTTATTTGGATTTCAGGATATTGAACAATGGCATTCAGACCATTCCCTGACCCCTCATTTTGGACCTGCTGATATGGAATATACTTCCTGCTTCAAAGTAGGAAAAGATCTCACTTCTTACTAGAGAGCTTCTCCTCAGTATTCTGGTTCATGTTTCGTTCTTTGTGTTTGAGTTGAAAAAAGAATCTGTCTTTTATTCTTTTGCCCTCTGTTCAACCACATGGCATAACATTGGAAAAAGGAAACTTCATCAGTCACAAACGTCTCATTACCAATTCACTGTATTGCCATCCTTTGCCAATAGAAGATATGGAAATCAAAGAAAAACATCCAAACAATGATCCTATATATAACAATTTCCTAACTTTCTTAACTTTTATTATAGAGAAAGTGACTTGGTATTTCCCAGTTCCACTACAGTTTTAATTTCTGCACAAATATAAAAATCTCCTCAGTCCTACACTTCTTAATAGGAGGAAGTTAAAAACAAAAGAAAGGTCATATTTGGAGAAATGTGACAATCCAGTTCAGCAGGATTCTTTACACTACAAAATAGATTAAAGAGCTGTAGGATTAACATTCCTTGCTGTAGCAGTTGCTATTGTTTCCAGCATTCCTTCATGTAGATTTTTCCAGGGTGATGGTTTAAAATGGCAGAAATAGATGCAGTACGGAAAAACTACTACGTACTAGATGTAAAACCAGGGACCAAAAATACTTGATTTTAATAGTTTTGTTAGAGGTGTCCTTCACCCATATTATCAAAAGTCTGCTTTGTAGGTATAGCAAAATGATCTGCCAAAATTATTTATAATTAACCATGCAAAATTGCTATACTTTCTCTTCTTTATTAAAAAGCTAAATTATTAATATAATATTGTAGCATGGTAAATACAGCGGTACCTGTGTACTAAACAGCTGTGGAATACTCAATGCATTTTGACATGAAAATTTTGTCCCAATATTCATCGTTTGTTTGGTACTCAACGCACCTCCTAGAATCAATTAATGATAAATACTAAGTAACAGTTTGTTCAAGAGGAAGTGTCTGTGGAACCTGTTTGTTGTTAAATCCCCACTCACTTCTATGTTCTTTCTCACTCTCTTTTCTTTCTTTCTTTCTTTCTTTCTTTCTTTCTTTCTTTCTTTCTTTCTTTCTTTCTTTCTTTCTTTCTTTCTTCCTTCCTTCCTTCCTTCCTTCCTTCCTTTCCTCCTTCCTTCCTTCCTTCCTTCCTTTTCCAAGACACTGGCCACAGGCATTTAGAAACAGCGCTCCATGGAGCATCACTCCCTCTTCTAACTTTAGGGAAGGAATTTTTTTTTCTAACTGTTATCAGCATGGAAGTACAGAATGGGCCAGAAACCATTTCTCCCATTAATCATACCTTTCTCATTCAAACTTCTGAGCATCTTCCCAGCCTCCCAATCTTTATGCTGCTGCAACAGCACACTGTCTACCCATCTGACAGATATTTGAAGTGTCTCCCGTCTCTGCCTCCTTCCGTCACGAACAACCCTGTTATGAAATATGCACATACCCTGCTCAATCTTCCTAGCATTGTCCCTCATGCCCCAGAACTCAACCATGTCCACTGTAACTAAACCACTAGAACAAGGTTGGTTAATATACCGCAAGTATATGAACTGTAGCTTTATCAACATAGAAATTTGGGTTACCATTCTGATCAATATTTGTATGATGGACGTTTACTGTTATTTATGGGATAACATTTTGTGGTCTGGTGTCCACTTCATCAAACCTTTTATTTCAGCCTTTGATTATGGAGCACACTAGAGTCTGTCTGAAAAGCAGTTGCTTCTGAAGCTATGCTTCCTGGGTACGGTATAGAGAAGCATCTCAAGATAACATTTTGATAATGTTACTGAATGAAATTGAGATTAACTGGAGTAATTCAATTTAATCAGCAAATTTTCAAGATAATGCATATTCTGGATTTTCCTTGTGAATAATATTTTGGATACAAATATGTACATATATGCTACTACTTTTGTTTTATTGCAGGAAATTCCATAAGAAGTTGGGTCAGCAAGCTTGGTTGGTTGCTGCTATCACAGCTACAGAGTTCCTTATAGTGGTAAAATATGATCCATACACTTTGACACTGTCACTCCCTTTCTACATTACTCAGTGTTGGATCCTTGGAATCATGCTTGTGCTTTCCTGGACAGTGTGGCGCTTTTTCATTCAGTAAGCAAAATTTGATTCTTGACCACCTAGCTAGGCCTGTAATCGTTTGTATGGGAATTTTAAAATACTATGGTATTTTCAAGATGCCAAACTTGGAAGTCTTGCTGATAGAAACTCACTTTCTTGTTGATTGTCAGGTAACCCTTCAATTAAGGGCCTTTAATAAAGCCTTAATTATAACACTAGTTGCCCTATAATTCTAAAAGAAGCACTCTTGTCAATTCCCATAAAATGTTATTTATTTATTTATTAAATTTATATTCTGCACATCAGTAAGAGAGAAAGAGTTAGTATACAGAACTAACCACTACAATGAAATTTCTTATCTGGAAGATTTTTTGCTCTTTCTTATCGAAATAGAGAAATGGGACAGAAATAGAGAAATGGACAGAAAGAAATCCCATGTTTGGCAGAATGAATCCCATCTGGCTATGCTCCCCATCTCTGAGAAAGAAGGGCTGCAGGATAACTTGCTTTGGTTTCAGCTTCAAGGTGCCACGTAAACATATTTTGGGGATCATAACCCTTTTATTGGGATCATGTAGCAGCACTAGTTTCCAGGAAAAGATACAGCTGCTTAAAGGTATTGCTGAGGGATGCTACATTCATCCTCCCACATGCCCTGATTAGATTAGATTAGATTAGATCTGAAGTGCTGCCCAGACTTTGTTTTAAGAAATCTCCGAAGAATTTGCAGGGGTGTGTGTGTTGAGAGTGGCTCATCTTCCAGTTTATTTATTTGGAAGGCTGTTTAAAACTTATAGTGCTTTTTAAATAGAATTAAGAGGTGCTTGATATTCTCAAAACTTAGCTTACAATTGTTTGAGAGAAATGAAAGGAGCTACAGAGGTTTATTGCTTTTCCTTTTTTTTAAGAAAAAGAAACAATTCTTAACTTGCAATAGTGGTGGGTACTCCACAAGCGATTCCATCAACAGACACATTGATCTACAACCAACCTACGAACCCCTCAGAATCCAAATCAATTGCATAGCCAACCAGAGACAGCACCGACCCCCAACCAGCCCACGCAAGCCTCCCTCCCCCCCAGCGGTTCACCTCCCATCGACCCTGACCTGATGTAATCTCCCCATCACAAGACCCATCACAAACCTCTCACTGATGACACACCTGACCCATCACAAGACTCTCACTTGACACACCCACCCCTGAAGCCCTTATAAACAGAAGAACACAGACACTGACACGCCTTAAGCTCTGCTGACGATGTTACCTAGCCTAGTAATGAAACTTTTGGAAACCAACCCACAAGCTCGGAGAATGAACCTTCACATACACACATCCTAATTCTTAACTTGTTTTTTGTTTGTTTCAGTGACATCACCTTACGGTATAAAGAGATAAGAAGGCAAAAGCAAGAACATAAATTTGGAAAGGAAAAGTATTTAACCAATGGTGATGGACAATCTATACTGGTAAACGAGTACCTGAAGAATAAACTAAGAGAGAAAAAACTTTGATCCTGAGTAATCAGTGAAGGGCTAAGGGGGTTATTTTCTTGATTTGCAAGTTTAACCCTCCCTCATTTTGTAATTTTCAATGTTTTCTCATGTGTGAGAATCATTTTGGAAAAGATGCCACTTAATCTCTTTTGAGGAAAGTGTTTACAACTAACTGTAGAAGTAGGGCTCCTTCCACAAGGGAACCTCAAACAAAGTGTGGTAAATGTGGGTGCCACCTCAGAAAGAGGAGGATTGGGGAGGCTTTAACCAATAAAAAGGCTGCCTCCCCATTCTGGAAAACTGTTACCATTTGGGTCATCATGAACATGTTTTATGAAATAAATCGGTGCACTGTGAAAAGCAGTTTGATGTTTTCTGCTGAAACTAGTTTAAGCTATAGTGATAATGTTCATGTTCTTATGATTCATCTAACAATACAAACAAGAGGGATACAACTGAAGTATAGAACAAACTGCAAAATTTGCACAGTACACTACTGCAGCCAGCCTTTGAAAGTCCTGAATTTAGCTGCCTGGATCTCAAAGCAAAGGTGCTTTACTTTGAACAACTGGCTATTACATTACACTCTCAAATACCTCTTTGTTGACTGTCTCTTAGGAAAGGCATCTCTGTAGAAAGGATGCTGATTAGCCAAATAATGAAAATGAAGACAAAAACAGGTAGAAATGTGTCCTATTCCTAGTCATATGAATCAAAGAGAACCTTAGTTTTATTCTTCTGCAAATAAGATACTTACTGTTCTTGCTAGGACTGTGTTTGGGTGTTGCTCCTCTGTTGAATTAAACCAAAATATATGACATGGATGTTCAGAATCATTTTTTTTAAACTTCTAGAATAGCGATGGGCCCAAGTGTCCTTGCAGATATTATCAAACAGTTCTCATCAGCCCAGCTAGCATGGCTACCTATGCTGGATGATGGGATTTGCCTATCTCTGTTGTAGAAATTAAGGCAGGAAGATTTATGGGCAAGTCGTATGGCCTAAATCAGCCACTAAATACTGATAGAAATATATTATCATCTCTCAAGCCTCTAGATCAAGGGCAGCAGCTGTCTTGCTTGTCACTTCCTCTCAAAATAATGTTAAATTAAACATCTTAAATTGTTTTTGTATTTTTAAAACAGCTAGATCAATTTAACTTACAGGTAACACTGATTTTTATCTTAACACTAATTGGATCTCAAATAATTAGACTTGGGGGAATTTATTTTGAAATGTTTTACTGTTTGGACATGCATATAAGCTAAAACACTGTATTTCTACTTGCCTCTTCTGCCGCTACTTAAAGCACAGTGCACAGAACTTGGCTCCCTTTTATGATAATACTTGAACTGCAAAATAAGTCTGCCCTTGCCTTGTTTCCAGGATACCACTAATATTCTCCTCTTAAACAATGGACGCTTTCAGGAAAAGAAAAGAAAAGAAAAATCCATATAAATGAATGTTGGAAAGCTGACCAGAAGCCACAGGTTGAAATTCTTCATTGAGTACCTAGTACATTTCACTTAAAGATTTACATAGTCGTCTGTTTTGTACTAGTAGATTCTGCCCCTCTTTGTAATTTTGTATTGTAAAGTCTTTCATGTAATTCTGGTGGTAACAAGTGCAATGGGGAAAAACTTGAAAATAATTTTGTTTGATTTGTTTTTTTGTTGAGGAAGTAATTGTGTAAAAACTGAAGTATGTGAAAAATACTACTTTTATTTTCAAAATTGAAGTTGACTTACTCTCAAACCATTACTTTCATACTGATCTTTATGTTCATGCAAACAGTCTTAAAATTATAGTATGGCAAATTGAACAAATGTAATAAAAAGAGTATTTGCTGGTATGTTTCTGAGTTATTTATTTATTTAACTTGATTTGGGAAGGGAAGTGGTTCTCGTGCTCCCACCCATGTGGATAGTTTTACATACGTACATAATTATCAGCTCAAACTTGCATTGTTTTTTTCTTCTACATCACCATCACCAATTCACACATTGTATTTATTTTTAAAATTTCCCAGTTTTTTTTTTCAGAATCCCAGCCTGTCTTATTTCCTATTTAACACTGAATCATTTTAAGTACTTTATTTATTGGTCTCATACATGCTTTATTATATACTGTATAACAATAGTATAAGCTCGCACTATATTCAACAACCAGCCATCATACCATATTTGTGCAAAGTATTCTATAATTCAAACCTATTTATTTTATTGCATGTGTTCTCTAAATCCTCAAATCTATAGTAAATCTTTCTCACATTCATACATTTCTTAATGACCTGCTAAACAAAAGGGAATCTTCTATGCATATTCTTGCTGGACATAAGCTATACAGTGCTTATATAAAGCAATATTGCACTTCCTAGGTTTTTTTTAAATTTTTGCTAATCTCTATTCAATTTGTGAGATTAATCTCTTTGTTAATACTTTTCCATACTGGATGTGTACTTTCTCTTCTTTGATTCAACTCTGACTTTTTTTTTCAATGCCCATTATTTCCCAGGATCCATTCTTGACATTATGTAATATAATCAGAATCAGAATAACAAGAGTTGAAAGAAAACTTGTAGGTCATCTAGTCCAACCCCCCGCCCCCGCCCCCCCGCTGCCCAAGCAGGAGACTGACAGATGGCAGTCCAGTCTCTTCTTGAAAGCTTCCAGTGATGAAACTCCCATAACATCTGAAAGCAAACTCTTCCATTAGTTGATTGTTCTCACTGTCAGGAAAGTTCTCCTTATTTCTAGGTTGAATCTATCCTTGATCAGTTTCCATCTGTTATTCCTTATCTGGCCTTCAGGTACTTTGGAAAATAGGTTGATCCTCCTCCTCTCTGTGGCAGCCCCTCAAATATTGGAACACTGCTATCGTGTCTCCCCGGTCCTTCTGTTCACTAGACTAGCCATGCCCAGTTCCTGTAACCATTCTTCATATGTTTTAACCTTCAGCCCCTAATCATCTTTGTTGCTCTTGTCTGCACTTTTTCTAGAGCAGGGATAGGCAACCTCAGCTGTTTTATGACTTATGGACTTCAACTCCCAGAATTCCTGAGTCAGCAGGAGTTGCCTACCCCTGTTCTAGAGTGTCCACACTTTTTTATAGTGTGGAGACTAAAATTGGTTGCAGTATTCTAGTGTGGTCTTACTAAGGCTTTATAGAGTGGTATTAGTACCTCATTTGATCTTGATTGAATCTCTGTTAATGCAATTTAGGATTGCATTGGCTTTTTTGGCTGTTGGTTCATATTTGATTGTCCACTAAGACTCCAGGATCCCTCTCACAGTTACTGCTATTAAGCCTAGTTTCACCCAGTCTGTATGTGTAATTTTGGTTTCTCTTGCCTAAGTGTAAGACTTTACTTTTCTCTACACTGAATTTCATTTTGTTACTTAGGGCCCAGTGTTCAAGTCTGTCAAGATCCATCCGGATCTTGAGCCTATTATCTAGGGCAGGGGTGTCAAACTGCCGGCCCACAGGGTGGTTGCATCATATGGAGATCGTGCCTCCCCAGCTCTGGCAATGCAAAAAAAGCCACGATATGTCGTGACATGCCATGTGATGAGACAGGTTACTGGATACTTCAATCAGTTGGATTTCTTAGCCAGGGTTTCTTTGCCAAAACTCAGGTTTACCGGGACTCTTTGTTTGGGTGTAAAATGCTAATTAAATTTCCCTTCTTCAGCCATTAAAGGATGTAATGAATGTTATATTATGGGGGGGAGAGAAATACCCCCAACATGTTCAGAAGCTAATATTGTTTTACTTCTGAAGGAGGGTCAGGATGCCACGATGATAAAGAATTACAGACCAATCTCATTATTAAATAAGGATTATAAACTATTTGCTGCAATTTTGGCAGAAAGACTTAAAAACGTTTTGCAGGTTATTCATGATGACCAAGCTGGCTTTCTGCCAAAAAGGCAGCTAAGGAATAACATGAGAATGGATTTGAATATTGTTGAATACCTACAATACCATAATGAATGACAGGCAGCTCTAATATTCCTAGATGCTGAGAAGGCCTTTGACAACTTAAATTGGGTCTTTATGTTTAAAGTTCTACAAGAAATGGACTTTGGGGGGAATTTTATTCAAGGGGTTAAAAGCTATTTATAAATTACAGCAAGCAAAAATTGTTATTAATGGCGATCTAACTAACTCATGTGAAATCCGAAGGGGTACAAGACAAGTATGTCCACTGTCTCCACTGTTGTTTATCTTGGTGCTAGAAGTCCTGAATAGAGATATCAGACAAGAAAAAGAAAATAAAATGTGTGGGGGGGGGGTTTGAAAAAATTTTTATTAGTTTTTATAGGGTTAAAAAGGAAGGTAGGGAAATGGGGATTTGGGATAGGGTAGAAGAAAGGGTAAGGGTTAGGGTTTCTCCCAATAACATTCAATATTTGGCAAACAGCATGTTGTCTGGGTAGATATATATAAATAAAGATAAAGAGGCTAACAATAACACTGATAGATATAATAAATTATCAAAAACAATACTAAATTTTCAATGTATGATAACATTCTTAGTCAAATTCAAAGTTGCATATCACATTCCTTTCTAACTCGCTTATCTAGCCATTGATAAAATTTATTCCAAGTTCTGTAATAAACTGAATGCTCTTTCTCTTTAATCTCTAAGGTTAATCTATCCATTTCTGCACAATCCAATATTTTCTTAATACTTCTTCAGTCGGTGACTTTTCATTTTTCCAATATTGGGCATACATAATTCTCGCTGCTGTCAATACATGTAAGATTAAGTATCCGCTCTCCTTATCATAGTTAGGGCCTATCATTCCTAAGAGAAACAATTCTGGTTTAAATTCTATTTGTTTTTTAATCATCTTCTCTAACCATAAATGTATCTTAAGCCAAAACCTTTTTGCTTTAGGACATGTCCACCAGATATGATAATAAGTACCTGGTCTTTGCTTACATTTCCAACAAACATTTGAAGTATTTTTAAACATTTTAGCTAGTCTCACTGTTGTCATGTGCCATCTATAAAACATTTTATACAAATTTTCTTTATATGATACAGCTTTGGTTAATCTAATATTTCTATCCCATAGCTTTTCCCATTCTTCAAGCTCTATAGCAGACATGTCAAACACAAGGCCCGGGGGCCGTATCCGGCCCGCGAAGTGGTTTCATGCGGCCCGCAAAGCCATCCTGGAGACAGTGAGGGAACGGCCCCCGCTGCCTTGGCACTTGCCCCGGTCCCATCTCCTTCTGCCAGAGACCCTCAGATCTGTCCCACTCCTGCCCAGGCCCCCATAGGCCCCCTTGATGCGAACGATGTAGAGCTGGCCACACCCACCCAGTAGGCCGTACACACTCTAGCCACGCCCACCCAGTAGGCTGTGCCCACCCTGGCCACACCCACCCGGCCCCCTGAGGACAACTGCAGTGCTGATGCGGCCCTCAATGAAATTGAGTTTGACACCCCTGCTCTATAGTGTGACCAACATTTTTTGCCCAGATTATTATTGTTTCTTTAACTTGTTCCTCCTCCATCTTTAAGTTAAGCAGTAATCTATAGAGTTTTTTAATCAGCTTTTCATCTCTTTTTAACAATGTAAGATCAAGTTCTGTCTGTTCCTTTACTTGTGCTTTTTCTTTTTCTCTTTTTCAGTTTTCATTTTTTCTTTTACTTTTCTTTCACTTTTTTTCTTTTTCATTTGTTTTTTCATTTACTTTTTTCCCTTTTTTCTTTTTAGTTTTCAGTTTTTTCTTTTTCTTTTTTCTTTTACTTTTTCCTTTTCTTTCATTTATTTTTCTTTTTCTTTTTCATTTGTTTTTTCTTTTACTTTTTTCACTCTTTTTTCTTTTTCAGTTTTCATTTTTTTCTTTTCTTTCTTTTCTTCTTTTTCTTTCATTTACTTGTACTTTTTCTTTTTTTCTTTTTCATGTTATTTTTTCTTGAGCTTTTTCCATCTTTTTCTTTTTTCTTATTCAGTTTTCTTTTTTTACTTTTCTTCATATTTTATTTTCTTTTTCTTTTCCTTTCTTTTCCTTTCATTTACTTTTCTTTTTTCTTCTTTTTCTTTTTTCTTTCATTTACTTTTGCTTTTTTCTTTTTTCCCTCTTTTTTCTTCTTTTTTTCTTTTTTCTCATTTTTTAACTTTTTTTCTTTTCCTTTATTCTTTTTCTTTCATTTACTTGTACCTTTTCTTTTTCCATTTTTTTCTTTTTCTTTTTTCTTCTTTTTCTTTTTCCATTTTTTTTCTTTTTCCATTTTTTCTTTTCTTAATAGCCTCATTGTATCCCAAAAGAGACTTGAATTATTGACATGTTTGCATCTGAATAAACAGCACATTTGAAGAAATACATTAAAATGAACATTGTTGTTACTTCTCACACTGTCCTATATTTTATGCCAGCACTATTAAAATGCATTAAGAATCCATATTAAGTAGATCCAATTATAAATTAGAAAACTGAAGTAGTGTTGATAAAATTAATGTATCTTAGGAAACTCTAGTTAAAGTCCATGTCTGCATCTAAGAAAACCAATATTTTTCATTATGTTGCTCCAAATGTTCCAAAATGTCCCAACATATTTGTAACATTGTCTTTTAACTGTCTTTTAGATAAAAACCCAGAATAATAATTTCTTGTAACATTATATTCAGTTCATCTATTAGAATTTTTGTGAACAAATGTTGTGTTCCACCTAGAGTCACTTTTGGTGAGATGGGCAACTATACAAATTTTATAAACAAACAACTCATTATTCAACAATGATACTGGCCTATAGTTGCTTATTAAAGTCAAATCTTATCCCTCTTCAGGCATTAATACTATTTTGGCCTCTAACTCTCTGGCCTCTTTCCTCTCTTTAGGATAGAGTTCACTGTTTTTTGTATGTTTGTAAAAGTTCATTCTCAAAACATTTATAAGAAAAAACTGATAATCCATCTGATCCAGGCACCTTTCTTAATCTTTTTTGTAGCTTCAGCAACTTCCCTTATTGTTATACGTTCATTCATAATCTGTTTCTGTTCCTCTGTAATCCTCAGTAATTTATGTTTCTTTAAATATTATTTTATTTTCTCTAGAGAGATGTCATTTCCTTCATAAAAATTTGAATAATCTAAAAATACAAATCTAAAACAGTCTTTGATAATATATCTACTTTAGAAGCCTTGTAGCCAAATTCTTTGTCTATTCTTGAAAAATATTTGTCTTTCAGAAAAGTAAGTATACAATCTTGAACTGGCATTTTCTGTCTTCATATAAATTGTCCATCAAATTGAGAGAAAGTTTTGGTAATTTGGCTTGAGTGATTTTAATATTTTTCTCAGAAGTTCTGTCCAGTTGTGGGAAGATCACTCCATTCCAATTACCCGTCAGGCATCAATTTCTGTAAGAGAAACCTATTAATCTCTCCATAAGTCATTTATAAAACAACACTTTGTCCTCATTTGGGGCACAGATTCCCAGTATCAAAGTCTTTGTTGTTGTTGTTAGTTGCGAAGTCGTGTCCGAACCATTGCGACCCCATAGACAACATTCCTCCAGGCCTTCCTCTCCTCTACCATCTTCTGGAGTCCATTTAAGCTCACGCCTACTGCTTTAGTGACTCCATCCAGCCACCTCATTCAAGTTAACTTCCACCCCAATAAATCTACCATGCTCATCACTTACCATAATGCAAGTTCTGGTTTTAGTTGTAGATTTATATAGAATACAAAATTACTCCATTTCTTTCTTTTCTTTTGTTCCTGCTGAAGTGAATTCTCCCAAATTTTTATAAATCAAATATTTTATGTCCTTTTTTTTTCAAATATATGTCTCTTGTAGGCAAATTGCATCTTGTTTTTCAAACCATGGTTTTGTACAGCCCAAGAGCAACATGGGAATTGCAACCTAGAAAACCCCCAACTTTCCATCCTATATGACCTGATGACCACAACATTCAATTTCATTAATAATGGGCTTCCTCGGCAATGCTGCTGCTGCTCCTGAAAGACCCATGTTGCCTAAGAGTAGAAATAACTCCGGATAAAGGGACAAAGATCTGCCTACCTCCCCTGGACTGTAAAGGGAAATGGGGCGAGAAAATATAATTTCTGACTTGCAAGGTTCTATAGAATTAGCTTATCTGTCCTATCTGGTCTACCTTGCAAGGCTGACAATAGTAGATTAATTGATATGCAAGCAATATTACTCAAAGCCCTACCCTCCTATTATTGGAAAATAGTTGGAAAATGGGAAAAGGATGATATCCTCAATATGGAATCTTATTACTTTTCAGCATAATGTCTATGGAGATTCTCAGTCATCCAGATCATGGTTGTCCGAAAGGTGCTTTTTCAAGAGGCAACTGGACTTTCTTGGTTTTTCTCTGAAGTCGTTTTGCTTCTCATTCAAGAAGCTTCTTCAGCTTCAGTTTTTCAGCATACCCCGTCAACTTTAATAAATACGCCTGTTGTCCACCAGGGGGTAGTAGTGTACAACTATTCAAGAAACCAAATAATTGGTAAAAGAAAACTTCTGGGTACCAGCAAAGAAGAAAATGCTACAAAATACATGTTTAGGGGAAAGCTAGGCTATAGCTGTAAAGAATCTTTCCATTTCAGAAACTGAATTTAAAATAGATTAAAATCTTATATTCTAGCCAAATAATCCACATTGTTTCCACTAAAGGTAGAAGGAAAGAATCCCATCACTGGAAAAAAAATCAGAAAGAATCTGATAGCACCTTTGCAGACTAACACATTTTATTATCATTGGTTTATTGTTCAGTCTGAGAATTTTTGATGGGAATTCTACAGTATCTCTCGAGTTTTGTTCCAAAATGTTGCAGAGTATCACAGGTTATCTAACAACACAATGGGTTTCAACACATTGCAATTTCTAGTTGATAAGGTAGTCCCTCTTTGGCATTCTCCTTATTTGCCTCTCCTCGGTACCCATTACAAATTATGAGTATCTACTATTATTCTTGATTTCACCCAGCTCAGGATGTGGTTTTTCTGCCCTCGAACCAGAGTTCTGTAGATATGGCTCAATTCGTCTCTTGGTGGAGATTTTACCCCTTTGTGCAGCTTATAGCTTGCATGTCTTATGAGCATCTTACGATCAAGAGAATGAAAAATGCAGTTGGAGTGATAATAACCAAGTAGCACTCCTGCTGGAAATAGACAGAAAATATCCTTTCCTCCAACCACAACATTAATGTTTATGTTGGAAAAAATAAACAGACATACTTCTGCTTAATGAGTTTCAATTTGCACTAAAATTTCCATTAGTCTTATTTTTCATTAAAATGTTTTGGCTGAATTTGTTTCCTCCAACTTTTCTAAGCCTCTTTTAGTGCGTTTCTGAAATCTCTCAACCATGGGTAGACAATTTCAAGAGCGAATAAAAAGACTGGATACCAAGCTCACAAGACATAATTTTATATTAACATTTCAATACTCACATTTAAATGCAAACCTTAATGTTAACAAAAACAAATTCTGACTTTCATCAGTAATGGGATATTAATTGGGCCCAAGTCTTCTAAGCAGTGCTGTTTTAAAGATGATTAAAATATTGTATATGAAATAGTTTAATTCTTGAATTATACTTTATTAAACATATTAGGTAATATTGCTGCATACTTTATATTCAGTCTTACATAACCTACTATTTTCTGAGTTTACAACTCCACACTAATTTGGCAAAAAAAAATTGCTCAGGAAAGCTCATGCATATGCACGCAAATCACATAAAAATGGTCTCATTGTGTTGATCTAAACTTTTTGCTTATGAAATATTTATAGCAAGAATCCTGGCAACTTTTTAGCTATTATTATTATTATTATTATTATTATTATTATTATTATTATTATTATTATTATTATTATTATTATTATTATTATTATTATTTATTAAATTTATATGCCGCCCTTCTCCCTAAGGACTCAGGGCGGCTCACAACAATAAAAAATTAAAAAACATAGAATACAAAGATTAAAAAAGAATTAAACAATAAAGAAATAAAGGACAATTTAAGCCGATAAAAACCAAGTTTAAAAACCATGATCAGTCCAGGCCCGCTTGTTGGAACAACCATGTCTTCAGGTCACGGCGGAAGGATTGAAGTTCAGGGGCCGTCCGCAGCTCCGGAGGCAGTTCATTCCAGAGGGTCAGCGCGCCCACAGAGAAGGCTCTCCCCCTGGGGGTCGCCAGCCGGCATTGCCTGGCCAACAGAACCCTGAGGAGGCCGACTCTGTGGGAGCGAACCGGGCGATGGGAAGTTGACATTGGCAGCAGGTGGTCTCGCAAGTACCCCGGGCCTAAGCCATGTAGGGCTTTAAAGGTAATTACCAGCACCTTGAATCGCACCTGGAGGGCAACTGGAAGCCAATGCAGCTTGCGCAGGAGTGGTGTAACATGGGAGTATCGAGATACTCCCATAAGCACCCGCATGGCTGTATTTTGCACCAGTTGAAGCCTCTGGGTGCACCTCAAGGGCAGCCCCATGTAGAGAGCATTGCAGTAATCCAGGCAAGAAGTGCATAGGGCATCTCGGTCCAAAAAGGGGCGCAACTGGCGCACCAGGCGAACCTGTGCAAAGACCCCCCTGATCACAGCAGTTAGATGATCCTCCAGATTAAGCTGTGAATCCAGGAGGACACCCAAGTTGCGGGCCCTTTCTGAGGAGGGCAATAGCTCCCCCACATCAAAAGAGATGGAACATGTTGGACAATATGAGATGCCGGTATCCACAGCCACTCGGTCTTGGAGGGGTTCAGCCTGAGCCTGTTCCTTCCCATCCAGACCCGCACCACCTCCAGGCACTGGGATATCATGTCAAGGGCATCACTGGGTTGGCTCGGGGTGGAGATAAACAACTGAGTATCATCGGCATATTGGTGATACCTCACCCCAAAGCCACGGATGATCTCACCCAGTGGCTTCATATAGATGTTAAAAAGGAGGGGGGAGAGAACCGACCCCTGAGGTACCCCACAAGAAAGGGGCCTCGGGATAGATCTCTGCCGCCCTGCCACTACAAACTGCAAACGGCCCGAGAGGTAGGAGGAGAACCACCATAAAACAGTGCCTCCCACTCCCAAACCCTCAAGCCGTCGCAGCAGGATACCATGGTCGATGGTATCAAAAGCCGCTGAGAGGTCAAGTAGGACCAGGACAGAGGAGCAACCCCTGTCCCGGGCCCGCCAGAGATCATCTACCAGTGTGACCAATGCCGTTTCCGTGCTGTAACCGGGTCTGAAACCAGACTGGTATGGGTCCAGATAGTCCGCTTTATCCAGGAATTGCGGAAGCTGACGCGCCACAACACTCTCAACAACCTTCGGTACAAAGCGAAGGTTGGAGACAGGACGATAGTTATTCAAGGAGGCTGTGTCCAGAGCAGGCTTCTTGAGAAGGGGCCTCACCACCGCCTCTTTTAAGGCAGAGGGGAAGACACCCTCTGTCAATGAAGTGTTGACAACTGCCTGGAGCCAGCCCCGTCGCCTCTCCGGTGGCCAAAACCAGCCAGGAGAGACATGGGTCCAATAGACAAGTTGTAGCGCTCAGTCTATGCATAATCCTGTCCACATCATCCAAAGACACAGGGTCAAACTCACCCCAAATGGTATAACCAAGACCTGCCCTCTCCACTCCGCCGGATTCCACCCAGTCGGAGTCCAAACCAGTCCAGATCTGAGCGATTTTGTCCTGCAGATACTGTACAAATTCCTCAGCCCTACCCTGCAAGGGGTCATCTCTCCGTCGCTGGTTGAGCAGTGAGCGGGTCACTTTAAACAGGGCGGCTGGGTAGTTATCTGCGGACGCAATGAGAGCGGAAAAGTAAGCACACTTTGCCGCTTCCATCGCCACTAGGTAAAACTTAAGATAAGTTCTTAGCCGTGTTCAATCAGATTCGGTTCTGCTGGACCTCCAACAGCTCTCTAGGCATCTTTTCTGGCGCTTCATCTCTCAGAGTCCCTCGGTAAACCAGGGGGCCACCCGGAATCTGCGCTGGGTCAGAGGCCACAAAGGCACAACTCGATCCAAGGCCCCAGCAGCAGCCCTATCCCAGGCTACCACTAGGGCCTCGGCAGAGTCATGGGCAAGAGAAGCAGGAAATGTCCCAAGCTCCGTCTGGAACCTCTCAGGGTCCATCAGGCACCTGGGGCAGAACCACCTGGTCGGTTCCGCCTCCCAGCGGCGGGGGGTGGCGTACTGAAAGTCTAGCCGGAGAAGAAAATGATTGGACCATGACAGGGGTTGGATAGTTAAATCCCCCCTACCCAGATCATTAATCCACTGCCCAGAGATAAAAACCAGGTCGAGTGTGTGCCCTCCATTATGGGTCGGGTCTTGAATTATTTGAGTCAGGTCCATGGCCGTCATGGAGGCCATGAACTCCCGGGCCAACTCAGATGCCTCACTCACGGAGGGCAGATTGAAATCCCCCAGAACTATAAGCCTGGGGAACTCAATCGCCAACCCGGGCAAGACATTGAGGAGCTTGGGCAGGGCCAATGACACGCAGCTGGGAGACAGGTACGTAATCAATAGGCCCAACTGAACTCTAAGACCCATAAGGCTTCCTTAGCTTTCTCTAATACCTTCCTCAAATCTTCTTTTCTTCCTTTATGCTAAATTGTCAACATCTTCGTGGTTGTGTATGCATGTGCAATCATCCACTTTGTCAGATCACAATGTCAGGTTAGGTAGAATCATCTGTGTTACATACGTAAAACTATAGAATTTAATGCTTCAGATATCTTTTTATATTCTGAAATTCCCACCCACCCCGCAAAATGGATCTGTCCTGTTTGGGGAAACTTTAAGGGGCAAAATTTCTTTACTGAAGCTTCCTCTGAAAGCTCTTTTAAAAAAAAATCTTTTACCTACCTCACTATATCAAACATAGTCTTCCCCCCTCTGGCCCCAGGCCAAGCAGAAAATGAAAACACAGTTCTTGCTTCCAAAAAGTTGCTAGCCCTTGGATCTCCAATATATGATGCCCGGAGAAAAGTCTTTTGATGCTGCTGGGCTCCAGCCCCATCTGATTTGTTAAGCTTTCTTTAATTAAAGCAAACTTAATTGCAAGCTAACAAGTGCAAAGCAAAGGTGTTCTTAGAAATAACAATCTAATTTCCAGAAGATTTGTAACCCAGGATACAATCCTTAGACATTAATAAGAGGAAATTCTTAACTTTCCTGCATCCTTCATTGGCTTAAAAAAAAACTACTTCTACTAATGTCTCTTCATGCATAGACAGTTCTGTCAACTTTTTGATATCCTCATATTGACATATTCTTTAAATGCATTTTTAGATGGTCATTTCCCCCATATACACTGTCCCTGGGAGGAGATACATTATGACAATCCATCATTCTTGTCAGCATTTATTAAAGGCATAGTTGGCAAGTGCAGAGCAGTTTTTCTATGTTTTGGGAGTTATTATCTACCAAGAATGTTTCCTTAAAGGTAGCCCTTTGACTTTTATGTATTAATGTCAGTTGTTCAGACTCTGAGCAGTACTCCAATCTGAATATTAGCCTAGTAGATGATCAAAGTAGTTCATAATGGCTAGGGATGTTTGGTCCTAGTTGGAGAGTTCAGGACTTAGGGTGACTTAATTCTTGCTTTGGTGAGTTGGTCGATCAGGTTCAGAGGAAGGGTTGCCACCTGAAAGTAGTGTAGCAGAATAAAGGGAATGAATAACCCCTGCTGTTATAAGAAGACATATTAGGTGAACCAATAGTTTTTTGTGCTGCTCTTGCTTCCTTGGCTATCTTTGATACAGACATGTTCTTTGTTCAAGGATAAGAATATTTGAACTAACTGTTAAATGAAATATTCTGACCTGCAGCAATTTGAAAGTGAACGTGTTCAGTTCAGTATCATGAAAATACTAATACTACAATAATCCCCATTATGAGAAGAGCACCTTCATAACTGCTTTACATTATACTGTTTAAAGCAGTGGTCCCCAACCTTTGCGGCTTGACGGCCAGGCTGGGGGGGGGAAGGGGGAATCGGGTTGCATGAGTGATGGGCAGGCACGCGCATGCACAAGCAGCTCGACTGCAAGTGGAGCTGTGCACACCCGCATATGCACACCCGCCTGCCGCTCACGTGGCTGCAGTAGTAGGGTGTGGCCTGGGGCTTAGGGACTCCTGGTCTAGAGTCTCATGAGTGAGACAACCTTCAATTACTGTAATAAACAATGATAAATGGCTGAGAAATGGATTGCAGTGATATATAAGTGTGGTAAATAAATAATCACAGACAGGCAGTTTAATAAATAGTTTTATGAAAGATCTACTGATTAGGACAAAATGTGTTCTTTTATGAGAAAAAAAAATCTGCCTTTTCTTGTTTATGTGCGGTTTATTGATTTTACCTGTGATTCAGGTAAAGCCAGGCATTGACAACATTCAGATAAAGTGGGATCAGTAATTGAATTGTTATAGAAATGGAACTAGCTATAAAGTGTGGATGGTGGAGTTTATTCAGAGGAATCATCAGTACTCAGAAAACCTCACGTGTAGATATTCTCATTTTATCTTGTTTAGAAATAATATGCCCTAATAAGCAGGCATATACATAGAATGAAGACTATTGCTAAGCACACTGATTTGTGCTTCTTAGGTTGTAAGCCGCCCTGAGTCTTCGGAGAAGGGCGGGATATAAATGGGATAAAAAAATAAATAAATAACAGAAAGTGACTATTTCAAATCACAGCAAACTCCTTTATATTACGGAAAAGGCAAGAGGGGAGAAAGTGCTCTTTAGAAGCTGGTGGAGCAGAAACCGAGGAGATAGAAAGTCAAATGTTTGTGGTCTGCTCAGCAGAAACTTCATGTCAAGGTGGAAGACTTTGATTTTTTTTTTCTTGTAACTGGGGAAAGAAGGATAGCTGTGTAACTGGAGTTTTTCAATTCCCTCTTCAAAACCAACCCTTTCAATGAAGAATTTATAACAGCTACTTAATTCCACACCTTAATTTTATGCCTTACTGCAACCATCTAAGCATGTTTATGTCTAGGGAGATTCTCAGTCATCCAGGTCATGGTTGTCCCAAAGGTGCTTTTTCAAGAGGCAACTGAACTTTCTTGTTTTCCTTTGAAGACGTTTCGCTTCTTGTCCAAGAAGCTTCTTCAGCTCTATTGGATGAGAAGCAAAACATCTTCAAAGAAAAACAAGGAAGTCGAGTTGCCTCTTGAAAAAGCCCCTTGGGACCAAGCATGTTTTCCTCAAATAGTTACATATCGACTTCACTCTTTCCTCTTTGCTAAATTGAGATGGGAATATCTCTAAGCAGGGAGTTATTGTAAAGTGCAATAAACATAGAGCTACAAAAACAACCCATAGGCTCACTTTCAAAGTATTATTTATTTTATTTATTTATTTATTTATTTTATTACATTTATATACCGCCCTTTCCCGGAGGACTCAGGGCGGTTTACAGGGTAATTAAAAACCAAAAATACAAAAGTTAAAAACCAAGTTTAAAAAAGATTAAATTTATCCCTGTATAAATAAAACCCCAATTAAAATAAATTAATCCTTAGCCTGGGCCACATTTATAAAAATGTGAACTGACTTTGAGGTCTATAGTTTATAAATTAACAATGGGGCCATCCTTCTTGTACAGTAAATACTTCGGTAAAGCATTTGACAAAGTAGACCACAATCTATTGCTTGGCAAGCTATAAAAAGGTGGAATAGACAACATTACCACTAGATAGATCTGTAGCTGGCTGGCAAACCTTACTAAATGAGCAGTCCTCAATGAACTACATCCACACGGAGAGAAGTAAGCAGTGGGGTACCACAAGGTTCTGTCTTAGGCCCAGTACTCTTCAATATCTTCATCAATGATTTAGATAAGGGAATTGAAGGGGAACTCATCAAATTTGCAGATGACATCAAACTGACAGGAGTAGCCAACACCCCAGAAGACAAACTCAGGATCCAAAAACAACTTGACAAACTTGAACAATGGGCCCTAGATTGGGCCCTATCCAACAAAATGAGTTTCAATGGGGAGAAAAGCAAAGTTTTACATTTAGGCAGGAAAAAACAAAGGTACAAGTACAGATTGGGTGAGACCTGGTGTAAAAGCAGTAACTGTGAGAGGGACCTTGGAGTCCTAGTGGATGATTACTTAACCATAATCCAGTAGTGTGCAGCAGCAGCCAAAAAAGCTAATACAATCCTTGGTTGTATAAATAGAGGCATAGAATCAAGATCACACAAGATATTAGTACCACTTTATAAAACCCTAGTAAGACTGCACCTGGAATAGTGCAGCCAGTTTTGGGCACCATATCACAAAAAAGATGTTGTTTGGAAAAAATTCAGAGAACAACTAAGATGATCAAAGGCCTGGAGACTAAAACATATGAAGAACAGCTGCAGTTTTGATGTCGTGGTATAATGGACGCAGGGAAGCAGGGCTCTGCCTCCTGCTTTCTTCCTGCTAGGGGCCTGAAAAGGGCCTGAAGTTGCCCTGGAGAGGTGACGAAGTAAGAGAGGACCCTAGTAGATTTTGGGGAGATGGTTGTCGACCCCCTTGATCCAAGGAAGCCCTCAGAACCAACAGGAGAAAGACTGGCCACACCCATGCAGCCAGTTGGAACCTAAAGGCTCACTGACAAAGTATTATAAAAGCATCTAACAAGTGCGAGCAACATGTTTGAATCTGGGTGAGATTATTTTCCTTCCTCTATGATTTTAAAACCTGTTCTTGGGGGGAAAAAAGCGACCTGAAAGCAAGGAAACTCCCAGAACTAAAGTGAGGGTTTCCTTTTTTAAAAAAAACCCTTTCTTCCAGAATAAAAGTGGCGGTTTAAGCTTTCTTGGGGGAAAATAGAGAAAACTATAAAATTAATTTGGACATAACAGAGAGACTTAATGTTGGAAAAAGTTTGGGGAGTTATAATACTTTTTTTAAAAAATTACCTTCCTTGGAGAGTATTGGAGTAAAGCTTTAAGAAAAAAAATTTGGTTGGAAAGTTACAAAACGGACACCTAGCGATATCTAGTGATGTAAAAAAAGAACTACATTAAGTTCTGTTTATATTTTGTCTGCAGTGAGGGAACATGGCCTGAAGCCCAGACACAGATAACAGACTAAATCCTTTGATGTCTCTGAACTTCATAGCCTTGTAGATTGCAGCTGGAAAAGGAGAAAACCCTTTTGGGCTGTCTTTTCTGCAGGATGAATTACAACCAAAACTACAAACTATTTTGAAGCCACCTGGCTTCTTTGGATTACAAATACTGCTTGAGCAGTAATTTTACAAACCATTTAGAGATAGAGTGAATGGTAAGGAACTATCAGCTGTAAGACATTTTGGATTATAACCTTGGCAGATGGCAACTCTGGATTTTGGGATAATTGTTTAGAGCTGGTGTTGGAAGATAGAAATGGATTATAAACTTTTCTTTCCTCTCCCCAGGGCTTTTTTTCCTCATAGAACGCTCAGAACGGCGCTCCGGCACCTTTTTCTTTTGCAAAAAAAAAAAAAAAAAAAGCTCCATCTGAAAGCCTATTGCAGGGCTAGACAATCTTAGCCCTTTTTTATGACTCATGGACTTCAACTCCCAGAAATCTTGAGCCAGCCATGCTGAGGGGAAAGGGAGAGGTTTTCAAGCTGAGTCATGCTGGCTCAGGAATTCTGGGAGTTGAAGTCCTTGAGTCATAAAAGAGCCTGCCCTACAGGAGGACATTAAAGTTATTTACAGGGTTACTTCTTTGGGAACTAAACTTTTAGAATCTAAAACAGCTAATTAAGAAAAGCCAACAGGAAAGAACCTCACATTTTTCATCTGCTTCAGTCTTTTGGAAGGTAAAATTAGATAACAAAATAATTATTTCCTCTGTTAACATCTCTGCAATGAAATCAAACATTTTTCTCAATGTAATATGTCTAATTTAGCTGATGCTAGAAAAAAATAATATCTTTTGTACAAACTCTTGAAAACTATTTTGAATCTAACCTTCTATTACAACTAAACGACTTTAAATTAAACAATTCTTAAGAATCAAATGTTCATAATTTGGACTTTACTTTTACTGTTTGGACTGTTGTGTGTTTTGAAAAATAGATTATTTAGAATCTAGTTATGTTGCACATCAGTCTTTAAATAATAAATCTAGTATATACATAACAATATATGATGTTTTCCATGGTGAGGTTAACATCAATAACATTTATTAAAAAGGCTAAAATAATTTCTGGTGGTATTATCTGTACATTAAAATTTTGTTTAGTCACAAACTTTCACTTTTCACATTCTGGAAAAGCAGTGGTCATGTATCTTAGCAAAAGATGTTGTTGTTGTTGTTAGTTGCGAAGTCATATCCGACCCATCGCGACCCTATGGACAATGTTCCTCCAGGCTTTCCTGTCCTCTACCATCTTCTGGAGTCCATTTAAGCTCACGCCTACTGCTTCAGTGACTCCATCCAGCCACCTCATTCTCTGTCGTCCCCTTCTTCTATTGCCCTCAATCTTTCCCAGCATTAGGCTCTTCTCCAGTGAGTCCTTCCTCCTCATTAGGTGGCCAAAGTATTTGAGTTTTAGCTTCAGGATCTGGCCTTCTAAAGAGCAGTCAGGGTTGATCTCCTCTAGGACTGACCGGTTTGATCGCCTTGCAGTCCAAGGGACTCGCAGGAGTCTTCTCCAGCACCAGAGTTCAAAGGCCTCAATTCTTTTGCGCTCAGCCTTTCTTATGGTCCAACTTTCACTGCCATACATTGCAACTGGGAAGACCATAGCCTTGACTATACGCACTTTTGTTGACAGGGTGATGTCTCTGCTTTTTAGTGTGCTGTCTAGATTTGCCATGGCTTTCCTCCCGAAGAGCAAGCGTCTTTTAATTTCTTGACTACAGTCCCCATCTGCAGTGATCTTGGAGCCCAGGAAAATAAAATCTGTCACTACCTCCATTTCTTCCCCATCTATTTGCCAGGAATTGAGAGGGCCGGATGCCATGATCTTGGTTTTCTTAATGTTTAGTTTCAACCCAACTTTTGCACTCTCCTTCTTCACTCGCAACAAGAGACTCTTCAGTTCTTCTTCACTTTCTGCCATTAGAGTGGTATCATCTGCATATCTTAGGTTGTTGATATTTCTTCCAGCAATCTTAATTCCAACTTTTGACTCCTCTAGCCCTGCCTTTCTCATGATGTACTCTGCATATAAGTTAAATAGGCAAGGCGACAGTATACAGCCTTGCCGGACTCCTTTCCCAATTTGGAACCAATCAGTGGTTCCATGTCCAGTTCTCACTGTTGCTTCTTGGCCCGCATATAGGTTTCTCAAGAGACAAATAAGATGTTCTGGTACTCCCATCTCTTTAAGAACTTGCCACAGTTTGTTATGATCCACACAATCAAAGGCTTTAGCATAGTCAATGAAGCAGAAGTAGATGTTTTTCTGGAACTCCCTAGCTTTCTCCATGATCCAGCGTATGTTAGCAATTTGATCTCTAGTTCCTCTGCCTCTTCGAAATCCTGCCTGTACTTCTGGTAGTTCTCGATCCACATACTGCTGGAGTCTAGCTTGTAGGATTTTAAGCATAACTTTACTAGCATGAGAAATGAGTGCAATGGTGCGATAGTTTGAACATTCTTTGGCACTGCCTTTCTTTGGAATTGGAATGTAAACTGATCTTTTCCAATCCTGTGGCCACTGTTGAGTTTTCCAAATTTGCTGGCAAATTGAGTGTAGCACTTTTACTGCATCGTCTTTTAAGATTTTGAATAGCTCAGCTGGAATACTGTCACCTCCACTAGCTTTGTTGTTGCTCTGCTTTTCTAAGGCCCACTTCATTTCACATTCTAGGATGTCTGGCTCGAGGTATGTGACCACCTCATTGTGATTATCAGGGACGTTAAGCTCATTCTTGTATAGTTCTTCTGTGTAATTTTCCCATCTCTTCTTAATCTCTTCTGCCTCTGTTAGGTCCCTGCCATTTTGGTCCTTTATCATGCCCATTTTTGCATTGAACGTTCCCTTCATCTCTCCAATTTTCTTGAAAAGATCTCTGGTCCTCCCTATTCTATTGTTTTCTTCTATTTCTTTGCACTGTTCATTTAAGAAGGTATTCTTATCTCTTCTAGCTATTCTCTGGAATTCTGCATTCAATTGGGCGTATCTTTCTTTTTCTCCCTTGCCTTTTTCTTCCCTCCTTTCCTCAGCTATTTGCAAAGCTTCCTTAGACAGCCATTTTGCTTTCTTGCATTTCTTTTTCTTTGGGATGGTTTTGGTTGCTACCTCTTGTACAATGTTGCGAACCTCTGTCCATAGTTCTTCAGGCACGCTGTCTATCAGATCTAATTCCTTAAATTTATTTGTCACCTCTACTGTATATTCAACGGGGATATGATTTAATTCATACCTGACTGGCCTGGTGCTTTTCCCTACTTTCTTCAGTTTAAGCCTAAACTTTGCAACAAGAAGCTCATGGTCTGAGCCACAGTCAGCTCCTGGTCTTGTTTTTACTGACTGTATAGAGCTTCTCCATCTTTGGCTGCAGAGTATATAGTCAATCTGATTTCTGTGTTGACTGTCTGGTGATGTCCATGTGTAGAGCCGTCTCTTGGGTTGTTGGAAAAGAGTGTTTGCTATGACCATCGTATTCTCTTGACAAAATTCTATCAGCCTGTGCCCTGCTTCATTTTGTACTCCAAGGCCAAACTTGCCTGTTATTCCGGTTATCTTTTGGCTTCCTACTTTAGCATTCCAATCCCCCATGATGATAAGGACATCATTTTTTGGTGTTAGTTCTATAAGTTGCTGTAGGGCTTCATAGAACCGGTCAATTTCATCCTCTTCAGCACCGGTGGTTGGGGCATAGACTTGGACTACTGTGATATTGAATGGTTTGCCTTGGATTCGAACTGAGATGATTCTGTCATTTTGAGGATTGTATCCCAGTATTGCTTTTCCTACTTTTTTATTGACTATGAAGGCTACTCCATTTCTTCTGAGGGATTCTTTCCCGCAGTAGTATACCTGATGGTCATCTGAATTAAATTCACCCATTCCTGTCCATTTTAGTTCGCTGATACCTAAGATGTCGATGTTCAGTCTTGTCATCTCTTGTTTGACCACGTCCAGCTTGCCTTGATTCATGGATCTTACATTCCAGGTTCCTATGGAGAAAAAATCTTTACAGCATCGGACTTTCCTTTCACCACCAGACATATCCACAGCTGAGCGTCCTTTTGGCTTTGGCCCAGTCGCTTCATTCTTTCTGGCGCTACTAGTACTAGCCCTCTGCTCTTCCCCAGTAGCATATTGGACGCCTTCCGACCTGAGGGGCTCATCTTCCAGCGTCATATCATTTTGCCTTTGGGTACTGTCCATAGGGTTTTCATGGCAAAGATACTGGAGTGGGTTGCCATTTCCTTCTCCAGTGTATCACGTTTTGTCAGAACTCTCTGCTATGACCTGTCCGTCTTGGGTGGCCCTGCACGGCATAGCTCATAGCTTCATTGAATTACGCAAGCCCCTTCGCCACGACAAGGCAGTAATCCATGAAGGGGCAAAAGATGTTACATATGTGCATAAGTGTAGTCAGTAGCATATGCCATTTTATATATATCAGACATGCAAAGAAAGAAAAATAAGTCCAAAATATCTGTATTACATTCAGAAATGCCAACTTTGCAACCAATATTTATCATCCATAACTATGGCACCCTAAGGATACCTGCATACATGCAAATGCTTCTCTGGGATCAGTAACACAGCAGGGATTGCTTTTTCCTTCCAGTAACAGATTGCTGGGAAATGCAAAACATGGCCTTAAGAATTCCAATGTTGGTTACAAAATTTTCTGGATGTGGTTGGAAAGAGGCCTAGAAATGCCAGCACAAATATATCACGCTTGCTGAACGTGCACACGCAACTAATTATAATCTTCAATTATATGTGATATGCTATCAAGGAAAATGTATAGATATAGCCAGCAGATGTTTAGGGAACCTTTATTTTTCATACAGTTCGAATTTTGTTTTAATGCCATGGTGATAGACAATCAAATGTAGTCAGTCTTTTTTTTTTAATCCCAAGGCATCTGTTCGTTAAATACAGTATAACAAAGTTTTGGATGATGGAATTATTTTTTATCTAAGGATAACTAATGATAACAGCTCTTAAATCTGTTATTTTGTTTTATTTTTGCACAAAAAAATTGTATAATTTGCATTTGCATTCTTTTACAAACGAAATATGTTGTTAAAATGTATTGGTGTTGACATAATTAGTGCACACATATACGTAAAACCAGTTTATTGCATTTGGCAATTGTACTAAAAAAATCTTGTCAATCAATATAATTCATTTAATTTGAAATCAAGTGAAAAATTGATTTAAATTATTTTATTAAAACAAATTAATGGCAATTCTTTTATAAGAAGTTGCCTCAAACAAAATGAGTTTGACATGCCTGCTCTAGATAGTTGAATGCTCCAAAATAAATTCTAGACCAGGCCTGTACATGCAACCTACCAAGTACTCTTGGACAGAGCACAGACTTTTTTTTTTTAAAAAAAGTAATAAAATCACCACCAGTGCCCTTAAAGTCACGTTGCCTAGTGCCTCCATGGCTTACCATGACCACGAGCTCCAACACTGTAGATGCTCCTCTAGTCACCAAATCATTGACTAGCCCACCAGCATTCCTTTGCAGACCACAAAGATTTTTAATTTATCAGTGTGGGCCTTTCCCTTCTACAAGTTGCACAGACCTCTTCTAGATTTTCCTCTTGCCTTTCCGAGTTAACTCCTTGGTCTGTCATTGAGCAAGAATTGACTTTGTAGGGAAGCATATTATCATTTGATGTATATTTAATATATGTTCTACCTTTATTTACCGATTATATAATATTTGTATGCAATTTGTATGCACCTGGCGAAGTTTGGGGCAACTTACTATATTTTTAAAATCATAAGATTAAAACATAAAAGCAGGGCTTTTTTTCTCATAGAACGCTCAGAATGGCATTCCGGCACCCTTTTTTGCACAAAAAGAAAAAAGCTTTTGCACAAGCTATGCTATTCCCTCTATTGCTGCTGAGTGTGCCAAAAGGCCTGGCCAGCAAATGTTGCACCGGCAAGTTGTCTGCAGTGAAGGCGATTTGGCAGGAACTTTGCATCCCTCCCTGCTGCCCAACTACACTATCTCAACTAGGTAAGTAAAAGAGGACAAGGAGTGGAAAGTCGGTTCTGCGGAGTCCATTGGCACTCCTTCCTTGTGCTCCCCTGTGTCAGCCAGGCTGGTGGCCTACCTGGTGCTGGACCTGTGCCACCATCACCTCGCCCTGCGTGCCTAAGTGGCCGCCCTGCATCGCCTGACCCACACCGCCTCTGCTGCCCGCCCCGCACAGCCCCACCATATAGAGCAGGCCCTGCTGCTCCCACAGCACCAGCTGCGCCAGCTCCAGCCCTGGGGGGCAGCCCGC
Source organism: Vipera ursinii (assembly GCF_947247035.1). Classification (NCBI taxonomy): domain Eukaryota; kingdom Metazoa; phylum Chordata; class Lepidosauria; order Squamata; family Viperidae; genus Vipera; species Vipera ursinii. The sequence goes on along the minus strand of NC_139512.1, from coordinate 111,444,388 downwards.
CACCAACACCCCTCGCACCCGTGACAGCAGCAACGCTCCCCCCGCCTCCTGTAGCCACCAAGATGAGAGTTCTGGCACCTTTTTTTTAAAAAAAAAACCACTGCCTCTCTCCATTTTTTGTCCTTTTGTTTTTTCTCTTTTTCCTTTTGTTGCTTGGGGAGCCTATTGGATTATAGATTTTTAGTTTCAGATCTACTTAGGGACAGTGGAAGCTCAACTGTTGGTGATTTCCCCTGAAGAAGGCCCTGTGGACTACTAACTCCAAATAGTAGGACCTTGTGGATTAAAAATTCTGACTGAGAAATAACCTTGGATTTTGGACGACTGCTCTGGAAGTGAGCCTCACAAAGATCACAAATCTTTTTTCTTTGCTCTCCCTTTTCTTTCAGGGAGTTTATTGGATTACAGGGACTATAGACAAGAACTATAAGAGTTATTTAAGACAAATTTAAATGATATATTGTGGGATTGAATATAAAATTAGTGGTTTTGTATAAGGCGGGCATTTGGGGAAAGTATTAGAGCTGATAAAAGATTTTGAGGGTGGAAACAAAAATGTGTGTTTCAAATTTAGCTAAAACTGGCAAGAAAATACCTCAGCCCCATCTTCCACCTCTGCAAGCCCTGTGTTTCAGAAAGGCTGAAGGGATTTTTGATTGAATTTATACATACAGACCAAAATGGATTTTTACCTAAGAGACAAATAATAAAAAAATTAAGAATGATTTTAGATACTTTGGAATACTATGAAATGCATCCAGTGAAGCAGATGGCACTAATATTCCTAGATGCAGAGAAGGTTTTTGGTAACATAAATTGGCAATTTATGATTCAACAATTAAGCAAAATGGACTTTGGAGAAAACTTTATAAATATAATTAAAGCAATTAATCATAGACAAATAGTAGCTAAAATAATCGTAAATGGAGTTTTTACAGAAAATTTTAATATTAAAAAGGCACAAGACAAGGATGTCCATTATCCCCATTATTATTTATATTAACAGTGGAAGTATTGAATAGAAATATTAGGCAAGATTCAGAAATCAAAGGAATGGAGATAAAAGATGAAAAATACAAACTACAAGCATTCACGGATGACTTGGTTTTTATGTTAGAAAAGTCTCAAGCTTCTGAAAAAGATAGAAGAATTTGGAGAAATGGCCGGACTGAAAATAAATAGAGAAAAGACCAAAGTGATAACCAAAAACCTTACAGATAAACAAAAAAAATCAACTGTCAGAAAAAACAGATCTTCAAATAGTTAAGAAAGTTAAATACTTAGGGATACGCTTATCAGCAAAATGTGTAACAATAAAAGAAGACAACTATGTAAAATTATTAAAACAAAACTAGACTTGGAAAAATGGAAAAATCTACAACTTTCAACGTTAGAGAGAATAGCAATGGTGAAGATGAATATTTATTTCAAACAATATCTATAAAACGGGGGGGGGGAATGTTCAATGAACTAAATCTTGGAATTTTTTTGGCAAGGAAAAAAAGTCAGAATTACATTAAAAATGCTACAAGAAGCGAAAGAAAATGGAGGACTTGGGCTGCCAGACTGGGCTTTATACTATCAAGCATCTGTATTAACATAGTTAAAAGAATGGATAACCTTTAGGCATAAAAGATTACTATACCTAAAAGGGCATGACCTACAAGTTGGATGGCATGCCTTCCTATGGTATGGGAAGAATAAAATACATAGACAGTTTCAAAACCACTATATAAGAAATCCACTTCTTCTAGAATGGGAAAAGGCAAAAGCGAAAATTTATATGAAAATATCTGGATGGCTTTCAATAATGGAAGCGTTTGTTCACCCGAACCTAATTAACGATGAGAAAATTGTAACTTATAAAGACATTTTGAATATTGAAGGGAAACTAAAATCTAGACAAGAACTGGAAGAACAGGGCATTGATCTATCATGGTGGTCACACTTGCAAATTCAAACGAGATATGAAAATGATGCTAAAACATCTGGATTTTATAAAGAACAGACAGAATTTGACCAGATACTATTGACATCAGATGAAAAATTGATTAAGAAACTGTATATGTTAAGTTTAAAGATGGAAGAGGAAAAGTCAAAGAAACAATGATAATATGGGCAAAAAACTTTGGGCATAACAGTTAGAAAACTGGCAAAGCCTTTGAGAAAGAAATTCTAAAATGCCAAAGGCGATGGCCTACAAAGAAAACCTATATAAAATGTTTTATAGATGGCACTACATAACAAGGAGGAATTTTACAAAAGGGGATAAAAATGATTCTTCTTTCTTCTCTGAAGGAGATGGTTGTGGGTAAGTCTCAGATGATGACTTAAAAAATGAGGAATCCTGGCTAGCAGATGCCTGCCTTTTCCTAACTCACCAGCAGGTGTCACTCACAGTCTTCCCTTTCATGGGGCCCCATTGCTTCAGACAAAATTTGGGAAGTACTGTGTGCAGGGCTTGTTGTCAAATGTAGTTTCCTAAAAAATAAGCCCTGCTTTCTTAAGAGACTGGAGACTGTAGCAGACATTAATTTTAGATAATTTATATTTATTTATGTTTAGGCGATACCAGTGCTTTTTTTGTAAAAGAAAAAGGTGCTGGAACTCACACATGTGATACAACCCACCTTGCCTACCCTACAAGGTTCCATCCCAAAAAAGGTGCCGGAACTCCGTTCTGAGCATTCTATGAAAAAAAAAAGCCCTGGGCGATACATAATATTTGCTGTGATATTTATGCTATACAAGGCCAAAACCAAATTGAAATAATTGCTGGCAGGTCTGCCCTGACTCCTGGTCCCTCTTTCCCTATTTTGCCAACCATCATTAGCTAACATTGTTATCCTCTATCTTACAGGAAAAAGATGCCAACAAATATTTTTCCCCCTAGGTTTGCTAAAAGCCATCCGTCCAAGCCAGAATATGGCACCCAGCTGCAGGAGAACAATGCTAAACTGCTGGAAGCAGGCCATTTATTAGGGTTGTGGGTTTTTTTTTTTTTTTGAGGCTTTCATTCCAAGGAGAAATTGCATCTGGATTGGATTCAGCCATAAGAATCACAATATCCACAATCCGTACTATTCCTGCTCTGCATCCATGCACCTTTAAGAAATCTGCGTAAGATGCCACACCATAAAGTCTGCAAGAGCTGAAAGAAATTGCTTTAAAAATCCAGGGTTCAGTTAAGATTTGACCTGGGAATATCCCAGGTTCACAATACCAGGTCTGACCTGGAAACCCCCCAAGTTTAATAGGAGCAGAAGAACCATTATGATGCTATTGTGGGAGACTGCTTTGGACAAGTGCCTCGCTGATATTCAGCTCTTCTTGGAAACCCAGTAAGAAAAAAAAAACAGCAAGAGCTGGGCCTCTTCTCTTCCTGTCCCCTCCATCACCACCTTTCTCACATGCAATTTGCAAGCCCAGGTTTGCCTGCCATGAGGCAAGAGATGGCTGACCATTCACAATCTGTGCTAATGGCCCACAGAAGAATAAAGTCACCTTAACTCCATTGTTTCCATCTACATTTTTTCCAATAACCTGAGCCAGCAAAGTGACAGAAGCATCCAAAGGCAGGGCTCCTGTCCACCCGAGGGCTGATGAAGAGTGAACCCTGCTTAAGTACACCGTCTCACCCCCGTCTCTTAATTCCACATTTTTTCCCCACCGTGAGATACTCCTTCCTTGTACTCGGCCTAAACCAGCTGTAGAAACGACCTTGCAGGCGAGCTCTTTTCAGCTGGGAACGGACTCGCCCGGAGAGAGGCAGAGTAAAGCTCGCCGCTCGCCTTTCCCTCACTCCTCTCGCCTTGGCAGCCTCCGCAGCGAGGTCAGGAGGCTGAGCGCCGGGGCGGGCCCGAGGGCGCAGGGCGCAGGGCGCTTTTTTTTAAAAAAAAATAAATATTATTATTATTGGCCGGGACTCCGGTGGTGGCGAGGCCTTTCCCCAAGGGCATTTTTGGTGCAGGGACGAAGCGCACAGCGCCCGTGTTTCGCAGGCCTCCCCCGTTGACCTCGTGCTTCTGTCTCCTCAGGGAATCTCCTCCACCGAGCAGAGCGGAGACGTTCCACTGGCGCGCCCAGCGGCCTCTCCAGTCATTGCAGGGGGACGCGGCGGCGCTCCCGCAGTTAGGCAGATTAATTCCCCGGAGCCCGCCGGCCAGCGCGGGATTAGCTAAACTGCTCGGAGCGGCGAGAAGTCAACGCCGAGGCGTTCTCGCCGCCAATCGCCAGCCCTAGAACTCGCTTCTCTTGGAAAGGGAGCCTTACGGCTTCCTTCCCAGCTGGGCAAGACGGGGGCGGGGTAATTCAAGCTGCCGCCGCCGCCGCCGCCGCTCCTCCACGGGAGGAGGGGCCCCCTCAGAAGAATTGTGCCTCTGCCTCTTCTCAGGCCGTTTGCCGGAGCAAAAGGCGGCGTGTCGATGAGGGGCCGTTGAGAGCCCGAGCCTAGCTGAGCTGCAGCAGAGTTTGCAGGTCATCAGTTCTGCACCAAACTCCAGGCGAGGTAAGTGGCGCGGCGGTGGCTGGCTGCCGCTGCTTATCAAGGCGTTGGGGACCTACGCTCGGGTGGGAACCGGCGGTCGAGCTGGAGTAGCCCAACCCTACCCCCTCCCCGCCGCCGCCGCCGCCGCCGGCAGAGCCGTTTTTTTCTGGAAGAAGAACGGCGGCTTCGTAATGCCATCCGTTCGGCAGGCGCGCTGCTCCGTTGCGCTTAGCGGCGCTTTAGTTTCGCTCGCCGGGAAGGTTTTCCCGCTCCGTGCGGTCGGCGCCGCTGTGCTGCAGGCTGCTTTTTTCCTCGACGGGGTCCGCGATTCACAGACTAGCCGGGTTCTGAGGGGAGCGGAAGAGAAGGACGCTGCAAAATGCGCGCGTCGGTTCCGTGTACCTGTGCGAGGAAGAGGGTTTACCGAGGATGCCTGACTGCCGGACCGAGCTGACGTTCCTTGAGAGGCGGAACTGTCCGGAGAAGTCCAGCTGGCCTAGCAGTGAGTGCGCTGTCAGACGGCCATTGAGCGTCAGTAAGAAAGCTCTGAGAGGATTCGGGGCGAGAGGGAACAGGTACAAAGCTACAAGCAGCCAAGGACGGAGAAGTGACCTTTGCAATCCCGCACTGGGATAAATCTCGGGGAAAGGGCCCTTCATGCCTCGAAGGGGTATAAGGTATAATGAGGACCCCGATTGTTGGGGGCAATTAAGCTGACTTTGTAATAACGCCGCTTGGGGTGTGTGTGAAAGCCCTAATAAGCAGGCATATACTGTACATAGAATGAAGGCTACTGCTAAGCTTGTAAGCCGTCCTGAGTCTTCGGAGAAGGGCGGGATATAAATGGAATTAAAATAAAAAATAATAAATAAGATGTACCCTTTAACGAGTTGTGGTGTTTTTTTTTTGCAATGCAAAGCCTCAGAAATGTATATGTTGTTGCACAGCTCCTAAGTGTGGCAGAAGTTTCCTCCCCGGTGATTTTTTCAATGAATCTCCTTTGAGCGACTTGGGGTCAGACTCGGACCGGCAGCTTAGTCTGCCCCGCGGGATGCTTTAGCTTGTCCAAGGCGCTCAGAAGCCCACAGGTTCCTTTTACACCTGCTTTGTGTATAGGAACGGTCGCAACGCAGATCCTTCCTAGAAGTTCTCGTCTTCTGCCCAGAGGGACGGCCAGGGAAAGCGCGCAAGCTTTCGTATCTTCCATTTCAAGCTTGCGCTACAAATCATCTCCTTCATTGGTTTCATATTTGGGTCAGGGAGGGAGGGAGACTTGCATATATTAAAGTGGGACTTTAATATATGCAAGACTTGTATATATTAAAGTGGGACTTCTTCCAGCGGGTAACTCAGCGCTCTGGGGCATTTGGTGGTAGTGTCGTCGGTTCGTAGCAGGAGCAAGGATTCAGCGTGACTCTCTCCCAGCCATTGCGAGGAGGGGGAAACTGCGGGGGTGGGAGGGGGTGGGCTGCGGATTGACGCTAAAAAAAAATAGGATGAAGGGCAGAAGAGATGGCTGCTTCTGTCACTTGGCTTTTGCAGCAGCTTCGCTTCAGAGCTGCCTTGGGCATGTTTCCCCTTCAGGTTTTTGGGTACAGATAAAGTACCTTTTGCTGAGCCGAATAATGTTAGAGTAAGACTCAGCAGGCTCACATAAAAAAAACCACAGGTTTATTTTTCCTGTAAAGGCATCCTGATTGTTTCATTTCCTTCCTTCCTTCCTTCCTTCCTTCCTTCCTTCCTTCCTTCCTTCTTTCCTTCCTTCCTTCCTTTGCTTTTTAGAAAACAGGATTTGTAATACATGTGAATAACGAAGGAATATATTTTGCACTTATGCTATTGATTGGCAAAAGCTTCAAGAGAGCTATTAGGCAGAATGTGAGGAAGACCAGGGGTCCCCAGTCCGTGGCCCAGTACCAGTCCGCAGCATGCCAGCAATGGGTCAGCACCACGCAGCTTCCATTCCTGTGGTGGTGGTGGTGGGGGAGAAACCTCTCTCCACAGAACTGATCCCTGGTGTCGAAAAGGTTGGGGACCTCTGAGGAAGACTAACAATTTGCATGGGGAAATGCAAAATCCATTCGGAATTCTCAAAGTGGAACAGAATTTATTCCACTAATTTGCTTGCAGTACTCCCTTCCTCTGAAGGTGCCTTCATTAACAATACTTATGTTTCCTTTTTAGCACCTAGCCTTTCTGTTAGGCAATCACAGCAGGAAATGCTGTATTTTACCCATTTTCTCTTTCCAAAAATGTAGCTCTTTGAGGCTGAAAGCTGGCTGGACAGAGGTTTTGAAAGATTTCTTCTACTCATATTCCAAACTCTATTCACTGTTCCACATCAATTTTATGACAAGTGCATTAATATTCAGTAATATATAATATATTCAGAAACAGCACCAACAAAGTAGCTTGTGCTAAATCTTCAGAAATTTAGCCAAAACCAAATAAAATTGTATCACAATGTTAATGTTTGATTGGGATACATACCCTAGTGAAACAATCCCTTTAAGAGTATATAATTTTAGGCTTATTTGTCTGGGAGAAAGACAATATAGCAACAGAGCAAGATTTAAGTAAAAGATCCTCAAGCTGAGCTTATTTTCTGTTGACCTTGTAGTTAGATCCATGTATCTTTCTGATAGCTGCATAGAAATGTTTGCTGTTGCTTTCTTCTAGCCTTTTTTTTCCTCAATTCCCCTCTTAATCTAAGGCCTTGGAATGCCTTTACAGTCCCCAAATGTTAGCCAGGGCCAGTCCTTCTTGAGCTTCTGAACTAGATTAGCTGCTGATATTTGTGAAGACAGTAGAATTCAACTTTAAGGAATATCTTCATCTAAGTTAACTAGCTCTTTCTTCCAAAGGAAAATAACGTACTATCTACCACCCTACTGACAGGATCCTTAAAAATATTCCATTAAAGTTTCTATTGCACATCCTTTTACTAAGCTAGCTTACTAGAATACATTAATATAAGGGTGGGTTGGGTTTTTTTGCCAAAATAACAGACTGAAGAACTGTATCTGCCACTGGCAGGAAGTGGTTATTTACTATCACACTTATGTATGTATATATGTATGCATATTTCATACATCTTAACCACCCATCTCCCTCAGATGGGACCATTTCCATATCTACAATTTCCATACTGTAATGGACTCAAGCAAAGAAAGAGTAGACACAACTCGTAGTACCTTTCTGCAATTAGGGATCTCAGCTTTGGAAATTGTGGCCTTGGAGTTAAAAATATTTTTTTCTCCTTCCTACAAAGTTTTATGAGAAATTCATATCACTTGTCACAAATGACCTGAAAGTACCATTGCTAGCCATTTCCTATAGCTGTTTTCTTTACTTCCATTGTGTAATGATCATTTTAATCAAAATTATACCAACTCTTATGGTATCAGAATCCAAAGATAGGCTAAAGCAAGATTCATGTTCGCCTTATTTTGGAATTATTTTAATACTATGTGAACAACAAACTGCTGCAAATAGTTACATTTGAAAAAGGTGGCTGCGTGTTTTAACAGAGGTTTAAAAACTCTGTGTTGCCTTTACCACACAATGGAGCCACCTTATATTCTGTACTGGCCTGGATGCCTTGCCACGTATGCCTGGTGTTCATTGGGTCCTGAAAATAGTTCTGAACTTTCTGACAATAGTTGCATATTATGCTCCAGTGAATGATGATAATGGAAAAACTAAGAATGAGAATATGGAAAAATTGTACAGCATTCTGAATGAACATATACAGGAAAAACTTAGGTAGCAGGAAAGGAATGGTGGGAATGAAATGAGAGAGCACTGCAAAAGTTATTGAGTTACTTGGCACCCCAAGGATTAATGAGAATTAGGCCTATTTGGTAAGCGCCTGTTAGAAAAAGACATGGCTTAAGCATGTCTGTTTATCTGTGCACACAGAAAAACGGCTTAAGCATGTCTGTTTATCTGTGCACACAGAAAAACAACGAATTTTAAGAATTGATTCTTTGTGATGAATGATTTAGACTCTAGAGAATTAATGGAAGGATACTAAAATGGTGAGAGCCCTTTATTTGCCAGTGTCAAGAATAGTTCCTGGGGGAAAAAATGGGCATGAAGGAAGAAGTGAAAAAGACTGACTGCAGGAAGAAAATAAAAGCACAAGACCTCTTTGGAAAAAATATTAGAAGATAATTTATCTCCCAAGAAAATGGAAAGTGAATGTAAGGAAAGAGGAAGTAGAAGTGAATGAGGTAAAAATAATTGCTATTGACTGTCACAAAAGTGTGGAGCTATATTAATGGGGTGATGAAATGAAAGAAGATCTGGAATGAGAAAAACTGCACATATGAACTTTATTGCCACAAAAAAGAAACTAACGTTGCCCATTGTGTATATGGAGAGAAAGATAGTTACTGAGAATGTAGACAGAAAGATCAAGGAACATGTAAGATTTTTTTTTATTTTTTATTTTAATTCCATTTATATCCCGCCCTTCTCCGAAGACTCAGGGCGGCTTACAAGCTTAGCAGTAGCCTTCATTCTATGTATATCCCTGCTTATTAGGGCTTTCACACACACCCAAGCGGCATTATTACAAAGTCAGCTTAATTGCCCCCAACAATCTGGGTCCTCATTTTACCTACCTCGGAAGGATGGAAGGCTGAGTCAACCTTGAGCCTGGTGGGATGCGAACCTACACTAATTGCAGGCAGCTGGTGTTACCTAAGGAGGCATTAGCCCACTGCTCCACCAAGGCTCTTGTGGAGATTAAGAGAGGTAGAGAAAATGCAGAACAATTTTGATAGAAATTTTAAAAATGTTTTCAGAAATGGCCAAAGAGAAATAAACAAGGAGTCTCTAGAAGAGTGAATGGAATTTTAAAAATAAAAATTATTAGGGATAAAGCTGAGGTAAGGGAATACTGAGGTGAATATTTTAGAGATGTATATGGGAATTAATATTGAAGAATGCTCTCTCTGATCATGAAAATGAAAGTTTGGCATGTCAGGAAAAAAAACAATGGGGATGAGTTAGAATCTAATTTTAAGGGGTGCTGAAAGAATGTGGACCAAACACAAGAATGTGTGACCAGGACAAAAGAAGAACATTGAGCATTAAGATGATTTTGGTCACACAGAGAAAATGAATGAGGGTCACATTGCAAAACAAATATTTGAAGGAAAAATGAACTAGTTAAGAGGAAGGGAAGACCAAGAAAGTCCTTTTTGCATATAGTTGAAGAGATCCTTAAAAAGGGAAAGACAAGGATTTTAAAGAGTAAAAGGCAGTGTTTAAATCGTATGTGGTTGTGATAAAAAAATAAAGAAATAAAGTGAGGTATTATATCATGCCTTTTATTTCTTCTACTTACTGATTCTTACTTCTTTGCTGTGCTTTGCACGGTTGCTTAACCCAAAGGGAATGATATGGTGGTTATTTATGTACATATGTCTGTAGGACCTTACTGTTCTGGGACATTAATTGAGAAATTTTCATTTAGCTTTAGGCTCTTTCAAGAATATTCAATCTAAGCTTTTTCATTAGCTTTAGTGCTGGGGAATTTGAGGGAAGATTTTGTAATGTCAGGCTCATAAATCTGCCAGTAGAAGGTAACATTTTCCATGGAAGTGTATGCTTGTGAGATAAAATGTTACCATTGGAATTTGGATTTTCTCATACTGATGCATGACACTCATATCCTTTTAAATTTGCTGTTTTATTAAAGCAAGAAAAGCTGGGATACAAGTATAGATAGTCCTTGACTTACCACCACAATTGAGTACAAAACTTCCCTTCTTTTTGCCACAGCTTTTAAGACCTTCCCATTGTTCATCCTCTTTCACACAGCTCAAGTTAAAGTGGGACAAATGTGTGTCTGAATGCAGTCTTAAATCTCTCAGCTTTGCTTGAAGGAAGCCATTGCTGCACACACACCCCAGTCAAAAATGCTCATTTCTCTGGAGCCAGTGATCACGTGACGGTCACCATCATCACACTGAGTTATCTTCACCATTGAGTTATCTTCACCTGGCACTTCAGTTCAGCATCTATTTCCCATCCTATGCTGTCTCCACCATTCTGTGCCTTTCTCCTTTCTTTCCTCTTAGCTACCCTTCTCAATAGCCAGTTGCTCTCCCTATCACCTTGCTTGTCAGCTTGTTTTTCAAAAAATTTTTTACTTAAAGGCTGAAGGACCTTCTGCTTAGATTGAGTCTTGATATATTCCTGTTTTAATTAAGAGATCTGATTACTGTTTCTCCCCCCCCCTTCCTTTTGGGTGTGTGGATACTTTTGCTGCGTCCCTTTTGCTACATTTTGCTGCATCCCTTTTGTGAGTAGGGTAGGGTTGCTTTGGTTTCACAAGCATAAAATTGGGAAATGGGAGGAATAATAATTAACGAAAAGATATTTAGGAATTTTGTGGTATGAGAAAGGAGAATAGATTCTAGTAGTGTAACCTATATTATAAATTATGTACCATAACTAGGAATTCTGAAAATTGTAGTCCCAGCAGAGCCAGAGGGCATCACATTCGATAAGGCTAAGCTAGAGGGAACTGCATTTAATGTGTGAATGCCCTTTTGGTGTATGATTTTCTCCCATTTTCTATAGGTTGTCCTCACAAGAACACCATTGCTGCTATAACCTGACTGCATATGGGTAAGAGCCTCCATGCAGGCTTATCCGGCCTATGACAATAAGATTGATGAAACGTCAATATTTTTCCACTCAAACAAATTCACAGAGTGCCATCTGACAACCATTTTTAAAGCGAACCAAACCGTAATGGGCAGAGATAGGCAAGAGGACCATCTGAGAGCCATTATGAAGTGTTTTCTAGTCATCTGAAGTATATGGTTGCCTAGATTCACTCAGCTTGATGCTATCTGGGCAAATCCAGAAGAGATATTAATTTTAATCAAGCTTGTGCTTTCTATTTTGAGATCAGCTAAGTGCACCTTTGATTCAGGAAGTCTTTGTTCTTTGTGTATATATATTTTTTTCCTTGTCACCCATTTCAAAATGTTATTATTTCCTTCCGGCAAATGGTGCGTGCTTTCCTCGGCTTCATGTAGCCCTTCCTGTCATCACTCTCTTGGCTACAGCAGCTCATAAAGGAAACTAATGAGAATCTGTCTCCAATCACCTTTGTCTTCATTAGATTTTCATCACCCACCACTGGCTCCATCCGTGCTTTAATGAAACTACTAGTGACAAATTGTCAGTACAGTATTAAATAACGTTGCTCCAGGATATGAAAACAGAACTTCAACAACAATCCATAGTTTCTGTTGAAAAACCAGCTAGGATATTTATATGAAGCCTTAGAACAGTAACACAAACATTGTTAAGAGAAAATAAAATGTTGCATGAGCATATGAAACTACCTTATAATGGTTCCAATCATTTTTTTCATGTAGCTCTGGAATGCCTCCTCTGACTGGCAGCTCTCCAGGGTCTGAAACCAAGAGCTAAAATGAAAGAACATAGAACATAAAGTAGAGTTCTGGAGAGTGGAGAGTTGGAAGCAGCCTTGGGGGGGGTGTCCCTTAATGATCATTAAGAAATCTTAATGACCATTTTGCCTGGCAATAACAGTGATTGAAATGGTGGCCCTCTGCATGCCAAAGCAGCACTTCAGCCAGTAAGCTGAAAAATCACTACATAGAACAATCTTAATGAATTAAGTGTAGATGTGTAAATACAGTAGTTCTTTTAAAGTAGGAAGTAGGAAGGGGCATTTTGAAATGGTTGAAATTGTTTAATGGAGAGGGGGAAAATGAAATACCAAAATGCACTGGGAGTTTGTTTTTGTTCTAACATTTCTGTTTTTTTCATCCTGTGCTATTCTGAATACAGACTTCAAGACCTGAGATTGTTTCTTGTCTTGTTTAAAAGATCGATTTTTTTTTTGAAATTCACAATACCATGCAGCCAGTTAACAAATAAAAGCTCAGTAGCATTGTAAAGATAAGATAACTTTTCCTTGGTAATGTGTATTAGGTAAGTCTGTTTATAGGAAGATACCCAATAATCTTCAGAGTACTGCTTTTATATGTACTGCTTTATCAGAACATATCCTCATAAAGGAGCTACACCACATAGAGAAGAGGTATTGTTACATAATAAAAATGGTGGATTTCTTATTTGGAAAAATTCTTAGGACAGGAACATTTCCACAAGTGTGCATCCGCAACATATTGTTATGTTGTTATGAAGAGCCCAGTGCTCTTCAATATCTTCATTAACGACTTGGATGAGGGGATAGATGGGGAACTCATCAAATTTGCAGACGACACCAAGCTGGCAGGAATAGCCAATACTCCAGAAGATAGGCTTAAGATACAGAAGGATCTGGACAGACTTGAACACTGGGCACTATCTAACAAAATGAAATTCAATGGTGAAAAAAGTAAGGTTCTACATTTAGGCAGGAAAAATCAAATGCACAGGTATAGTATAGGTGGTACCCTGCTCAATAGTAGTAACTGAGAGGGATCTTGGAGTCCTAGTAGACAATCACTTAAATATGAGCCAGCAGTGTGCTGCAGCTGCCAAAAAAGCCAACACAGTGCTAGGCTGCATTAACAGAGGGATAGAATCAAGATCAAGTGAAGTACTAATACCACTTTACAATGCTTTGGTAAGGCCACACCTGGAATACTGCATCCAGTTTTGGTCACCACGATGTAAAAAAGATGTCAAGACTCTAGAAAGGGTACAGAGAAGAGCAACAAAGATGATTAGGGGGCTGGAGGCCAAAACATATAGGGAACGGTTGCTGGAATTGGGTATGTGTAGTTTAACAAAGAGAAGAGTGAGGGGTGACATGATAGCAGTGTTCCAATATCTCAGGGGCTACCACAAAGAAGAGGGAGTCAAGCTATTCTCCAAAGCACCTGAAAGCAGGACAAGAAGCAATGGATGGAAACTAGTCAAGGAGAGAAGCAACCTAGAACTAAGGAGAAACTTCCTGACAGAACAATTAACCAGTGGAACAACCTGCCTCCAGAAGTGGTGAATGCTCCAACACTGGAAGTTTTTAAGAAGAGACTGGACAGCCATTTGCCTGAAATGGTATAAGGTTTCCTGCCTGAGCAGGGGGTTGGACTAGATGACCTCCAAGGTCCCTTCCAACTACTACTTCTTCTTCTTCTTCTTCTTCTTCTTCTTCTTCTTCTTATTATTATTATTATTATTATTATTATTATTATTATTATTATTATTATTATTCCCCACCCACTGAAAACAGTGGGGATTTCCATCAGAAGACATGGAAGAGCCATGGCACTCCTATAGCCCACCCTTGCCACTGCACTGTGGGCCAGCTGCAGCTTCCAGAGGAACTCCTAGAAATATAGGTGCTCCTAAATGATACTTTTACAACATTCAGTTTCCATATATAATATTTTTTAAAAAATAAATTTTTGCAGCCTTGAGCAGAAGCTGATTCCTGGATTGAGAAAATTTCAGTTGAGTTGACAGTGGAATAGCGTCATCAAGATTTCTTGACCTGAGTCTCAAAGCTGAATGCTGCCACAGGGACTCAGGAGACCAGGAAATAAGCCATATAATATGAATGATAGGGGCAACACGGCTTGACTCTTCTATGTCTTGTCATGGAGATTGACAGGTCTTCTGATGGAAATCCCCACTATTTTCAGTTGATGGGGAATATAGGTGCTCCGAAAAGATATTTTATGTCTTTATATAATTATGTTTGTTTATTTAAAATGCTTTTAGGCGGTGAGATTTCAGACGAATCTCACAGAATCAATTACATAAAAATACTCAGGCAATAAACATTAACTAAATCATAGGGTTAAATAAAATGGATTTTTTTCTCTCCAAACCATATTTCTTCTTCAAAAAAAATGAAACGTGATCTCTCTGCAGCTTTTGTTAACATCCCACAAAGCCAAATCTATATGACCCAGTTAATAGGAACTTTCATTTGGACGTAGGAAACCTTAGGAATTTAGAATAGCCGAGACTGAGGGTCTCCCTTCTTTAGCCCTCAAAAGGGTTGCATTTGCCCCTTTGGAAGGGGCGCACAATTTGGGGATCCCAAAGGCAATTGGATTTTTTTGGTTTTTGCCTTGAAAAACCATAGACACAATTTGGTGGTCTTCTTGGACTCATAGATCTTACTCTAGGAGCAAGTGGCAGCTCTAGCTAGGAAGGCTTTCATATAGATCCATGTACTGTGATGCATCAATTGTGCCCTTGCTTGGGCAAGGAAACCTTTAAATCCTTGGTCTCCTTGCATTTTAGGTGATTACAATTTACTCTGCATGGGACTACCCTTGAAGACTACCTGGAAGCTGCAGCTGGCTCACAGTGCAGTGGCATGGGTGGCTATAGGGGTGCCATGGTATGCTGATGTAATACCTCTGCTTCATAGGCTAAAACAGTTACCAGTAGGCTCCTGATCCTGGAAATAAAGCCCTTCATGACATATGGCTTAGTTATATGAGGACCATCTATCTTCCATGATTTCTACCCATTGTGTATAATCAGGCAGTTGGTATGCTCTAGTTCCCATCTATTAAATAATGTCATCTGATGGTACCTAAGAAACATACCTTCTCTTTCAAAGATCCTGCCCTGTGGAACAGCTTCCCTCGAGAAATATGTTTGGTTTCATCCTGAAGTTGTTTAAAATAGCTTTCAGAATCTAGTTCTTTCCCTAGGCCAGGGGTAGGCAACCTTGGCTCTTTTATGACTCATGGACTTCAACTCCCAGAATTCCTGAGCCAGCATAGAGCCAAGGTTAGCTACCCCTGCCCTTGGCTCTGGGCTGTAGTAGGTATGGGCCTCTTATGTACAGGTAGTCCTCAGTTCATGACTGTAATCAAGCCTGCCCATTATGGTTGGAAGTGGTGATGGCTATTAAGCACTCATGTGATTGGCTCACTTACAACCCTCTCCCAGCCAGCTCTCACCAATACAATTATTAAAGAAGTGTGTGAGTCATTAAGCAGAGCATGGAGTGCCTCAAGGCCCCAGGAAAGGCCCTGGGAAGTGCAGGCTGTCCCCCAGGCTGCCCCCCCCTTCCATATCTTGACTGTGTGCTGAATTTGTATCTAACGATAGTATGTGTTTATTATTTCACTATGATTTACCTGGGTTGGACAGTATTTCTATTTGGTTTGGAAATTCAGCATGTGAAATAATCTAAAGTTATAAAAACTTCAATATTATGGTTACCAAAACAGATACTTTCTTGGATAATAAATATATTTAGCATTTATATTACAAAATCTCCAAAACTGTACAAGAACATGCCACTAAGTCTCCTACTACTTTTAATATTATAATACTCATGGTTAGCACAAAACAGACCGTTGTATAAAAAGATTGTATAAACTGAAACATAGATTTGTACTTAAAGTATCCTTTATTTGAATTTCAAAGGTTGTTTTCTTTTTGGAAGGGGGGGATGGGCACACTGATGGCTTAAGTCTAACCTAAACAATGACCATAATTTTAATTCCAAAGTAGAGGATCAAGACAAATGATGTGACTTAGAAGTGCAGACTATCAAGGTGGTGGATCCAAAACAAAACTTTAGAACACCAAAATTGAACTACTTCTTGAGAGAGACAAACCATATTGAGCCCCCTGATCAAGACTCATCTGAATGTCTTCTTGCCAATGTGCTTTGATATGCAAGCAGCTGGGAACTGACAGGAGGCTCAAAGGCAATGCTTGGCTCCCATCAGAAAGGGACAGGCTCAGTTGAATGCCAGGATTTGCTAGAGCAAGTTGTTATTTAGAGCTGTCCACTGTCCTGAAAATCCACTTGACTGATTGGCTGATCATGGCTTGGCCTATTGTCTTCCATGAGAGAGTTCCCATGTATGGAATCTCACATTCAAGATTGTATCATGATATTCATCCACTGCTGTGAAGTCTCTGCTGTTCCATGATAAGCATGTGTGAAGCAGCCTGGGATCCAATTAGACTGTGGTTTGCCAGAAGTCTTGGGGGTGGGGGAGAAAGACACAGAAAGTATATATATTTGTGTATGTATACTATACACAGACATACAGTACATACAAACATCACAGCATATTGAGAATCAGACATTTTGGGACATTTTTCCCCAAGATATGACAGTTGACCATTTAACATTTTGATTAAAAAAATCTTCATGGAAATTATTGGTGTTAAACACTGGGAACTGCTCAAAAGGTTATCAGCTAAACAGAATGATCTCAAGCAAATCCTTATCCAACAGTTCCATCAGCTGAACATGAAATGGAATAATGTAGTGATTCTTTACCAGTAAACAAAGAACCTTCAGGAATGTAAAATAAAACAGATAAAATAAAACATTGGCAGGTTACCTAAAATGCTTTTGCAAAGTTTCAGCAATCATTGACCTCTAATCCCAGATGCCCTATTTGAAAATCAAATCTTAATGAAATATTGCCACAAAAAAAAACATATATCAATGACTCATGGAAAACCAAAGACACTTTAGAATCTTATCACACATAAATCCCCAGAACAGAAATTGAGATTTTAAACATATTTTGTCTATCAGCATTTCAGAACACTGCTGCTGCTTGGAAGAACTTTATAATACAGGTTTCAAGATTTAATTAATATGATTGCCAGAGTTGTACCGTATTAGTGCAAAGGAAGGAACCCCGGTGATGAGCTTCATAAATTAAAGCACCTTTGAGGAGCATTAAAAATTAGAAACTTAATATAATACACACATTTTTTTTACTCTTCCTCTAAGATTTTTCTTATTTGCAAGCTTGTTTTTTTAAAGAGCTAGAACCCTCCCAAAGGATTTTAACTATGGCATTGAATCTTTCCTTATTCCCCAATGGCTTTCACTGTTTGATTACAGTCAGGTTGAAGTGTTTAACATAAGGCTGACTGTGTGAAATGAAATCTCTGTAGTCTGAATTCTCAGCAGCAACTGATCCATAATAATCTTGTCTACAGCAGAATTTTAAAATGCTCTCAAGATGCAGATTAATCAACCTAACTATTAACCAGTAGGGTTCCCTGTACACTTCTTTTTTTTCTGACACAGATTTATAATACCTGCATGCTTGACAAAAATCAATTTTCTTCCAGCTCATGTTTGGGAAAGCTGCAATCTTTGAATTCTTGACCTTCACACATCTATTAAAGGGCCAGTAACTTTCCTGGAAACAAAGTAGCAGCCTTTTTAACTATCTCATGTTTCTGCAAATATAGTGGATTGGATTGATTAAAGCTGCAATGCTATACATGTTTATTTGATGAAGGCCCCCTCTATTTCTGATAGATTGAAAGCTAATAATATTTTGCTTATATTTAATTCCATTGAAATTTAGTAGATGCCAAATCAATTCTATGTTAACTCATGACTAACTTAGCCCATTAGTTTTAAGAGTTGGAAGTATTACCAGTTGAGTTTGAATCAACCCAATAAATAAATCAACGCAAGAAACCTTGAACTGGAGAAGTGAGGCCCTTTTTGGCTTTATGGCAACTTAACAATAATAGGGATCTGGTAGTGGTAGTGAAACAATCCTCATACCAAAGGGTTGTTTCACATAACCAGTCTTTATAGTAATGAAGATAAGCTTTGGGATATAGAGGTGCTATAAAACTGTGTTAGTAGCATAATGGGATGAAGAAATAGTACTGTATGACTGTCACTGTTCACCTTCATATCTTCCCATTGCCTTTATGGGATGATGCATACATTAAAGGTAAGAGAAAAGGCCTTTGTTGGAACTGCTATATCCAAAGTAGCATTAGAGGGTTAAGTTTCCCAGTGGGGGGGGGGAATGGAATTCAAATTTACAAAGGGATGTTTTCACATACCGTAGATGTGTGACAAATTGTGGTGGGATGACATTTTTTTTGTTGTGACAATAACTGTGGAAGAAGTAAGGGGCCAACCAGAAAAAAAATAGAGCCTTAAGTGACCCTATATAGAGAGCAAGACTTCTGTGCTTTTAGACAATCCTGCATGGTGACAGTACCATAATCTCTTTGTCTTGGCTTCTGTTTATATGTTTTTGCAGGTAGCTGGTGTAATTTGAAATAGTCACCATGGATCGTGACATTGCTGGCCAGCATCTCAATGGTGAGTATTACGAATTCTTAACAAACTGGCCATAAGGTACCCTTTCTGAGACCGTTGTAACCTCAAATGGTCATTGACTGGACATTAAGTGGGGACTACCTGTGTGGGGAGAATATGTGGGCATATTAGATTCCCATTTTTGAAAGAAATCGTAAGCCTGTCATTCTTCCAGAACCTTTGAAATGATTTTAGCCATTTATTTCTTGACTCTTTTTAAAGACATTTTAGACATTTATTTCACCTCTTCTTTTTCTCACCCACACACCCATAAGCATTTTGTTAGATTGCAGTCGTAAGAACATCCAGGTCTCATTTTCAGGAAGGTTGTGGGGAATGGGAAAAAAAATCAAAAACAAACAAAAAGATATGGGCAACGATGGCCCCTTTACAACTTGTGGTCTTCAACTTCTAGAATTCCTCATCCAGACATGCTGGTTCAGGTCATAAAGGACCATAGTTTGCCCACCCCCAGTTTATATATGTAGAGGAGTTTTATGTTATTATAGTTATGCTATTAGCCTTTGCCATATCACTGATTGAGAATTTACTTGTTCAGAGATTTCATAATTAAGGGAAGCAATATGAAAGCAGTATGAAACCTAAAGCATAAAGTCTTGGTCATACATTCTGTACTGAAAAAAATGTTGTTCGTGTGCAGGTCCAGACAAATAGGGAAACAGAACAAAAACAAAAGATTCAAAATCTTGTAGAAAAGAAACTAATCACTACAAGGAGACATTGGTCGATTTTAAAAATTGATACTCAGCCTGATAAAGGATTTGCAAAGATGAAAAAAGCAAATATATTTTAGGATGTGTTACAGTGGTTCTTAATAGAGATTATTAAGGCATTTACATTTTTGCTGAATACAGTATATGCCTACATAATGATGCTGTCATTCAGTTTTAAAAATAAAAACATATTTGTGCTTTGCCATATATTCCTGCTATTTTACAACAGTTTTCAAGAAAAAAAACTCCTTTGGCATATCAATTTTCCTCTTTTTCCAACAGCGTTAATCGCATAAAAGGCATATTTGTATTGTTGACATAAAATATTTCTGCAGGATGGAAAGGCTCTGGTGGCTACTTTCTTCTGATAAGAACTTTGTTTTCTTCCAGTCATAAGAAATCCATCTGGGTGGGAAATAGGTATCTATATTACTGGTGCTCTTGCTCTTCTGGCAATAGCTGGAGTAAACCTATGGAAGTTATGGAAA
Organism: Vipera ursinii; assembly: GCF_947247035.1. Lineage (NCBI taxonomy): Eukaryota > Metazoa > Chordata > Lepidosauria > Squamata > Viperidae > Vipera > Vipera ursinii. Next base: position 111,424,594 of record NC_139512.1, on the reverse strand, counting down.
TCGGGTGGCTATCCTGCACCTTCTCCATTTCCAAACTATGACTACAGATACCTAGAACAAAAGTATGGGTCTACTTATTCTCAAATCAAACAAAAGGTAAGGAGCAGTTCATTGTGACAAGTGTTAAGAAGCCCATCAGTTGCAACATCCATCCATCCATCCTCTTTGCATGTCATCAAACATCATTTAACATCATTTAATGAACATCCAACTCTTAATTTTGTCTTGTATATTGCAAGTTAAGATAATGATGATTATAATAACAGAACTGTATATATTTTGAAAAGACGGGTAGGTTTATGAAAAGAACATTGAGCAATTATTTCAACTAGGCATAAAATAGATAGCCCTTAGACTTATATACCGCTCTACAATGCTTTACTATACTCTCTGATTGGTTTACAATGCCAGCATATTGTTGCCAACAATCTGGGTCCTCATTTTACTGACCTTGGAAGGATAGAAGGCTGAGTCAACTTTTTAACCTGTCAGGATCAAACTCCTGGCTGTGGGTAGAGTCAGCCTGCAATACTGCATTCTAACCACTGCACCACCATGGCTATGGTGGTGGAAGGGCACAGGGTCTTGCACTGATGGCAAAGGCTGAAACCATCTGCCATTTGGCACTTCCTCTTCCCCATCTAGGGACGTGGTGGCTCAGTGGATTAGGACGTTGAGCTTGTCGATCAGAAGGTCGGCAGTTTGGCGGGTTGAATCCCGAGTGCTGCGTAACAGAGTGAGCACCTGTTACTCGTCCCAGCTTCTGCCAACCTAGCAGTTCGTAAGCACGTAAAAATGCAAGTAGAAAAATAGGGACCACTACGGTGGGAAGGTAACAGCGTTCCGTGCGCCTTTGGCGTCTAGTCATGCCGGCCACATGACCACGGAGACGTCCTCGGACAAGTGCTGGCTCTTCGGCTTTGAAACGGAGATGAGCACCGGCCCCTAGAGTTGGAAATGACTAGCACGTATGTGCGGGGGAACCTTTACCTTTACCTTTTACCTTCCCCATCTCTCATGTGGTTCCTGAATTAATTAGTTTTTCTCCCTTCTCTCTCCCCCTCCTTTTTTATATTGTAGCTAATTACATTATGAATCCTTGGTTTTTGCCTGTGAACTGCTATGTGCACTGGCCAGGTTGACAATATATAAATGTAAGAAATCAATAGTAAATGTAGAGACTTTAAAACTCAGCTGTTACCTAAAGAGACAATACAGACAGAAAAGACTCACAAGGACTTTAGCCCTTCAGCCACAGCCCTTTTCATTTGCTGATTTGTTTAATTGCTTATAAATGCTCAGTTATCTTAAATACTGAATTGGTTAAAACATTCTTCTACCAAATTAAAAAGGTAAAATTTGCAAGAGTGGTAGTAATAGCACCTGAGGGAAACTTAAATGTACTGAAACAATGGGTGGGATGGATTGTTAAACTTTCTTTTTCCTCTTTGCTTTTCTTAAATCCACCCTCCCCCCCACCACCATTTGCCTTTGATGCCTCAAACCAAATAATTGTATCATAAAAAAATAGGGGGTAGGAAAGAGGTTTTCTTTAAGCAGAAGGCCTGAGCAAGGAGAGGACTTAACATTCAGCTTTGTTTTATATTTTATATCTCACTCACCATCCCCTGATGTATTGAACCTTGGCAAGATTCATGCCAAGCATAAACTCAAGATTTGTTATTAATGGAACACAATAGTATGAGTAATCCAATAAAACACAAACACCTATTCTAATGCAAAATAAAAAAAATGCACGTTTGAATTGGTGAAAGCGTTAAAGGAAATTCAACATTGATTCCCAAACTGGCTTGTTTGATTACAGAAATGATATTATTTGTGCTTACTGCTGACTGGAAACCTCTTATGGACTTTTTGTGCAAACCAAAAAAAATGAACTTAAGATCTGAGATTTTGACAATTAGATAGGATAGGATATATTATAGAAAGAAGAGAGTCTTGATTTAACTTTAGAGAAGAAGGTACTGCAAATTTGCAATTATACTTACAACTGGTTTCTAGCTAGCCAAAGCCCATGGTAGAAAAGATCCTGCTCTTTGTAAACGTTAAACTGTATTCCAAAAAATAAAAACCAGAGAAGTAAAAAAGAAATTCTCCAGGTTTTTTACATAAAAAATAAATAAAGTAATGCAATATGATCTTAAGTAGAGGCAACAATTTAAGTCTCCCTAGTGATGATCAACGGAGAGTTGACCAATACGTTTGATGAATTCCAACTATTTTTTTTCTGGCCATTCAACAACCTCCTTTCCAAATCCCTAAAACCAACACTACAGAATGTAGGCTTGAATTCAGTGAAACAATGACCATGGTCAGATTTTTCTTGGATGTTTCCTTATAAATGCCTAACAAATAATACAGTTATGTTACTCCATGAATATTTTGGCCTATTTTTCTTTGGGAGTACATAAATAAAGTAGCTTAGACAGTCCTCTGGGAATAGGTTTGTGGGAATGTTATGAGATAATACATTTCCTTCCAAAATACATTTTTGCCTTTTTTCTCTCCATAGTTTGGCTGATGAATGGGTATAACAAAACGTTTTTATTTTGATATCCAAAGCATAGGCAAGCAGAGAGGTAGGAACATGGCAAAGCAGGAAGCAGAGGTTAGATGCAGTTTTGAAGCCTTCAGTAAAGTTGTTAACATTGGCAAACAAATGAAAACCTGAGGCTGTGTATTGTTGGATTATTGATCTTCAGTCAGAATTAATATAGGGCCTCACAGATGAGAGTTTTAAAAGGTGAAGCCTAATTCTAATTTTACATTATGTAGCAGAGTGAAGATTACCTGTCTATATGTGTGCAGATGTCTGAAGGCAAGAGAGGTATTTTTATTTCAGAATCTTGATTTTTTTTGCATTGTGCAAAAGTTGCGGGGAGAATTGCTGATGTTAGTGATTTTTTAATTAAGTTAACAAGCACTAGAAACAGTTGTAGTCTAGTAGTAGAATGTGAGTTTGGCATGTGGAATATCTCCATTTTAGTTCTTGTCAGGATAGATCTGGGAAGACCCTAACCTAAATCTCCGATGAGCTGCTGCTATTTAATGTAGACAGAACTAAGCTATTTGCACCAATCTGACTCTCAGTAAGGCATTATCTACAGACGCCACAGTTTCAGACACAGTTTAAACAATGTTGCATACACAGAGTTTTTCTTCTAGGTCATTTTCTGGAGACTCTCGTTTGTTTTCTCCTCTAGAACTTAAATTTAAAATCATTTTTTTTCCAAAAGAGTGTATAGATCTCTACATAAATATTGATAGTATTAAATGTAGTCCATAAAGGTAATGTGCACTAAAAAGAAATGGGAGGAATAAAACTGGCAACAGAAAATAAACGTGTTTATGGAGATTCTCAGACAACCAGGTCACGGTTGTCCCAAAGGTGGTTTTTCAAGAGGCAGCTGGACTTCCTTGTTTTTCTTTGAAGACGTTTTGCTTCTCATCCAGGAAGCTTCTTTGCAGCTTTGAGAAAACAAATGTGTGTTTTCAGAGAGAAAGAATGCAGGCAACAATGAAGAAAATGCAACTGTGTCATACCTGCAAAGACTAATATTAGTATATATTCATTATTTAAGACACCATCTTGGTCTTTGTTCTTTTCTGAATTCAGAGCTCTTGTGAAGCTAACTTTACTATACCTTTATACCTACCCCAAAAAGAAACCCCCAACGTGTTCATACAGTTTTAAAAATAAATTAGACTTAAGAGAACCACCATCAGTCATCTGAGCCTTCCACAGGACCAGAAGTATTAATGAAATGGGCAGCACTCTCAGTATCAACAATGTAGTTAATCTCTTACCATTGTTATTTGTGATGATATTGTAGTAATGCTAGTAGCACTTCCTAAAAATCAGTCATAATGCTTGAAGTGACAAACAACTATGCAATGAACACCTGGAAGACCCAACTTTTAATTCAGCTGTAATTTTCTTTTTTAAAAAAATCTCATTTTAACTAAGAGAATGTTCTGGATGGGGATGTCAGTTTTTCATAATGTGAAAACTTATTCTCACGATATATGGAATGTTTTTTTTTCCATTTTGTTCTTAACATTTTCTTTCTGCCAGCCTATGTTTATAAATAATTAAAATTGTATGTTCTACATTCAGCACTCTGAAGTGCAGGTTAACCCTGATCTCTGACTAGCTTTCTTTTTCTTCTTATTGTTTGCAGAGGGCAGCAAGCAATTTTCGAAAGCCAGGAGAAAGAATATCTCCTGTCTGCAAGCAAAGCTTGAAAACGGATGATGCCTTTGAAAATATTAATGAGTTGGGCACCTTGGAGCTGATGAACAAAGACCTCGAGCTGACTCCTTACGGGCCATTGAAAAAATCAGTCTCCACTGACTCACTAACTTCTGTCTCCTCCATTGGAAATAACTTTGGCCAGGAATTCATAGTGGGACAAATTGAAGTTAACATGGAATACAATGTGAATTCGAATACCCTGCATATCACCTTGCTGCAGGGAAAAGATCTGATGGAGAAGGAAGATGTTAATTTTGAATCCTGTTTTGTGCGCATCAGTTTACTTCCAGATGAGCAGATTGTTGGCATTTCTAGGGTAAGTTTCTCCACCCACTCATCCTTGGTGGCTAACGATTCCTCAGACTGCATTACACAAGGCTTTTTCATTCGTGCGTGCAAGTGCTTAAATCTTGAAGATGCTGTATGATATAAGTATATTTAGCTGGATAAATAATTTCATCTTAAAATAGATTTTTGGCCCCAATTACATTTAATTCCAGAATCTGAGCAGATCTTTAATGTTGAATTGATCTGACTTTCTTTAAGGCAGATAATTTCTCTTTATTGTTTGTCTGTCGAACGTAACTCCTACAGTTTACATTGCCACTGCGTTCTTATATGCTCACTGTAATCACTGTTCCTGATGGTTTCCCATCCAACTACTAATTCAGCAAAGTCCTTGTTGGAGTTCCTCATTATAATTATAATTAATCCTGACCCTGCTTAGTTTCCAGCCCCAAACAAAGTTAGCTGCATACTGCACCTACTGAGAAATTTCAGGAAGTACAGTATATCCTAAAGTATTAAATCCTTTATGTAGCTTAATGATAATTTGTTTAACAACCATTCTAAGTTGTAACTTGGAACTAATGGTACTTCTGAATGGTCCTTAAAGTTATGGCTGTTTCAGTGCCCAGACGATCACATGTCCAAAATTCAGGCGCTTGACAGCACTCTCCGCATTTACAATTATAATTTTTAAAAATCCCCCTCTGCTGTTTTGGCTGCCCTGCACTCTGTCACCCTGCTGCCCTGTATTCTACCACCTCAGGAAACAAACACACTATGTGTTAAAAAAGAGAAAGTTGAGGGGAGATAGGCGGGTGAAGAAGTGAGCATGGCAGGGAAAAAGTTAGTAAGTAAGAATAACAGAACAACAGAATTGGAAGGGACCTTGGAGGTCTTCTAGACTAACCCTTTGCTCAGGCAGAAAACCTATACCCTTTCAGACAAATGGTTGTCCAATCCCTTCTTAAAAACTTCCAGTGTTGGAGCATTCACAACTTCTGGAGGCAAGTTGTTCAAGTGTGAGGTCTCATTCTCACCTAACAATGATGTGCCCTATGATAGCTACCACAGCCAGGACTACTGAAAGTGCTATCAGTAAATGAGGCGGCCATGTAATGTTTTGCCTAATGACTGCATTGCTTAGTGATGGAAATTCCGATCCCAATTAGGATCGTTAAATGAGGACCACCTATAATCCCAGATTTGATCTCCTGTTTTAGTAGCATCAGAATGTCTTCACTGCTGGCGGTAAATCTTATCTGTTTACTAATCTGAAACAGAGTCAAACGTGTTGTAGCCAAGGGTCAGATGTGAATGGCTGCGTAGCCTTTTCTCAATCTGACTCCCCCCCAACTGCATTGGGATTACAACATATAATGAAAGTTAAGCTACTTGGGAATTCCAGGAGTTGCCACTTTTGGAGAGGACCAAGTCCATTTCTGCTGTTTTTCCACCTATGGTGAAATGCATAAACGATTTCTAAAGGAGTCACCCCACGTTACACGTGGTCAGTGCAAGTTCAAATGGCTCAGCTTGATTTTGATTAATTTGGTCTTACTTTATTCAATAAACTTTTGTTTGTTTTTTTAATTGCAAATGCTTTGCATAATTTGTTTTTTTTTAAAAAATAATACATAATTACGACTGGTATAATGAGCTATGATTATTCTGCTATCCCATATTAAAGTTTTTAATATTGGCTGCCCATAACTGCTTCAAAGCTTACATGTTGTTTATCTATGGTGGCGTATAGAATCATAGACTGTAAACCAGAATGCCCTGAAACAGACAGGAAAATGAGGATTATACATGTTCACTGAGGAGTTTTATTCCTAAACAAAACAGATAATGTTAAGCAAATATGTTCATGGTTTTCTCACAATACTTGGCTGATGCGGTTTCATTGAATTCTCAGTTTTTTGTTTGGAAAGATCAAGATTTTCCTCATGAACTAATTTTCCCAAAATTATTGAAGGAACTAAAAGTTACAGAGAGAGGGAGAGAGAGAGAGAGAACCAATGATTTTTTTCATGTATTCTCATAGTTCAAGAGATTATAAAAGCCATATAACATGATACATTTGCTAACTAGTCTTGTTGAGTTGTTGAGTGCCTCAGAGTCATCAAACGATATAGCAGATAAAATGATCTGAAGTTCAGCTGGCCATTTTTTCCTTTACCCAGTTCCTTGGCAGAATCCATCCTCTTGGGGATTGATCCAACCTGTTGGTTTCAGTGGCATTCAGATGTTAGAGAGGTACATTACGTTCAAGCAATCCTTGAAACCAGAGGCAAAGAGGAATAATTGGGGGATGTCTGGTATAAAATGGAATCATTTCACTTTGATCTTCGTTTGGATCTAGATCAGGGGTGTCAAACTGCCAGCCCCACGGGCCGGTTTCATCATACTGAAGCCATGCCCACCCCATTGCTGGCAATGCAAAAAGAGTCGCGATACGTTGTGACACGTCACGTAACGTGACAAGTTTGACACCCGTGATCTAGATCTCCACAAAGGTCTGGTTCCGCTTAGGGCTCTGCTGCTTTAGGGCACAAGGATGGGGCTATGAAGAAAAAATGCTTTTCACAGACATGAAGGAATACAGTAATACACCACTTCTCCAGGTGGCTTGTATTAATCTGCAAAAGTTACTGCAGCCTTTTTGATTTACTCTGCCATGCCTGGCATTGATTGTTCTTTTCATGTTAATACTGTAACCGTTTACTTCATAGTCACTGTGCTTTTTAGAGGAGCCTGCAATGTGATCCAGAACAGTCCCAGAATTCCCCGCGGGGATAAGATATCTGGGGAGTTTCCATTAGAAGCTCTGATTGCCAGGCCTCAGCATACGATTGAAGCAACTGATAATCAGAGACCATTTTAGATTCCTTGTGGTCTACCTACCATTTCATCATTCTGTGCAATCAGCATTTGGCTTTGAACCCACAGAAGTGATTAAATTTCAGTGACTGAATTTTGGATCTTCAGATATGAGTCCATTTAATAATCAGGTAAGCAAAAACAGCCCACCCCACTCTCAATATTGTCACAAGATAGGACAAGACTGTTTTTAATAGGATTTTGGCCAAAGTGTTCTTGTTTTGGTTGGCAAACTCCAGCACTTCTTCCTATACTAGGCTGGCTGTTAGTGATTTTAGCTTGCTGCATTAAACAGGGTTTATTTTTATTTTTTTGCCTGATATATCTCATTTAACATCGTGCTTCACTTAATAAGAGTTTTATTCTGTTTTCGTCTACAGTCTTTTCTAATCCAGAGTTTAAAGGACCGTTGCTTTTAAAGCCCTGAACTGATTTGATTAAATTTGGCAAGTTCCTTTCCATTCTATTTTGCCTGCCAATTTTGTCAGAATCTGCTTAGAAGCGAATAAAAAATACAGCCTTTTGTGTTTATTTGGAGCTAAGTAGTAAGTTGATAATACTGTTTTTTTAGGTAATAATTTTGTAGTTGTCAAAACAATCAGGTTGAACAAGTTTGACCAAGAGTACATCAGACTTTTGTAACATTCTAGATTAGAATTCTTTAGTCTTTTCACATTTCTACTTCAAAATTCATGTTAAAACTGAATTATTTTAACAATTTTCAACCAGGTCTGTTGAGGCATAAGAAATGGTATTGTGACTTACAAGGTAGATGGCTTCAGTAGTTCAAAAAACATAGACTAAATAGAGTTTCCCCAAATATAAATGTCAAGAAACTCAGATTTAGAAATGGATTTCACCACTTTCCTTTTCCTGGCTGACTTGGGGTTCATGCACATTGTTCCAAGTAATTATATGTGGAGGGGGGCTATGATATTCAGAGGTTCATATAAAAAAATCTAATGCTCTCCAGCATTCAGGTATTCTCTGGGCTAGAATGGTAGGAACCCTACAGCCACTTACAAATCCTTGGTTACAGATCTCATTTACTTCATTTTATTTCATTTACTGTGGTTTACCAATGGCTGAAAGTTCACCCCACTATTTGGTGCAGTTCATTGATTAACTACAGTATTGACTTTTTCTGGCTACCACTACATCAGGGGTGTCAAACTCAATTTCATTGAGGGCTGCATCAGCCAGTGGCGTAGCGTGGGTTGTCAGCACCCGGGGCAAGGCAACCGGAAGCGGAAATAGAGGGGCGGGCGGGCGGTGACGTCACGGCACTGCTGAAAAGATGCGCCCCGCAGCGGCGTAGACTTTCCAAGAAGAGTCGCGCGCATGCGAGATGCTTCCGGGTCCCTCTCGAGGGCGGCTGGGCGGGGCTCCGACCTGCAAGAGCCGCTGCATTCAAGCTCGCACGTGAGCCCCGCTAAATAAAGCCACGCATGCGCACGAAGCTAGGCCGGCCAGCCAGCGGGTCCGTCTTCGCTCGGCCAAACCTGCCAGGGCGCCTGCGGGGTGCTTGCGGTTGGCCTGAGCCTGGGTGGAGAGTTGGCCGCTTCTATTTATTTTATTCAGTTTATGTGGCCGCCCATCTCACCTGCCGGACTCATTTCGCTTTGCAAGAAAGAGCAGCTCGAGAGCGGAGCCAAGCCAACTCTGTGCAGCCCTTGGGGCTCCCTGAGCAGCTCAGTGCGAGCGCGCCCCCCCAGATGTTGCGCCCGGTGCGGCCGGCCCCCCCTGCACCCCCCACGCTACGCCACTAGCATCAGCATTGCGGTTGCCCTCAAGGGGCCAGGTGGGTGTGGCCTGGGTGGGCGTGGCTTACTGGTTGGGCGTGGCTAGAGTGCGTATGGCCTACTGGGTGGGCGTGGCCAGCTCTACATCGTTCGCATCAAGGGTGCCTACGGGGGCCTGGGCAGGAGTGGGACAGATCTGAGGGTCTCTGGCAGAAGGAGGATCTCTGGGCCAGGGCCAAGGCAGTGGGGGCCATTCCCTCACTGTTTCCAGGATGGCTTTGCGGGCCACATGAAACCACTTCGTGGGCCAGATCCGGCCCCTGGGCCTTGTGTTTGACATGTCTGCACTACATTGTTGCTAACAAGCCTAAATGAAAACATGGCTTTTGTGTTTCTCTTCATTCTTTCACTGAGTGGAAGTCCCTGGCAGACTGCATGCAAAACTTTAAAAAAGCCATTATCAGGAAGAAACCAAATGGGGGTTTTGGATTAAATTATGACAAGCAGTAATAAATAGCAGTAGCAGCAACACTTAGAACTATACACCGCTTCACAGTGCTTTATAGCCCTTTCTAAGAAGTTAACAGAGTTAGCAAATTGCCCCCAACAATCTGGGTCCTCATTTTACCGACCTCTGAAGGATGGAAGGCTGAGTCAACTTTGAGCCGCTGAGAATTGAACTACCAAACTGCTGGCAGCCAGGAATCAGCATAAGTAGCCTGCAGTACTCCATTCTAACCACTGCGCCACCCACAGCTCTTATCCTAGCAAATGTGTTAAGTGAACACACCAAATGACAGATAAACAGTTACAATCATTTATGATAGCTCTTATCATGTTAAGCTTAATAAACATGTGAAGCAGGTTCGCGTATGTATAGCCACTGTAATTCATAAGTACTAATTTATGACCTAGCAGAGTGATGTAGATTTTTCTGAATCAGGAATTACCCTTGGCCTTTATGTACATGGAACTATGAGATGCACATGCCTATCTCTTAAAAGCCATGTTAGATTTCATCATAATATGCAGATTGTTCCCATTAAAATTAGAAAATGAATAGGTGGACTCCTCAACAACATTGGGAAATGAAACATCAACTTTTTATATGTTCTATTTCTTCTATCCCTATCCTAATTAATTCTTCAGGAAAGGATTTTCTTATGAGCGGAAGGATAATGACACATATTGATTGTGAATATAAGCCTTCTCTTTGTCCTCACCTGAATAATGAGATTCCTTTAAACAAACAGATTTGCAGTGGCTTTTTTCTCATGCTGCCTCACCTTCTCTAGGCTGCATTGTTATCGCTACATGTCTGCTTCATTAGCAGTGTGGCTGACTGATTGAGGGCACTGTAAGAAAAATGTTTCTAGGACATCAGTCTTTAACTTTCTGAGATTTGGACCTATAGTACTTTTCACCCAGACTTCACCCGTAACTCAGGTATTCTTTGCCCGGAGTCTGAAGAGACACTTGTGCATTTGGCCTGAATGCCTGCAGGAAAAAATATTTGGCTGTTCTCAAGACTTGGACTTAATATTAGAGGGTTCAGGGTGGAAACCAATGCTCACATCGCTGCATGTGCGATAGCTTCATCGTGGCCCACATTCATGCTCAATCTTATCACAGTGATGTTGGCATGGCAGGAATACAGAGAGCGCTGGGGAGGGTACATTTGGGAACCAGCTCCTTAAATAATTTATCTAGTTAGATTGCCACTGTTGAGATGCTATTTATGTCCAAATGGATTATAGCAGAGAGTTCCAAAGTTAAAAAACAAAACTCCAATGTAAGAAGGAGCAAATAGTAGGGTTGACAACATCTGAGCCAACTCTTATGAATCAGTGCTGATCTGCAGCACTTAGTAGCTAGTGGTGCCACCATATTGAAAAAATACTCTCTTTTTCATAATATCATTTCTGCAATGGGTTTGCTGTTAAAGACATAATTATTCTGGATCAAACTGCTGTATTGTGATTGATCCCTTTGTTAAGACCCCTGTGCTGGTCTGTATAGGCAGATGTTATCACTATTAACAATTCTTTCCAGATAGCAGAACTCATGAAATACCTTGATCATCCAGAAATACCTTTATTTGCATGCAGATGAGATTACAGCAGACAAGGTGTAGACAGATGATGTATGGACGGTATTCCAAGGTCAAAAGACAGTAACGACTCAGTGTCTGCATGTGTGTCTGCCGGTCATGGAGGAGCACGTGTGTCTGCCGGTCATGGAGGAGGAGAGTCCCCAGGGAGAAGAAGGAGGAAGTCCATCCCAGAAAGGGGCGGGGTGTAAGGCACATGATCAGGTGAAGGAGGAAATATGTCATAGGGGTTTGGCTGACCAAAATTAACATAATGTATAATTTCCCAAAACAGCCACGTGGTGGCAGCACAATAATAATGTAGGCTATATTGTGGTTCTGATTATTTTACACCTTTACCCTTTTCATGAATTTAAGTCTCTGTTTCAAGATTATTTTAAATATATAATTCAGCTTCTTATTTCATATTGATATAAGAACATAGGAATACATGTAACAGTGTTAGATTAGCTGAATGCCATCTTAGACCAGAACATGACCAGGCAGATGCCTTTTGGCCACCAGGAGATGGGGCAAGTTAGTTTAGATACAGAAAAATCCAGATTTTGACCAATATACTGTATTGCAAAACGTTATTTCCCATTTGCTTCTAGTGGCAGGCAGTGAGCCTGATATTTTATTGTTTTATTTGGCCTTTGCAACAAACAAACAAACTTAGTTCCAGATGAATGGGTAAACAACTGAAAATAACTCTTTGAATTGAAGAAAAATTCAGGCTTACTAGGGAGTGGGAGTCATTGAACACAGTAAGACGTAACCTAAACTAAACTAAACAGGCACAGGAAGTTGCTGGTGTCAGTTCATTGAGCAAGAAGCCAGAGGTTCCTGAAAGCTATCTGAAAAAGTCTGATTTTGCCATAGAAACGTGCTGTTCTCAAAACAAATCTTATTTACTGCACATTCATGTCACCTTCAGTTGAACAAGTGGACATAAAATCTTGCTAAAAGTATTCAGCAGAAGAGAAGGCCCTATAGGGTAAGAAAAGAGACTTAACAGTCTCTGATGACTAAGTCTTTTCAATCATTAGTATGTACTATAGCAGATGCTTTGCTTTGAGGTGACTTACAAAGTCAGTTCTGCAGACCATTTTATAATCCCATTTATTTGCATCTCACACAATTGCAACTAAACTGAAATTTAAAATTTCAGTTTTAAAGTTTCCCATTACACAATATCCATTTTGACTTATTAAAAAAGCAAAAATTTAGTCCATCTTTGCCCCCCCCACTTTTTCCCCACTATTTCCTTACTCCCAAGTTTCAATGCTGCTCATTTTACAGTGACCAATTTCCAATATTAAAGAACATATTTTAAACTGATTGGTGCACACACCACCTGGGTTAAGATTGGAATGGTTTAGTACTGCTGGCTAGGGAATTCTGAGAGTTGAAAGTCCATACATCTTAAAATTACCAAGTTTGAAAAACAAGGTTTTAGACATCTATGGATATTCTCAACCATCCAGGTCATGGTGTCCCAAAGGTGCTTTTTCCAAAAGTCAGCTGGACTTCCTTGTTTTATTATTTCTTTGACAACATTTTGCTTCTCGTTCAAGAAGCTTCTCCAGTTCTAACTGATTGGTGGGGAAGTCTTGAATCTTTTCAAGGGAGCTTTTTAATTATATCATCAGCAAACATGGAAACTAGACTGGTGCTGATACTAATTTTTGCTAATCACCCAAGACAATATAACTTGCTGCAAAAAAGGATAGGAGATAGGGAACTTTTTTTGCCCCCAGAACAATTTTAAATCAGACTTCCCAACATTTTTAGCCCATCCAATAGAAAAGATTCTACGGTAGCAGCAGTAATTTGGATATTTGGCAAGCTTCGTATTTCTCATGTGTGTACAATTCATATATAAGTACGGTTCCTCCTGGGAATTGGGTTTGTGAAGGAGGGTTCCCCCCCCAAAAAAAATAAGTTCTTTACTAAATAATGTTTCCAAAAGCCCATAAAATACAAAGTGATTTGATAAATGTGTCATAGTTGCTTTAGTTAGCAGAAAATTTTCTACATTTATGTTCTACACTAACCTATTACTGTGTTCATAATTCACTGCCATTACCTACTGTCTCTTCAGTCTCCTCTGACTGCTAATAAAGACTCATTAGCTGCGATTATTTAAAACATTGGACTTTTAAGAAAATAAGCCATATTTGTAGATATGTAGATATCTAAAGACAATCCAATATTATGCAAACATTATGCCTCTTCATTATTGGTAAAGGTCCTAAGCAGTAAGCACATCCTATTTATAGTATGTTATGCCAGCGTCTCTGATAAAGAACACATCCTGGGATAATAACAGTCTAACTTTGGAATTCACTTTGCTTGGCTGTCTACATTTCTACTTTTTTTTTATTGAAAAGTTTTACAATACATTTTTTAAAAAGACAAAACCCCTCCCAACCCCCTCCCCTCTCCCCAACCCTCCCCAACACCTCCCTCCCCTCCCCCTCCCCGACTTCCCAGACCTCAATACAGGGTATAAAAATACAAACAATCATAGTCTACCTTATGCAAACAACAATAAAATATTAAATCTATCGCACTTTAACTCTTATAAAATAACTACAAGCAATTTAAATATCACATCAATACTTATTCAAATGCTAGATGAAACTTTTTAGTCCCATATTTATTCTGGATATAATCAATCCATCTTCTCCACTCCACAATATATCTCTGTTGCGACTGATCTTTCAAGTACGCTGAGATCTTTGCCATTTCCGCCAGATTGGAGACTTTTAAAGTCCATTCTTCTATAGTCAGCAGTTCTTCCTTCTTCCAATATTGCGCTACTAAAAGTCTCGCTGCCGTAATTAAGTTCAACATCAGCTTAGTGTCCACAACAGTAGTATCAGTAATAATGCCCAGTAAAAACAGTTGCGGACAAAACTTTATCCTTTTCTTGAATATCTTTTGCATGTTCCACCAAATTTTATTCCAAATTTTAACCTTTTTACAGGTCCACCATATATGAAAATACGTTGCATCTTCACCGCCACACCTCCAACATTTGGGCTGGCAGTTCGGATACATACTTGCTAATTTTTTAGGATCTAAGTGCCACCTATAACACATTTTATAAAAGTTCTCTCTTAAGTTTTGAGCCTGCATAAATTTTACATTTCTCACCCAAATCTTTTCCCAAGTATCCATTGTAATGACTTCTTGAAAATTCTGAGCCCACTTTATCATGCAGTCTTTAACAAGTTCTGTCTCTGAATCAATTTCTATCAATGCAAGATATATCCTTTTAATATGTGCTTGACCTTGATCTCTAATTTGCTTTACCAAATTTTCATCAATCATTGAAAAACCAATTTTCTGGTCTTCTTTCCACCTGGCCTGTAATTGCCCATACTGAAACCAAGTTTGTACAATCTTTTCTTCTCTTAAAATATTATATGGCTTTAATTGCCATACATTCCTTTCCAAACTTAAAATTTCCTTATATGTAGTCACATCATGTTTAAACCCAACATTTATATTTTCTATTGCGTGTTTTGGTATTGCCCATATAGGTATCTTATAATTTAACTTGTGTCTATACTTTTTCCAAACTCGCAACAGAGCATACCTTAAAATATGTACCTTGAACACATTATCCACCTTCTTATCATACAATAAGTATGCATGCCATCCAAATAACAAATCATGGCCTTCAAGATTTAGTAATCTTGCTTGTGTTAAATTAAACCAATCACTTATCGCTGACAAAGCAGCAGCTTCATAATATAATTTAAAATTAGGCATTTTAAGACCACATCTCTCACGCGTATCCTGCATAATCTTAAATTTAACTCGTGGCCTTTTCCCTGCCCAAACAAATTTATTACGGTAATACCTTTTTGCCATTCCTCCAAGTTTGAATCCTTTCTAAGTATAGGTATCATTTGAAATAAAAATAAAAATTTTGGCAAAACATTCATTTTCACAGCTGCAATTCTTCCCAATAAAGATAATTGTAATTTTTTCCAACTATCTAATTCTTTTTGAACTTTTCCCCATAACTTTTCATAATTATTTTTATATAACTTTACATTTGAGGGTGACAAATATATCCCCAAATATTTAACCCTTTTAACTATTTCAAATCCCGTTAGCTCTTCTAAGACAGCCTTTTGTGATACTGTCATATTCTTAGACAACATTTTAGTTTTTTGTATATTAACCTTAAATCCAGAAACTTTCCCATTTGCATTATTATCTCCATCAATTCTACAACCGAATAGTCAGGCTGAGTCACTGTAACAACCAGATCATCTGCAAATGCCCTCAATCTATAATCCTGGTCTCTAATTTGAATTCCCTTAATTTTGTCCGAACCCCGTATTTTAATCAGTAATATCTCCAATGTTAAAACAAATAATAAAGGTGACAATGGGCACCCCTGCCTTGTACCCTTTTCAATGTTACATACTTCAGTCAAACTATTATTAACTATTATGCGGGCTGTTTGCTTTTGTTATAATGCCCTGATTGGTTGTAAAAATTTATCCCCAAATTTCATTTTATCTAATACTTTCAACAAAAATTGCCAATCCAATTGATCAAAGGCTTTTTCAGCATCCAAGAAGATCAACGCTGCAGGGATCTGATTGTTTCTTTCCAAAAATTCCAACAAATCTACTATATGCCTCACATTGTTCTTCATTTGTCTACCACTTATAAACCCAGTTTGATCACCATGAATTACTTGTTGCAATACCCTCATTAGTCTGTTAGCTAGAACGTTAGCAAATATCTTGTAGTCCAAAAGTGATATTGGCCTATAATTTTTTGTTTGGGTGACATCCTGGTCTTCCTTCGGAATCAAAGAGATAAAAGCAGTTTTCCAAGACGGAGGTACCCCTCCTCCCATTTGAATTGTCTGAAACAATTACCCTAATGGCTTCACCATCTCTAACTGTAAATTTTTGTAATACACAGCAGTCAATCCATCCGTACCTGGCACTTTACCCACTTTCAATTGTTTAATTGCTGAAAAAATTTCTTCCTCAGTTATCAATTGGTTCATCTCTTCCTTTTGTTCTTGCGTAAGAACAGGAATATTAGCTTTCATCAAATATTCATCAATATCTGCCTCACTAATCTTATCTCTAGCGTAAAACTTAGAGTAAAAATCAACAAAGGTCTTTTTGATAAGACTCTGCTGGTACACTACCTTAACCCTTATGTTCTATTCTATCTATATTAGAAGCCCTTTGCTTCTTCCTTAACAAATAAGCTAACCATCTACCTGGTTTATTGGCATTGCAAAAAGTATTATGTCTAACATACCGTAAGTTAGTTGCCACTTGATCAGCCATCAACTTATCAAACTGTCCCCTTAATAAATTAATTACCTCTTTAATCTTCCCTGTCTACATTTCTACTTGAGTCATTATACTTCTGGTCTTGTAAACCAATTAAAAATGTTTATCGGTTCTTGGCTACTTTTGTGCTTCATGAATTCTACTCTTATCTTTCCGTGTCAGTATTAATTCAACATAGCAAAGTCTTATACTTGTATTGGTGCTTGCTAAGGTAGCCAAAATTAATCCAAATTGGCAAACTACCGGTATATTGCAATTGTGGCTGCAGACTCTCTTTGCTGTCATTGACATTTTGGTTTGTATTCCACCTTTCTGAATTGAGGACACTCGAGAAAGTTAAATTCCCCAAGCCAGGAGGAAAAAAACCCCATGACCTGACCTACTGGCATATTGGTCCCATCTCTGTATGATCACTCCACTTTACTGCACATTTCTTCAGCCAGTCCTTATTTAATGGCGACCTGCAGAAGAGGATGAAGTTTATCACTAGGAAATGCAAATATACATTTTAGGTCCCCAGCTTAGACTTTGGCCTCTTCTGCTCATCTGCTGGCTAGGCCCTCTTACAATGTTCTGTACTTTTATACAGCAGTATGAGTAGTTTGGGTGGGTGGGGGGCTCGTCCTTGAATCTTTGGTTGAAAACTAAGAGAGAAGAGAGTTCATCCATCTGGCCAGGAGTGGGATGCTCCATTCGGAACCACCCCTGCTTTCTCTTAGTTGAATTTCCCTTTACAGGAAGGAAAACAATTAGTGTGGGATGTGTGGCAAAGCTACCCTTCACCTTTTTGAAGGTAGGGTAGAAATGAGGCTGCCACATTGTCTGCATTTCTGACAGGAGGAGGGAAACCCCAGGAGCTTGAAGGCATGATAAAGTGGGAATTCCCATACCCCACACTTGCAACAGAAATGCTAAAGACTGCCCTTGCATCTTTTCATTTAGAGAGAGAACTGATCCAAGTGCTATAGGGCCAGCTTCCTAAGCTATAAATAAGACCCACAGCAGTATGGGTGCAGAGGCATTTTGTGTTTGTATTGAAAGGAAGACACCTTCTGCTAGCCTTGAATTCCAGAATATTCAGTTGTTGACATATGAGGCTGTTCCCTCTTCTTCTTCTTCCCATATGCATAGTGCTTCATCAGCTACTTTCCAGGAGTATTTTTTTTTAATGATAAAAGGTTATTCTAGTGTACTCTACCTGAAATAAAGTTAAATTGAATGTATTGGGGTTAATTTCTGAACAAAAGGGCAAAGTGCTTTGCAATTCCATACTTTACTCTCTTTGATGGGATTTTGGTAGACAACTTACTAAAGTTAGACTTCGAAGGTTCCTCTGCGAAACTGTGCTACGAATAACCATGTTACAGAGCCCTGGTGGCACAGTGGTTAGAATGCAGTATTGCAGGCTAATTCTGCCCACAGCCAGGAGTTCGATCCTGATCAGCTTAAGGTTGACACAGCCTTTCATCCTTCCGAGATCAGTAAAATGAGGACCCAAATTGGTGGGGGGAAATATGCTGACTCTGTAAACTGCTTAGACAGGACTGTAAAGCACTGTGAAGCGGTATATAAGTCTAAGTGCTAGTGCTATTGCTACAGTTCCTGGTCCAATCTCTTTGTTTGTTCTTGTCTACATTATGGTAAACTATCAAATCAGAAGGTTTTAAGAGCTAGGGGGGTTATTACAGATGATTTGATTCCATTTGGATTAATTGTTGTGATACACTCAGGAAAAAGCATTGTGCAGTACCACAAGGGTGAGATCTAATCTAATGCCTTGGTATCTGTGTGCCATCACATTTCCTGGCACCCTGCTTATCTTAATTCCACACCACATTGGTTCTGTCACTTTGCATACTTCGGGTTGTGCATCCAAGCCCCTGCTGCAGTGCGGCTCTCTTTGACAGCTTCCAGAAGACATGAAATTTGGGGAAACTGTCAAGGACTTCAGAGGAGCTAGAAGCCATTTTATTTTTAGCACATTTATTTATCACCACAGCTGAGAAATGCTCCCATTGATCCAGAGAGAAAAGAGTCAGTTCCTGCTGGGTTATATAATGCAATCCTTTGACAGTTTACACATACCTTGGTTGCTAGGGAAACAAAAAGTTTAAAGTTTCTGAAGGATGTGTATTTGAGAGTACAGAAATGAATAAAGTTTTGAAAGAAGTTAGTCACTTCAATGGGGAAATCCTCAGATTATCTGATAAATTGAAACATTCACTTGCATTGTATCTTATTTAATCTACTTATTTAATCTACTTAGATTGGCATAGATCATTGTTTCCCCAATGATCATATTTTGCAGACCACAAATCACCCTATTCCTGAGCTGTATTTTTGACAAATGGGCCACAATATTCCCACTGAAGGAAGAAATTCTTGGTTAACACTCCGCATGACAGACATGTCAAACTCGCAATGTCATGTGACATCGCGCAACATATCGGGACAGTTTTGCCATTGCTGGCAATGGGGTGGGCGCGGCCAGTAGTTTGACACCCCTGCCATATGGCAATAGTTCTTCCCTGTAATGCACAACAGAAGTTTTCTAATATGAATGTTTGTAGATCACTGAATTTATTGTGGAATGTCTAGGAATCCAAGTGTGACCGTGGATAGAATGAATAAGCAAGTAGGGAGATTACTACCATTCTCATCACAAGAAGCAAAGCCACCCAAATAGAAGCCAGTTTTCCTATAATATTATCAGTCCTTTGAGGTAGGCCAGACAAGATACCAAAACCATGAACCCTAATGCTATTTGTCTGTATACTACTAAAACCTTTAGTTGGGCAAAACAGTGCATTAGGGCAACAATTTTTGAACCCAGGTACCTCAGATGAGGTAGTTTACAGAATATGCTTAGGTTTTGGGACCTATGACTCCCAGGGAATTGAAATATGCCAAATTTTAAAAAATATTTTATGACATTATAGTGTGGAGTGAATTTTAAGGAGTTCTTCCATAACAGTTCCCACTCTTCTTCAGTGGTTATCTCTTTGACGTTTTTCATCCATTTTATCATGCAATTTTTAAAATTGGTTTTCCATTGTGTATCACGTTTCACTAGATTTATATATACACACTAGTACAGGTAAACCTTGCTTAAAGACCAGAATTGGGACCAGCAATCTGTCACTGATGCAATTGTTAAGCAAGAAATCACATGGCTGCAATGGATTTACCAACTGACTTCCATTGCAGTCATTAATCAAATCACCACAGTCATTAAACAAAATATCACATGACTTCAGTTTTATTCTCGTCTCCTCCATGGACTCTGTTCGTTGGAATCCAGGTGTGAAAGTTGCAAATGAGCATTGTGTGATCATGGGGATGCTGCAACAGTTGTAAAGTTACTTTTTCAGTGTAGGTGTAACTTGCATGTCAGTAAACAATTCTGGAATCTCTATACCCAGGAAGATATTTCCCATTGCAATGTGACCTGCTATTGAGAAATTATGCCCATTTAATCTTTGCTTCAGGGTAAACGTTTGCTGGGTTCCCTGGGCTAATTCTGTATTTTCTAAGCACCAAGCTATTGTCAAGCAGTTGGAGACACTAGAGGAAACAGAACGGAAGCAGTGTAATCTTGTATCACACAGTACACTGGGCCCTAGAGTCTTCAGTAGACAAATGCTCCATTTGAGCATCATATAGGAGAGGCAGTTGCAAGGAGTTTGAGGGTTATTAACAAACTCAGTGGCAAAGGTCTACAGCAGGGGTGTCAAACTCAATTTCATTGAGGGCCACATCAGCATTGCGGTTGCCCTCAGGGGGCCGGGTGGGTATGGCCTGGGTGGGCGTGGCCTACTGGGTGGGCATGGCTAGAGTGGGTGTAGCCTACTGGATGGGCGTGGCCAGTTCTACATCATTCGCATCAAGGGTGCCTATGGGGGCCTGGGCAGGAGTGGGACAGATCTCAGGGTCTCTGGGCCAGGGCCAAGGCAGCAGGGGCCGTTCCCTCACTGTTTCCAGGATGGCTTCGCGGGCCGCATGAAACCACTTCGCGGGCTGGATCCGGCCCCCTGGGCCTTGTGTTTGACATGTCTGTTCTACAGGTTGGTGTATGGGAGAGGGAGGGAGGGAGGGAGGGAGAGAGAGAGAGAGAGAGAAAGAGAGAGAGAGAGAGAGAGTTGATTGCAACTGCTGAAGGAGATGGTGAAAGGATTTGTGGGGCAGGAAGTCATCTTGTGAATGGACCTTGTTTACTGTACTTTCTTACAAAGATAAAAAGATCTACCTCAGCAGAACACTGCAGATTTAATCATTCTGCTCAGAAACCTCCCACACACCCAGGACTGGGGAGGGAGGGGACCAGCTATGGGAGCAGAAGGAGGGTTCATTTTGCCCAGCCGTTTTCAGGCACAGGCCAAAAGGAGCACAGCATTTTAGTCTAAATCCCCTTAGAGCATTGTGACTGATGTTAATTGCAGCAAATAAATAGAAATAAAGTGTTCCTATCTTTCGGATGAGAGTAAAAGAGAGCTGTCTCTTTGTCTGAGACGTGCTTACAGTTTCTAATAATATGTGGTTCTGGTTTTGTTGAAATTTATTGTGTTCTATTTGTTACATTTAGTCCCGTCTTTTCTCCCAAGTAGCCCTAATTCCATTCAGGTCTCTCCATCTTTTTTTCAGCCCATCTTCCCTACAAGTGCAGATAACACCTAGTGGATTTCATGCTGACAGAGGGATTTGAACCTGGGTCTCCACAGTCAAACACTAATTGCTATCCCAGGCAGTTCCTGAGCTAGGATCCAGGAATGTAGCAGAAAGAACAGCAAAGTTCCCCATCTGTGCATACAGGCCCTTTTCCTTAGAGTAGGAGAAGCTAAATAAAAAGGATACCTCTGCAATATGCCCTGACGTTTTTTGAAAAACAGCAGCGGGGCTCTCTGGGGCTAGCGAAATACCAATGACTGTACTGGCTCATTATATTTAATTGGTTGTATATGTCCCTGTAATATTATGCCTGACATTTTCCTCCTCTGTAGTTAATACAAAGATTGAAGGTGATTTAATTTGGGGAAATAATGCAGAGAGGAACTACTTAGTTTCCTCAGCACGGGTCCTTTTTCTTTGTGCAAAGAAAAAAGATACCTGGAGAAATTAGGTTCTCCTGCTTGAGCAAGGGGCTGGACTAGAAGACCTCCAAAGTCCCTTCCAGCTCTATTCTATTCTATTCTATTCTATTCTATTCTATTCTATTCTATTCTATTCTATTCTATTCTATCCTATCCTATCCTATCCTATCCTATCCTATCCTATCCTATTCTATTCTATTCTATTCTATTCTATTCTATGGGTCATCCCTAAAAAAATAAGATTGATAAGATTGAGTGAGTCCAAAGACAGGCAACAAAAATGGTGCAAGTTCTGAGAGACAAAACATATCAGGAGAGATTGCAGGAACCAAACATGTATAAGTTGGAGGACTTTGAAGGGAAATGGGGAACATGATTGAAACCTTAAATAGTAAGAGTATGAATAAAGATTCTCGAAGGCAGTATTTTCAATATTAAGCAAAAAACAAGAAAACGGGGGCATAACCACAATAGCAATAGCACTTAGACTTATATACTGTTTCACAGTGCTTTACAACCCTCTCTAAGCTGTTTAGAGACTCAGCATATTGCCCCAACAATCAGGGTCCTCATTTTACCAACCTCAGAAGGTGTTGTGATTTTGAGCCAGCTGGTGATCCCGGCAGCTGAGTCTGGGGAATCAGAGGAGGAGGAGGAGGGGACTGGGGAGCCATCAGAGTTGGAGGAAGGCTCTGAAGAATTACAAGACTTACAAAGTGAGGAAGAACCTGGCCCCTCCACTCGTGATCAAGCTGAAAGCCAGCTGTGCTGGGAGGCTGAGTCAGACTCAGAGGAAGCACAGCTGGAAGACCTCAGACATGCACATAAATGTAGACAGTTCACACAAGTAGATCAGTGGGAGGCAATGGGGCGACTCCAGGGGAGAAGGAGAAAGCAGTGAGAAGCCACACCTTGGGGGCTGCGTAACAAAATGTGTGGGCAGGGCTGGTTGCTGGAGGCAACCGTTTGCAAAGAGCTTCTGCTGTCTGTTTATTTTACCTGCTTTAGCGAAGAAGCAGGCGAGACAGCAAAGTTAAGGAACTTAACTTTATTTACGAACCAGGCAAACAACAGAAGAACATGACTCCTATTTATACTGGCAGCTGTCAACAGGTTAGCCAATCAGGGCTGAGCCGGGTTCCCGCGCCGTTCGTATCGGCCAATCGGAGCCGGCTGACTTTGACAGCTCGGAGCTGTCAGCGGTAGCGCGTGCAGAACTGTCAGTCGGTTGGCGCCTGCGCGGTTCTGTCCGGCAGCTTTTGACAGCTGTCAAAAGCTGCCGCGGCTTTTACCTCAGCCCTGTTAATCTCTATTATAACCTTAATATGTGAATACATAACAATTAATATGTGAATACATAACACCCCTTACCCCTCCCTCTGATTGAGTTGATGTTTCCCCAACTGTTTCTTTTTTGGGTTTCCCCATTCGAAGTCTTTTAAGTAGGCGGGGGGTCTTTTTATTCTTTCGGAGCGCCGGGGGGTTGTCTCAGCTGGTTGTTCTCTTTCCCCAGGCGTATCGAGGTCTGGCTCAGGGGGCATGGGGCATGGCTCCGTCGTTTCAGCGTCGTTTGGAGCGGGGTCTTGAAGTGGTACATTATGATCGGGGGGGTTTTGGCGTGAAAGTGTTTGCGGCGGGGCTTCTGCCTCCATTTCGTCGTTCCCCCTTTCCCCTATATTTTGAGGGCTGCGACGCCGAAGTTGGTCGATGTGTCTGCAGATGTGGGAATTGTGTCCTGTGTCTATGATGTATGATAGGGGACCAGTTTGTTCAATGACAACCCCCTGTGTCCATTTGTTGCCCCCTCCGTAGTTCCTTGCCCAGACAGCTTGCCCTGTGCTGAGAGTCCTGTGCTGGAGGGGCAGTTCTGGGTCTGGAGGGGATCTGTCAGGATGTAGACGGTCCAGTCTGGTAGTTAGTCTTTTGCCCCAGCGAAGCTCTGCCGGAGACTTTCCTGTAGTTGTGCATGGGGTGGTGTGTTGCGATAATAGGAATTGAGCAAGTCTGCGGTGCCAGTTGCCGGAGATGATTTTCCGCAGTGCCTCTTTTGTTGATTTCACCATCACCTCTGCCAAGCCGTTCGTGGATGGGTGAAACCAAGCCGTGGTGGTGTGCCTAATAGAGTTCGCCGTTGTGAAACTCTGGAATTCGTAGGAAGTAAATTGGGGGCCGTTATCGGAGACTATTACATCCGGAAGCCCATGTGTTGCGAACAACCCCCTTAAAACTTGTATTGTGGCTGCTGAAGTCGTGCTAGTCACTGGTGCCACCTCCAGCCATCTCGAATAGCTATCCATGACTATTAGGAATGATTGTCCCTGGAATGGACCTGCATAGTCTATGTGGATACGTGACCAGGGTGTCTTTGTAGTTTCCCATCTGTGTATGGGAGCCTGGGGCTGGGCTGCTCTGACAAGTTGGCAGGAATAGCAGCTGGCTACATGCGTTTCAATTTGCTTGTCTAATCCTGGCCACCAGACACAGCTTCTGGCCAGAGCCTTCATTTTGACGGTCCCAGGGTGACCATCATGGAGGCTTTCTAATACCTTAAGTCTGTGTTTTTCAGGTATGATTACCCTGCTGCCCCATAGTAAACATCCTTGATGGGTGGATAATTCCTTTTGCTTTAAAATGTAATGTTGGAATTCTGGGTCTGGGGGTGTGGATTGCCAGCCAGACGTGACATAGCCTAAGACTCTGCCTAGTGTTTTGTCTGCAGCAGTGCCTGCAGAAATGTCCTTAACCGATAATGGACATTCAGGCAGATCTGAAATAGCCAGTATCTTCCCAGCTGGTGCTGAGTCTGGGTCGATTATTGGTTGGGGCAGTCTGCTCAGGCCGTCAGCATGGCCCATGGTTTTCCCTGGTTTGTATTCTAAATCGAATGAATAGGCTGACAAAAAGGTGGACCATCTCAGGATGCGGGGAGATAATATTTGGGGCGTTAGTTTGTTTACTGTAAAGATTCCTAATAGGGGCTTATGGTCCGTAAAAATGGTGAAATGTCGGCCGTATAGGTAGTCATGAAACTTTTTTACGCTGGCCACTATAGCTAAAGCCTCTTTATCAATCTGAGCGTAATTGCGCTCAGGTTTTGACAGCATTCTGGAATAGAACGCTACAGGGGTTTGCGTTCCCTCGTTAGTTAAGTGGCTTAGGACTGCACCTATGCCGTAGGGAGAGGCATCGCAAGCCAGACATAAGGGTAGCTGTTCGTTGAACAGTGCTACCATTGCATTGCTAGTTAGTAAGTTTTTTAGGAGATTAAAACTTTTATCGTGCTGAGGTTACCAGATCCAGGGTTTTCCTTTATCTAATAACCTGTGGAGGGGTTCAGCGATGGAGGCTTTGTGAGGCAGGAAGGTATGATAAAAATTAACCAACCCTAGGAAGGCTTGTAGTTCCTGTTTATTTTTAGGGGTTGGTGCTGTTTTAATGGCTTTAATTTTTGTTTCGGTGGGGTGAATTCCCCTTGCGTCAATTTTAAACCCTAAAAACTCTGTTGAGGGCACCCCTATGGAGCATTTGTCTCGTCTTAGTTTAAGGCCAGCCTCCCTGAATCTAAGGAGCACCTTTGTTAATTTGTCAGCTAAATCGTTTTCTGATTTCCCTGCAATTAAGACGTCGAAATACGGACAGACCCCAGGGATCCCTTTCAGTGTTTTTTCCATGATTTCTTGGAAGATCCCTGGGGCTGCAGAGATGCCGAATTGAAGGCGGTTAATTTTAAAAGCTCCTTTGTGGGTTACTATTGTCTGCACTAAGGCGGTGTCAGGGGTGACAGGCAGCTGTAAATACGCCTGCGCCAAGTCTAACTTGGCAAAAATGGCGCCTGACTTAATGGCCGCGAGGATGTCTTTGACAGCCGGGACCGGGTAGGCATGGGCGTTTAAAGCGCGGTTTAGGGTCGCTTTATAGTCAGCACATATTCTAATTTGGCCATTTGGCTTAATTGGGGTCACTATGGGTGTCTCCCAATCTGCCCCTTCCACTGGTTCTAGGACCCCTAGGTTAGTTAATCGGTCTAGTTCATTTTCTATTTTTTCTCTTAAGGCGAAGGGAACTCTTCGCGCCTTGATTCTAACTGGCATTATATTAGGATTTAGTTTTAATGATACAGATGGCCCTGTGTATTTCCCAAGTGAACTGTCAAAGACGTCCGCGAATTGAAGGCAGACGGATTCTAAATTTGACAGCTGAGTGGCGTTGACGCCTGTCAACGCTATCCCTAGCGCCTCAAACCAGTCTAGTCCAAGCAGGCTGGTCCTGTTTTCCTGGGTTACTAGTATCGTAAGGGGTCCCTTAAATTTTTTGAACTCTGTTGGAACGGAAGCTTTTCCCCGGAGTTTAATGGGCGTCTTTTGAAAATCCGCTAGGCGGAGTTTGGTGGGGCGAAGGGCGGGCCGCTTTCTGCTGCGGTTACAAATGTCCCTGTAAGTTTGCCAAGAAATTAGTGAGATGGAGGACCCAGAGTCCACTTCCATCTCACAGGGAATTCCGTGAATCAGGACGTCCACCTTGACTTTTGGCTTAAGGGTGCTGTGGACTGTTTGTTCCCTTGCCCTACCCTTCACGTTAAGCACTAGGGGTTTGGAATTGGCCCTGACGCTGGGGGTGTGCCTGTTCATACCTGCGGGCGTCACCTCCAGTTCATGCAGGTTTTCTTGACTCCGGCTATGGCACACGGCTTTGAGGTGACCTGTCTTTCCGCATCCATGGCACTTGGCACTACGGAACCGGCACGTTGCTCTCGGGTGGCTTCCGCCGCAACTGGCACATTTGGCCCTGTTTGGCTGGTAGCTAGCGCCCCTCTAGTTGTTGGCAGGGCCCCCTCTGTTGTTGCGTGGCAGCCTGAGCCTTTCGAACCGCCGCTGCACCGCATCGATGTCCATGGAGCCGTCATCTTCTTCGGGACCGCTGAAACCGCCGTCCTCCTGGTGCACGGACCCGCTGGGCCCGCTGTCAGGGGGACGTTGGTTGTCACCGTGGCTGTCCTCGTAGGCGATGACTTCCCTCGCCACTTCAGCCAGTGTCAGTTCGGGCTTGGCGATCAGCTTTCTCCTCAGCCGCTCATCTTTAAGCCCAATGACGATCTGGTCCCGGATTCGGTCCTCTAAGTCCGGGAACCGACATCGCCGTGCAGCGTGTCTGACCCGGGTTATGAAGTCATTGGCGGGCTCGTCAGGGAGCTGTATTCTTCGGGCGAAATTTACCCTCCAGAAGAGCTCTGACTTCGTGGGCATGAAGTGTTTACTCAGCCCCTCGGTGAGGTCAGCGTAGGAGATCGTGGTGATAGGTTCTGGACTGAAGAGTCCCACAGCGGCGTCGTAGACAGCGGGCCCGCTGAGCCAGAGGAGGGCGGCTGCCTTTGCCCGGTCATCTGTAATCTTCTTTACCACGAGGTATCCTTCTACCTGGCCCAGATGAGATTCCCAGCATTCTGGGTGGCGAGTGTTGAACTCTCGAATGTGGCCGTGGTTCGTCATGCTGTCTGTCTAGTCGTGGGTGCAGCTGCTTGCGTGGTGTGGAAGATAGGCTCCCAAGTGACTTCAGCGAGTGACTAGCTCAGGCTAAGGGAAAAAATCTCTTCTCCCCTTAGGCGGTGACTTCAGCTATGCAAGCAGGCATCCCACCTTCGTCGCCAGTGCTTTAGCGAAGAAGCAGGCGGGACAGCAAAGTTAAGGAACTTAACTTTATTTACGAACCAGGCAAACAACAGAAGAACATGACTCCTATTTATACTGGCAGCTGTCAACAGGTTAGCCAATCAGGGCTGAGCCGGGTTCCCGCGCCGTTCGTATCGGCCAATCGGAGCCGGCTGACTTTGACAGCTCGGAGCTGTCAGCGGTAGCGCGTGCAGAACTGTCAGTCGGTTGGCGCCTGCGCAGTTCTGTCCGGCAGCTTTTGACAGCTGTCAAAAGCTGCCGCGGCTTTTACCTCAGCCCTGTTAATCTCTATTATAACCTTAATATGTGAATACATAACAATTAATATGTGAATACATAACATTACCAATGAGTTATTTCCTGTTTTAGCTCATGCTTTGTTTTGTTTGTGGACAAAGTCTGTAACTCAAATAAAAAAGGGTTTATTTTTCCAGTCTAGTGTTAAAAGAGGGGTTGCCTTGTGAAGTAACAAGGATGTACATAGGCTAGGACAGAACAGAAGGATGGAAGACTGAGTCAACCTTTAGCCAGTCAGGATCGAACTGCAATCAGCCGGCAGTCAGCAGAATTAGCCTGCAATACTGCATTCTGACCACTGCACTACCATGGTTCAAACTGACAGGAGGGATATTCAAAAGTAATGTTAGAAAGTATTACTTCACAGAAAGAATATTGGAAGCTTGGAACTAATTTCCAACTGCGATAGTGAATCAAAATCCTCAAACGGCAGACTTGATGGACCACTAGGTCTTTTTCTGCTGTCAGTTTTCTATGTTTCTATTTCAAAAGGGACTCAAGCATTTCTGAAATCTAGAACTGTGAACATTTCGAAGTGCCTGCCTGAGACAAACTTACCTCCCTAATTCAGTGAACTGTAAGATGGAGTGGGAGGAGGAGGAGGTATGGCATAGGCAGGCTATACTCAGCTTTAACCTGATTTAACTTTCCTGCAAAGTTGATTACCTGATCTGGTCTACTTAGCAGGGTTGTCAAGAGGGAAGGGAAGAATTCTATTTTTACGTAACAGACCCTTAATTACTTAGAACCCTGATACCGATCGCACCTGTGCATGAGCACCCAACAATTTCTTCTTGCTATTTTTAAATTGTGCAAAGCCAGGCTGTATGACAAGTGTCATATCTACATAGGCTCTTCCAGGTTATATCAGGAGAGATCCTAGGTGGCTATCCTTGAAGGAAATTAACCTTATGAACTGCTCCAGACTGTTGACTGCATTATGACCTTTTGTGTAGTATTTCCCTGAAGATAATGTTGGGCCCTGTGTCCTATTGCCATTTACTGATGTAAAACTTTTAATTTGGGGAACTATTACTGCTTAAATAGTGGAATCATGACTGATGTAATGCAAACATTTTGGAAAATGAGTGTAAGAAAAATGCTACAACTGGCAAAAAGTGCACAGCACATTATTCACAGAGGAAACACAGACAGGAGTCAGTGCTATGGATTTTGCACAATGCCTAAGCCAAAAGTAGGGAATTTTCTGTAACCCTCTGACCCAGGACTGGAAAATGCTTCTGGGTTAATAGAAAGGGGTGGTGCTGGCAACAGGTGGCAGCTACTGTATAAACCAGGATCTGTCAGTATGGGGCCAGATGTCAGAGAATCAGCAAGCAGTTATAAAACTAATTAGCATGGATCACAATACATAAGTAGGGTTTCTGGCAGATGGAAACAGAGACAAAGACCCCTGAGGAAAATGACTGAAGGTGGCTGAGGCTGAACTGGTAGTTTTAAGTCTTTCATAAAAAACCACTTTTTCCTTGCTTAAATTCTGAGGTTCATCCTATAATGTGGGCTAACATTTAAAGTAAAGCCAAAAATATCATCCAGATACTGCAATCTGAATAGACAAAGCACAATAAGAGCCATTGTGATGTGGTAGATAGAACAGACTAAGGAAATGTGGTTCAGATCACAAAACTCACCTCTTCACCTTAGCCAAGCTTTCAGCTTCTCTGGATAATTACAGGGGTAAAATAGGAACAAGGAAAAATGCAACAGCCATCTTTAGGAGAATCAGAGTATTAGGCTTTGACATGTGCTAGCAAGATTGTGTATTATTATTATTATTATTAGTAGTAGTAGTAGTAGTAGTAGTAGCAGTAGTAGTAGTATTAACCCCCATCCTCCAAGTGACAACAATCAAACCATTTGATGGGCTCCATATCACCCTGGGGTACCAGGTCTGTCGGCAAACTCATGTCTTCAGGGCTTTTCAAAGGAGTATCAAGGTGGGGGACAATCTTATCTTTGCAGGGATGATGTTCCCCGAGGTGAGCCACCATGGGGAAGACCTCCTTACCCTGCCTCCCTGATCTGGTGGTTGAGTAGATATAATTGGGAAAAGATGATCCTTCAAATAACCTGGCCTCAAGCCGTTGGAAGGCCTTGCAATAGTAAATTCCCACTGAACCTTTTCTAATCCTGGACATTAGCATTTCTGAGAGCTGAGGTTTCTCTTTTGCTGGCCTCTGACAACTGTGATCTCCGTAGCATTCACATTGCTACATATGTTATAGCTGTGTATAGATCTTTTACCCCACTTCAGGAGTCCTCATTCAGTGTCTTCTGCCTTGTTTTCTCTTTAAGCACTCCTTGGGGCTTTTCGCAGGCCATGCTACATTTGAAGAGCACTTGAAATTTGCTGTTGCTGCAAAATGGACTGTGATTTCCCTCTCTTCCCTCATTCTGCAATAGCATGTTTCTCATTAGATCAGGATTTAACTGTCCTATAGAGCAGGGGTCCCGAACCCCTAGTCCGTGGACCAGTATCGGGCCACGGCATGCCAGCAACTGGTCCACACAAACAAGCAAAGCCCCATCTGTGGGATGCTGGTAGCACACAAAACCAGGCCCCCAGAAAAACTTTTCTCCATGGAACCGGTCCCTAGTGCCCAAAAGGATGGGGAACTCTGCTATAGAGCAATTTGCAGTGCACTGTGGAAAACTTGCAATTTAGAATCAGGGGATCCTTATACTGTTCAGATTTGTTGACTTGTTTTAATAATTGTATTATTGCTCTTCGCTGGGATAAGGAATAGTCCCTGCAAAATAATGGCTAATCTCTCGTGTCTCTATAGATTTCTGCTAGTGCCATTTATGACTTTGGTTATGTGGGAAGTCAGCTCCCCAGAGAAGGAAATATTAAAAAGGGCAGGAAAATATATTTCCTGAAAGGATCTTGAAGAGGCAGGAAAGCATGCCCAGTTTTCTTAATAGCCCCAGGTCTCCCTTCCCCCAAGCAGAAACCAGTTCTATAGAAATGCAAACTTTACAAAAGGAAACATGTGATGAGTGACAACAATTTCAAAGGACAATGACTTTAAACTACATAGAAATCCAGAATAACTTTGAGAGTATGAATCAACTCATTTTCAACTTAATTTCACTCCAAGAAATTCCTCAGGAAAATACAGTAGAGATGACTGAACAAGATTCTGAAGACAGAGACTCAAAGAAGGAACCTTATAAAACGCTCATTCCAAAAAAGGAAGTATATGATAAGCAGCAAAAATTTCAAAGGACAATGACCTTAAATTACAAGGAAATGCAGAAGAACTTTAAGAACATGAATCAACTTATTCTCAACTTAATTTCACTTCAAGAACTCTCTCAGGAAAATATAGCAGAGATGATTAAATATAATTTTGAGGATAGAGACTTGAAGATGGAATCATATAAAATAAAAAATTATGATTTAATTCAATTGGGAAATATTTTAATACGTCTAAACAACTTTGAAGATAAGGAAAAGAATGAGAAAAAATTCCCTTTAGGGAAACAAATGATGATGAATCAGAAAAAAGATAGAATATATCAGAAAGAATACTTCAAAAAGAAACATTTGTTTGAATATGGCTAAGAAATGGGAAAAGTTTGAAAAATACTACTCTTAGAGGGAAATTTTTTCTTCCTCCAAATCGATATAACTGTGGGGTTTTTTTGTTGTTTTTCCTATTCTTCTGAATTGAATTGATTTAAACAAAAGCAAACGGTTTAGCTACTTAAATGTGATGATAAGAAAAATATAAAAAATGTGTTTTGAATGAGATTTAAAGGATTAGATGATTAGAACTATTGAATGGAATGTTCAAAGTTTAAATAGACTAAATACATTTTTAGCTATGGTTAAAAAGAATGAGAAATTGAGGGAATAAATATATATTAAATTAGGAGAAATACATATTTTCATATGTCATTTTTTGTAGTTTAGTACTTAAAAATAAAATAAATAAAATTTACTAATGTAAATATAGTTGAATGTTGAACTGATTGTTATTTGTAAGAACATTTAGAATTTGGAGGGAGAAATAAGCTGCTCTTCTTTCTTCTTCTTTTTGTTTCTTTTTTTTACTTATTGATTGGGAAATATAAAAATATTTTTATTTTTATTTTTTTTATTTTAATTCCATTTATATCCCGCCCTTCTCCGAAGACTCAGGGCGGCTTACAAGCTTAGCAGTAGCCTTCATTATATGTATATGCCTGCTTATTAGGGCTTTCATACACCCCCCAAGCGGCATTATTACAAAGTCAGCTTAATTGCCCCCAACAATCTGGGTCCTCATTTTACCTACCTCGGAAGGATGGAAGGCTGAGTCAACCTTGAGCCTGGTGGGACTCGAACCTGCACTAATTGCAGGCAGTTGGTGTTACTTAAGGAGGCATTAGCCCACTGCTCCACCAAGGCTCTTATTGAGAGGGTATGGAAAAAACAGAATGAAATCCACCAAGGTAAATATAGTTAAGTGTTAAAAAGGGGAGAAATAAGCTGAAATAAACATGGTGAAAGGATTTATGATAAGGCAACTAAAATGATATACAGGATTATTGAAACTATATATTGAACTGTTGTTAAGCAAATAAAACTGTCTTAAAGTAATGTTTTGCAAAGAAAGATACGTTGGGGAAAGAGGAAATCAAATAATTAACATATGGAATATAGATTATAGAAATTAATTGTTAAGGACTGTCTTATAAATATTACCCAGACAACATTCTGTTTTATAATGATTTATGTTATGTTAAAAAATTCTAATAAAATATTTACACAAAAAAAAGAAATGCAGATGTAAACCATTAGGAAGGTTGGAGCTAGAAGCTTAGGAAGACAAAGACACCTCAAATCTACCTACCCCAGCCCCAGGGAAGCAGGAGATGACCTTTGGACATAATAGGATTAACCCATCACCATAGGAATACCATAAAGGCACACACTGACTCAGGTCAAAAGTTCATGACACAGGAAATAGCCTAAACAGGAACAGGAAGCAGCTCCAAACAAAAGGCTTGAGTGGGTATAAAAACCCACTCCCTACATGTGCTCAGCCCTTTTTTTCTGCCAGACATCTTCCTATCTGGTTCTCCTCTCCAATAAACTACAACCTTCTTCCCAAAGCAGTTGCCACGTTTATTCCCAGCTTGGATGAACCACGATGAAGACCTTTCTTCCAACAGTTATTACAGGTCTCTTTGGGGTATTGTTCAGGTCAGGGAAGAAGAAGCATAATAAGACAAAACATCCTTTACATATTGTCAGTTATGGTTTTGGGTAGCTCAAATTTATTTAGGTTTTCTGATCTATTAAGTGGCTACTAATAATATTCGTGGTGACTCAGTGGTTCGAATGCAGTACTGCAGGCTACTTCTGCTGACTGCCAGCTGACTGTAATTCGGCAGTTCAAGTCTCACGGGCTCAAGGTTGACTCAGCCTTCCATCCTTCTGAGGTTGGTAAAATGAGGTCCCAGATTGTTGGGTACAATATGTTGACTCTGTAAATTGTTTAGATTGTGCTGTAAAGCATTGTGAAGTGGTATGTAAGTCTAAATGCTATTGCTATTGCTACTTTAAACTATAATCTTCTCTTTAAAAAGAGTGACAGCTTCATCTCCTTTGCCAGGATGGCTTTTTAAACTTGAATATTTTTAAATCTCTTCTACTGCATCCTCTTTCTCTATACAGATCCAAAGAAGTGCTTACTCCGTCTTCTTTGATGAGAAGTTTTCCATTCCCTTGGATCCTTCTACGTTGGAGGAAAACAGCTTGAGATTCTCTGTTTTTGGCATTGATGAGGATGAGAGAAACATCAGCACTGGTGTGGCTGAGCTGAAGTTGTCCGATTTGGGTATCTTTGCTCGGCCTTTCAACGCCTGGCTTTATCTGCAGGTCATGAATAAGGTTCATCCTATTACTGCACACAGATTTGGAGTCCAGAAAGGAAGGCCTATCACTTGCTGGTTTTGTTACTATTGTACTGTCATGAAAGGGAAAAGGCCCTTGAAGATTTTCCTATCTCAGGAGTCAAAATAATTTGGCTGTATCCAGGGCTTTTTTTCTCATAGAACGCTCAGAACGGAGTTCCGGCACCTTTTTTGGATGGAACCTTGTAGGGTAGGCAAGGCGGGTTGTATGACATGTGTGAGTTCCAGCACCTTTTTCTTTTACAAAAAAAGCACTGGCTGTATCTCAATATGTCATGCCTTCCTTCAGGCAAGAATCTCCGAGTCTCCAGTTCTCTCATTACTGTTCTCTAAAAACGAGTCAGTAGTCCCAAGAGCAATGGAGGAAAATCTCCGTGCTGTTAGTCAGACAAAAGCTATTCTTCTCACTTGTGAGCTCTTTGGTTGAGGCTGTAGTTGCAGGAGGACTGGGCAAAATAGATTTCTAAAGACTAAATGAAACTAAAGTATTTAGGGGAGCTTCTTCAGCCTCTTGGTAATGCTCCACACTCTTCCCGGGTTGGTGGCCCGTAGTGGGGGGGGGGGAAAGAGGGGATGGTTTAGTGAGAGGGAAAGCCGTGTGTGTGTGTGCACATGTGCAGGAGCATCCATTGCTCGCGCAAGGGGGTCGAGAGCACCCATGAGGCTCACGCAAATGAGGCCCCAAATGCTTGTGCAAGTGGGGCCATGAGCCTCCGTGACACGTCACTGAGGCCATGAGCCTGTGATACTTATGCAAGTGAGGCTACAAGCCCCAGTGATGTTCACGCAAGAGCCCCCATGCACCCATGACCTGCGAGTGGGCTGTGCATGCCCACCAGCCAGCCACTTACCAGGTCCGGTTACAAATAGGCCATGAACCGATAATGGGCCATGGCCCACAGGTTGGGGACCCCTGCTCTAGGTTATCTGAATACTAAACTTCAGTTTTTAGGGCACCTTTCCTAGTGGCATTCTAATGTATTCCCCTTGCTCGCACTCAGGAGAAAAGAAAATAAATTATGCCATTGGTTCCTTTGCAAGGCTTGTAGAATATTGAATGATGAATGTTCCTCTCCTTTGTATTTATAGGCAACTGATTCAGTAGGTGAAATCCTGCTGTGTCTTAGCTATTTACCCACAGCAGAGCGATTGACTGTAGTTGTGGTTAAAGCCAAGAATCTTGTGTGGACTAATGGAAAAATGACTGCAGGTCAGTAGGATCCCTTTTGTCCCTTCGTCCACCCCCTTCCCCAGTGCTGGATAAATTATAAATATGATGCCACAGCATTCAGTGAATGGGTCAGCAATGGTTGAGAGTACAATCTGGTTCTCTTGCAAGTTGAGTAGAAGAGTTGGAATAATAATGTATTGCAATCTATTTTATCATATTTTCTTTAAGGATTAATTTAGTTCTGCTACAAATCCTGGGAGAGGAAAAAAGTGATATACATACTAATGTCTGTAATGTATTCTCTGTATTACAGAAGTATTGATCAGTGTAAAACTATGATAAGCTCTACTAAATTGTTATGTCACAAAATCCTTAGGATGAGTGGAAGAATTCTGATTTCTGTATGCTGGTAGCAAATGACTTTATTTCTAAATGCAGTGAACAATGCACATTTGCTACCCAGATTCTGAGACTGAAATTCATTCCAACCACTCAGTAAAAGCTTTGAAAAGTAGAAAAGATGTAGTGACCCCTGTGCCCCAGTTCTCTAAAGCGGGTTTGCAGGGCCAAAGGGAACAAACACAGTGGCTGAAAATCTCATTCCTCCCACATCAGTCATCAGGTAGAATACAAAAATAATAATAATCTCCCCTCTCCGTGACCTTAACTTTTAAAATTTGCTAAATCTACGTTATAGATAATTGATTTTTCCAATCATATAAGGTTCAAGGCAGAAAATATGGAGAGGGATTGATTGAGGGATGGAGGCACTCACAATGTGTTGCCAAGTTTCTATGATCTTTTCCAGAAGATCATAGCAGGACAGCCATTGTATATTTTGGAATGTCTCTCTAAACATCAACCTACTTAAATAGCTGTTAGCAGAAATTGAAAATCTGTAGGAGGTTACTGTCTTTGAAGAAATTAGGAAATGATCGGTTAATTTCCTATTTTAATTAATTGGATTTCTCCTGGTTCTGGTCAGCAAGTGTGTTTGTAGAAGTTAACCTACCCTGAAGAGCCTGATTATAATGCTTTAAAATCAGACTATGATGTGATATATATATATATTTCTGGTCATGTGGCAGCATATTTTCTATTCATCCTTGATCTCCAGAATAAAAAAAACCGAGGTGGTACACAGTAGCAGAAATTGCAGTCACTGAAGCTATGACAGAGTTTCAAAGATAAAATAAGGATGGTGCAAAAACCATTTCTTTTGACTATGGATCATCTCCTTATTCTTTCTTCAGATCCTTTTGTCAAAGTGTACTTGCTGCAAGATGGGAGGAAGATCAGCAAGAAAAAAACTGCAGTAAAGAGAGATGACACAAATCCAGTGTTTAATGAGGCCATGATTTTTTCAGTGCCAGCAATTGTCCTGCAGGTAAGAGCTCTCTGGTTCAAGTTTTTTTTTTTTGCCCAAGATGGCGACGGCCGCAACCTAAGCTTCGGGCGCTCTTCGAGGGCTCCAAAGGAATTAGCTCAGGGAGGCCCACGGTATGTTCAGGCGACTCTGGGGGTGGGGGATTTAATAAACAGCTGCTGGGCACTAATCTTTGCGGCGCGGAGCCCCCCCCTCCGAACTAACGGCGCTTGAAAACTGCCGCCTGTCGACCTGCTGAGCTCTATTATGGCGCCGAACGCTGCTGCAGCACCGTGAAGCCCGGGACGCCTTGCCTTATTTCTGTCCTCTGCCGGCTTGCCGAGGCGACTTTGGGGATCGGGGGATTCTGGAACAGCTGCTGCGCGCTGCTCTCCGTGGCGCTGCCCCCCCCACCGAACTGGCGGCTTGCTGATCCGGACTGGCGGTGTTTGAGAACTCCCTGCCTGCCGATCTGTCGAGTTCCGCTATGACGCTGATAACTGCTGCAGCGATGTGGAGTCCGGGGCGCCTTGCCTTGCTTCCTTCTTTTGCCGGCTTGCCGAGGCGACTTTGGGGATTGGGGGGATTTTAAAACAGCTGCTGGGGTGCTGCTTTTTGTGGCGCTGAGCCCCCCCCTCTGAACTAGCGGTTTTCTGAGCTGAACTAGCGGCGTTTGAGAATCTGCCTGCCTGCCGACCTGCCAAGCTCCGCTATGGCGCCGAGAAGTCCGGGACGCCTTGCCCTGCCTTCCCTCTTCTGCCTGCTCGCCGTGGATACCCTCCGCTTGTCGGAGGGGCAGCGGTGACGATCCTGAAGTAGCCGAAGGACCACTCGGGACGACAGGCTAGTTAACTAAAAGGTTTATTTAGAGCAAGACAAAACAGAATAACTCACCCGGCTTTTATAGCCGGCAGCTGTCAGTGAGGGCCAATCAGGAACGTCCATTTTGGCACCGCGTCTATCTGGACCAATCCGCGTCGTCTGTTCTTGACAGTTCAGGCTTCCGCATGGCTCGGTGTTTTGACAGCCGCGAGCTGTCAGCGGTTGCGCCTGCGCTGTGCGGGGAACTTTGACAGCTGTCAAAGTTCCCGTGTGTTCTCCTGTCAGATTTGCTTTTCCTCACGTATACGGTTTAATCACATCTAACTTAACTGTTTACATATATAATACACCCCTTACCCCTCCCCTGGAGCGTTTCCTCCCTCTCTGTCGTTGGAACCTGCCCACTGGTAGTCCTTTAGGTAGGTGGGGGCCCTTCGGTTCCTGGTGGAACGACGTGGAAGTGGGGCGATGTCTGGGTCTGCCGGTGGTGCGTCTCTTTGCTCCTCTTCCTCTTGGTTTGGTATCGGTAGTATTTCTGGAGGGGGTTGCAGGTTGAGTTCCGACGTTTGGGGTTCTGGGGTGTATGGCGGTTGTCTGGGTCTGAGTTGGTCGATATGGCGGCGTAGGTTGCCGTGAGTTTGTGTGGATATTAGGTAAGAAATGGGTCCTGTTTGTTGTAGCACTGTCCCTTGGACCCATTTGTTTTTATCTGAGTAAGATCGTGCCCATATCATTTGCCCTGGTTTGAATGTGTGGATGGGGGGGGTTTGTTCGTTTTCTTCCGGGTATGTGTCAGGATGCAGTCTGTCAAGCCGCGTTATCAGCCTCCTCCCCCATCTTAGTTCCGCTGGTGATTTGCCCGTTGTTGTGCATGGAGTTGCGTGTTGTGACATTAGGAATTGGCTGAGTCGCCTTTGCCAGTTCCCCTTGACGAATTTTTTTAAAGCTTCTTTTGTGGAGCGTACCATAATTTCAGCCATCCCGTTAGTCGATGGGTGGAAGGGTGCAGACGTGACCAGCCTAATACAATTCTTCATAGCGAATATCTGAAATTCACGAGAGGTGAATTGAGGGCCATTGTCTGAAACTATGGTGTCTGGGAGGCCGTGTGTGGCGAATATTTTTCTTAGGGCTTGTATAGTGGCTCCAGACGTTGTTTTCTTAAGGGGAGTGACTTCTAACCATTTAGAATAACTGTCCACTACAATTAGGAAACTCTGTCCCTGGATAGGTCCTGCAAAGTCTAAATGTATGCGTGACCATGGGTTTTTTGTTGTTTCCCATTTGTGGATTGGTGCCTGGGGTGGTTCGTTCCGGGTTGCTTGACAGGTATAGCACCCTCCTACATATTTTTCTATTTCCTTATCTATTCCCGGCCACCAAACATAACTTCTGGCCATAGCTTTCATTTTGACAATGCCAGGGTGTCCTTCGTGTAAGATGTCTAACGTTTGATTTGTGTTCTTATTTGGTATTATGACACGATTTCCCCATAGCAGGCATCCCCTGTGTGAAGATATTTCATTTTTCCTGTTGAAGTATGGTTGGAATTGGGGGTGTGGGTTTTTTGCTGGCCACCCTGTTGTGGCCCACCTGAGAATTCTGCTGAGTATTTTGTCCCTAGCTGAGTTGTTCGCTATAATCTTAGCAGAGAGGGGACAGTCTGGAAGTTGCGAAATTGCTAAGATCATCCCAGCTGGGGCTGGGGCTGGGTCATTGCTAGGGATTGGCAGTCTGCTGAGGCAGTCTGCGTGTCCTAATTCCTTCCCTGGTTTATGGATTAACTGATAAGAATAGGCAGATAAGAATGTGGACCACCGTAGTATTCTCGGTGAGAGAATCTGAGGTGTTATTTTATTCCAAGTGAATATCCCTAATAGGGGTTTGTGATCTGTGTATATAGTGAAGAGTCTCCCATAAAGATAGTCGTGAAATTTTTTGACCCCTGCCACTATTGCTAGGGCTTCTCTGTCTATTTGTGCGTAATTCCTTTCTGCTTTTGACAGAGTGCGTGAATAAAAGGCTATGGGTCTTTGGGTGCCATCCTTGTATAAATGACTTAATACTGCCCCAATTCCATAGGGAGATGCGTCGCAAGCGATGCATATTGGTGTATCTTCTCTGAAAAGGGTGATCGTTGAACTATTGCAAATAATCTTTTTTAGTGATTGGAAGCTATTTTCATGAATTTTGGTCCAGGACCAGGCAGTTCCTTTATCCAGGAGTCTATGCAGAGGCTCTGCGATAGTGGCTTTGTGGGGGATGAAGGCATGATAAAAATTTAATAATCCTAAAAAGGCTTGGAGTTCTTGTTTATTCCTTGGGCTAGGTGCTGTTTGAATAGCCCTTAGTTTGTCTGTGGTTGGGTGGATGCCCTGTCCGTCTATTTTGTACCCTAGGAACTCTGTGGAGGTGACTCCAATGGAGCACTTTTCCCGCTTAAGTTTGAGGCCGGCTTCTCTGAGCCGGCTCAGCACAGCTGACAGTCTGTCAGCTAAATTTTCTTCATTTTCTCCGGCGATGAGAACATCGTCGAAGTAGGGGCAGACCCCGGGTATTCCCTTCAGGGTTTTCTCCATGATACCCTGGAAGATACCCGGGGCTGCTGATATGCCGAATTGTAGCCTTTTTACTTTAAAGGCACCGCGGTGGGTGACAATTGTCTGGGCTTCCACGGTGTCATTAGTGACAGGCAGTTGCAAATACGCCTGCGTGAGATCAAGTTTGGCGAAAATGGCGCCGGAGCGGATGGAAGCAAAAACGTCCCTTACCGCTGGCACTGGGTAAGCATGGGGGCTAAGAGCTACGTTGAGGGTCGCCTTATAGTCCGCGCATAATCTTATTTCCCCATTAGGCTTAACCGGGGTGACTATTGGGGTCTCCCAGCTTCCCCCCTCTGTCGGTTCAAGCACCCCGAGCCCAACGAGGCGCTCTAGTTCCCTTTCAATTTTTTCTTTAAGGGCAAAGGGCACTCTCCTAGCTCTTATCTTAATGGGTTGGATGGCTGGGTTTAATTGTAAAGAGATGGGGGGACCCGTGTATTTCCCTAAAGTGCCATCGAAGACGTCTGCATACTTATTGCAAACGGCTTCGAGACTGGGTGATTGTACAGTATTTACCCCCGTTATGGCGATCCCTAACGGTCCGAACCAGTTCAGCCCTATCAGGTTGGTGCGATTTCCCGGCGTTACCAGTACTTCTAGGGGACCCTTGAAAGATCTGTACTCTACTTCCACCTTAGCCCTCCCTTCCAGAGGAATAGGGGTTTTCTGGAAGTCTGCTAGGTGGACCTGGGTTTGCCTCAGGGGAATTTTTCCCTTGCCTTGTTGACAGATCTCCTGATAAGTTTTAAATGAAATTAGGGAGACTGCTGACCCTGAATCCACTTCCATGAGGCAGGGCACCCCCTGAATTCTTACCCTGATCTTAACCTTTGAGCTTAGGCTGTTTACCCTGTCAATTGTTTCTACCAGGGCC
Source organism: Vipera ursinii (assembly GCF_947247035.1). NCBI lineage: Eukaryota > Metazoa > Chordata > Lepidosauria > Squamata > Viperidae > Vipera > Vipera ursinii. Next base: position 111,384,160 of record NC_139512.1, on the reverse strand, counting down.
CCTGGCAGTTTTTCTCTGCTGGCCTGGGTAGCTGGCCTACCTGGGGAGTTTGCCTCCAAATCATTGATGTTGTCACGGCCCTTGCTGCGGCACACCGGTTTGATGTGGCCGGTCTTCCCGCAATTGTGGCACTTAGCGTTTCTAAACCGGCAGCTTCCTCGGGCATGGTTGCCCCCGCAGCTGGTGCAGGCGGCCCGTTGCTCGTAACGCGGCGGTGGCGGAGGGGGGTTCCTGGACCTTCGGCGGTCCGAAGTGTCGCTTCTCCTTGGTTGCCTGCGTTCCATTCTGCGCTGCAGGGCTTCTCCGTCGGTGAAATCCACCGACTCTTCGCTGTCGCTGAGGGTGGCGCTTTCTTGGAAGACGGTCGCTGGGCTTTCTGGGGTCGTGGTAGTCGGCTTCTTCTTGTGGTTGTACTCGTAGGCCATGATTTCTCTGGTCAGCTCTGCCAGGCTCATGTCGGTCTTGGATGTCAGCTTCTTCTGTAGGCGTTCGTCCCTCAGGCCGATCACCACCTGGTCTCTGATGCGGTCTTCTAGGTTGGGGAAACGGCAGTTCCGCGCGGCGTGTCGGACCCCAGCGATGAAATCGTTTGCGGGTTCGTCTGGGCGTTGTTTCTTCTGGGCGAATTGAACCCGCCAGTACAGTTCGGATCGGGCTGGCATGTAATGCTTCATCAGCTGGTCTACCAGGTCCGCGTAGGATACTTCGGTGATGGGCACCGGGCTGAACAGCCCCACGGCAGCGTCGTAGACGGGGGGTCCGCTGATGTATAGCAGCGCCGCGGCCTTCGCTCGGTCATCGGTGATTTTGCTGACAAGGAGGAATCCCTCGACCTGGCCCAGGTGTGATTGCCACCTTTCGGGATGTCGGGTGTCGAATTCCCTCACGCGACCGAAGTTTGCCATGTCGTCCGGTCCGTGACAGCTCTGGCCGGGAACTCTCTTCCGCGGCCGTGACTTCAGCTCTGGAGCGATCCCACCTTCGTCGCCAGTGAAGTAGCCGAAGGACCACTCGGGACGACAGGCTAGTTAACTAAAAGGTTTATTTAGAGCAAGACAAAACAGAATAACTCGCCCGGCTTTTATAGCCGGCAGCTGTCAGTGAGGGCCAATCAGGAACGTCCATTTTGGCGCCGCGTCTATCTGGACCAATCCGCGTCATCTGTTCTTGACAGTTCAGGCTTCCGCATGGCTCGGTGTTTTGACAGCCGCGAGCTGTCAGCGGTTGCGCCTACGCTGTGCGGGGAACTTTGACAGCTGTCAAAGTTCCCGCGTGTTCTCCTGTCAGATTTGCTTTTCCTCACGTATACGGTTTAATCACATCTAACTTAACTGTTTACATATATAATACAGATCCCACCGGTCGGAGACCTTCTATGACCATTAGCTGGCTGGCGCCGTTTTTGGCGGCGCGGAGCCTTCTTCTCCTCCCGGATGGTGGTTGCAGACGGTGGGCCTGGTCATCGGCCTCGGCGGACATGTTGGCGAATTCCCGGACTCAGTACAGCTGCTGGGATTGCCTCTCTCCGCCGTTGGAAGATTGCCTGGACTGGCGGACGGGCGTGTGGGAAAGAATGTTTCTATTCTCCCCCCCCCGAGACTGGCGGCGCTGGCCGGAGATGCGAGGATTGACAGAGGCCTGGCCTGCCTGTTCTTACTTTTCTTGTTGACAGGCAGGCATTATGGCTAGCTCCATGCCAGATGGGAATTAAGATCCCCCCTATTGACAGTCCAGTGTGGCCGGGACCGGACCGTGGTGGGAGGACGGTTTTGGACTGGTCAGCGACCACCTCACTGGTGTGAGAGACCAGTTGGGGTGGGCCTGGCTTAGGACCCCTCTTTTCTCTCTCTGCTCCAATTAGACTCCTCAGCCGGAGTGAGAGGACGGCTGAGGTTGTCCCTTGGATTTCCATCTCAGGTGAGAGCTGAGATGGCCTTGCAGTCTGAGAGATATGCCCACTGGACTCCTTTCTCCATCTATGTACCATCAACGAGCGATCCTCTGGACAGATTTACAACATTGGCCCTAAGAGACTATTCGAGCGCAATATTTATTTATTTATTTATTTATTTATTTATTTAATTTATATACCGCCCTTCTCTCAAGAGACTCAGGGCGGTTAACAGGGCAATACGTAAAAGACAAATACAAAAGTTAAAATTATTAAAACATGATTAAACAATGCCCATAGTACAAATAGTACAAATTTAAAATTAAAGTCATAATAACAAACCCACCCCATCCCATCAGGCCAGGCCCGCTTCCTTAAAGAGATGGGTTTTAAGGTCGCGCCGGAAGGAGCGGAGGTCGGGCGCCATCCGGAGCTCTACCGGAAGATGGTTCCATAAGTCCGGTGCACCCACAGAGAACGCTCTCCCCCTGGGGGCCACCAGTCGGCATTCTTTGACCGGCGGCACCCTGAGGAGGCCCTCTCTGTGGAAGCGTACTGGGCGGAGGGAAGTTAACGCCGGCTGCAGGTGCTTCCCAAGGTATTCTGGACCCATGCCATGGAGGGCTTTGTAGGTCATTACCAACACCTTGAACCTCACCCGGAAGACAACTGGCAACCAATGCAGCTCGCGGAGCAAAGGTGTAACACGGGAGTATCGGGAGACCCCCGACACAACTCTCGCGGCTGCATTCTGTGCCAGCTGGAGCCTCCGAGTGGTCTTCAAGGGTAGCCCCATGTAGAGAGCGTTGCAGTAATCAAGACGAGAGGTCACGAGCGCATGAGTGACCGTGCGCAAGGCATCCCGGTCTAGATAGGGCCGCAACTGGCGCACCAGGCGAACCTGGGCGAACGCCCCCCTAGTTACAGCTACAATATGGTCTTCTAAAGAGAGCTGTGAATCTAGGAGGACTCCCAAGTTGCGAGCCCTATCTACAGGAGGTAATGACTCACCCCCCATAATGAGGGGTGGAATATCCTGAATATCCCGGGATGCCGGTACGCACAGCCACTCCGTCTTGTCGGGGTTGAGACGAAACCTGTTCCTCCCCATCCAGACCCGGACCGCCTCCAGGCACCGGGACATCACGTCGAGGGCATCACTGGGGTGGTTTGGGGTCGAAATGAAAAGTTGGGTATCATCAGCATACTGATGATACCCAACTCCAAAACCACGAATGATCTCACCCAGCGGCTTCATGTAGATGTTGAACAGAAGGGGCGAGAGGACCGACCCCTGAGGGACTCCACAAGCGAGAGGCCTTGCGGTCGACCTCTGCCCCCCCGTCAACACCGACTGCGAACGTCCCAGGAGATAGGAGGAGAACCACTGAAGAACCGTGCCTCCCACTCCCAATCCCCTGAGACGCCGCAGCAAGATACCATGGTCGATGGTATCGAAAGCCGCTGAGAGGTCTAATAGGACTAGAACAGAGGAGTATCCTCTGTCCCGAGCCCTCCAGAGATCATTCACCAGCGCGACCAATGCCGTCTCCGTGCTGTACCCAGGCCTGAAGCCCGATTGGTACGGGTCTAGATAATCCGCTTCATCCAGGACCAGAGGGAGCTGATGTGCCACCACACTCTCAACAACCTTCGCAAGAAAGTGAAGGTTGGAGACCGGACAAAAGTTATTCAAAACAGCCGGATCCAAGGTAGGCTTCTTGAGGAGAGGTCTCACCACCGCCTCCTTCAAGGCGGCGGGAAAACTGCCCTCACTCAAAGAAGCAGCTATAACCGCCTGGAACCAGCTTCGTGTCCCCTCCCGGGCTGCATAAACCAGCCAGGAAGGGCACGGGTCCAATAAACATGTGGTGGAGCTCAGCCTCCCCATGATCCTGTCCACTTCCTCCGGAGTCACAGGATCGAACTCCTCCCAGATGACATCGACAAGATCACTCGTGTCCTGATCATCCGATACTGCCCAGTTGGAGTCCAAACCGGTCCGAATCCGAGCGATTTTGTCCGACAGATGTTGACTAAATTCCTCGGCAAGCCCCTGCAAGGGATCCTCACTGACCTCCTGGTCTAACTACTTTGGCGCCCTTATCGCGTCCGCAGATAATCGCCCGGCCGCCCTGTTTAGGGTGACTCGCTCCCTCTTTAACCAGGAGGTGAGAGAGGATCCCTTGCAGGGACGAGCCGAGGAGTTTAGTCATCATCTGGTGGACAAAATCACTCGGATCCAGACCGGCTTGGACTCTGACTGGGCAGAGTCTGATGTGGAGGAACCAGGCGGTCTTGAGCACGTTATCTGGACTGAGTTCGATCCTGTTTCCCCTGATGATGTGGACAGGATCATGGGGAGACTGAGCACCACCACCTGTTTGTTGGATCCGTGCCCCTCCTGGCTTGCTTATGCAGCTCGGGAGGGAACACGAGGTTGGTTCCATGCAGTAATAACTGCTTCCTTGAAGGAGGGTGTCTTTCCTGCCGCCTTGAAGGAGGCGGTGGTGAGACCCCTTCTCAAGAAGCCTGCTTTGGACCCGGCTGTTTTAAACAACTATCGTCCAGTCTCCAACCTTCGCTTTCTGGCAAAGGTTGTTGAGAGTGTGGTGGCGCACCAGCTCCCTCTGTTCCTGGAGGAAACTGATTATCTGGACCCGTACCAATCGGGCTTCAGGCCCGGACACAGCACGGAGACGGCATTGGTCGCGCTGGTGAATGATCTCTGGAGGGCTAGGGACAGGGGTTGTTCCTCTGTCCTGGTCCTATTAGATCTCTCAGCGGCGTTTGATACCATCGACCATGGTATCCTGCTGCGGCGTCTCAGGGGGTTGGGAGTGGGAGGCACCGTTCTACGGTGGTTCTCCTCCTACCTCCGGGGCCGCTCGCAGTCGGTGTTGGCAGGAGGGCAGAGGTCCGCCCCGAGGTCTCTCATTTGTGGAGTTCCTCAGGGGTCGGTTCTCTCGCCCCTCCTGTTCAACATCTATATGAAGCCGCTGGGCGAGATCATTCGTGGTTTTGGGGTGGGGTATCACCAGTACGCTGATGATACCCAACTTTTTCTTTCCACCCCGAACCAACCCAGTGATGCCCTCTCCGTGATGTCCCGGTGCCTGGAGGCGGTTCAGGTCTGGATGGGGAGAAACAGGCTTCGTCTCAATCCTGCCAAGACTGAGTGGCTGTGCGTATCGGCGTCTCGGGTAAACCAAGTTATTCCATCCTTAATGATGGCGGGTGAGGTGTTACCCCCCGTTGATAGGGCTCGCAACCTGGGCGTCCTCCTGGATTCACGGATCAATTTTGAAGACCATATAGGAGCCGTGACCAGGGGGGCTTTTGCACAGGTTCGCCTGGTGCGCCAGTTGCGTCCCTATCTGGACCGAGACGCCCTACGCACAGTTACTCATGCGCTTGTGACCTCCCGTTTGGACTACTGTAACGCTCTCTACATGGGGCTGCCCTTGAAGACCACTCGGAGGCTTCAACTGGTGCAGAATGCGGCCGCGCGAGTTGTAATGGGGGTTTCCTGATACTCCCATGTAACACCTCTACTCCGCGAGCTGCATTGGCTACCAGTTGTCTTCCGGGTGAAATTCAAGGTGCTGGTTATCACCTATAAAGCCCTACATGGCCTGGGTCCGGGTTATTTGAGGGAACACCTGCTGCCGGCATCAAACGCCCTTCGCCCAGTGCGCTCCCACAGGGAGGGTCTGCTCAGGGTTCCGCCGGTGAGAGATTGCCGGTGGGTGACACCCAGGGATAGGGCCTTCTCAGTGGGAGCGCCTGCCCTCTGGAACCAGCTGCCGGTGGAGCTGAGAACTGCCCCCGACCTCCGATCATTCCGCCGGGGCCTGAAGACCTGGCTCTTTGAGCTCTCGGGCCCAGGCTGAGGAGAAATTTTAATTGGGGTTTTTAAGTCTACAGGGTCAATTTAATATTTTTTAATTCGGTTTTTAACTTTTGTATGTTGGATTTTTTAATTCCCTGTAAACCGCCCTGAGTCCTCAGGGAAAGGGCGGTATATAAATCTAACTAAATAAAATAAAATAAAATAAAATAAGTGATGTACCTGGTGCCCTCCAATGAACCACCACCACCCTGTCATGGGCACGGGCATTAAAACACGTACACTGCAGAAACAAGCTGGTGGTTTTGGCATCCATCTCTAGCCCAAGCATTCCTGAGACATTACGTGCTATTGTGCAAGTGGTGTTGAAGGGCACATATTCTGTTCAGGCCCTGATCTATAACTTGACTAGAGTCTAGTTGCCTGTGATACTACAGATGAGCTGGTTCTGAATCCTTCCAGTCAGGATTGTCAGCAGTGACTCAAGTAGTTGTTTTCCCCACAACCCTACTGCTTGAGATGCTTTCAGCTAGAGATGCCAGGGATTGAATCTGGGATCTTGTACACACTTCTAATGTGCTCAGCTAGGCAGCTGTGCATTTTCTCATTTCAGTTTATGCCGAGTCAGGTGAATGGTATATGATCATAAGTTAACTTCTGGCATGTCAATATAACTATTTTACATGTAAGCATATCCTGCTAGACTTACATCAGTCGCAGACTGCTTAAACAGAACCATTGTCATTGGCCCCAGAACTTGGAGTAGTGACTCCCCCTGTGTGTCCTTCAGAGTTGGAGGGAAAAGAGTAGAATTAAATAGGTCTGTTCCATCTGCAGGGTTTATGGTACATGACTGTGCTTTCATAGCAATTAAAGCCAGATCATTGGAACAAAATGCTCAACTACAAAATGAAGCAGAAATGTTAAAAAAAATACTTGGGTGAATGAGGGTGTGTGTTAAATTGTGGGTTTTTTATTCCTCTATGCTGCCCAGAGTCACTGTGGGTGAGTTGGGTGGCCATATAAATTTACTGATTTTTAAAAAAAAAAATCCTTACTTTTGACAGTCTGTAAATAATTGAGAAGTAGTTTTGTCAACAAACATAGACCATTTAGGGATTATGGCAGATATAAATACAGGGCGGTTTATGCTGTACCTTACACTAAACTGCTTATGTCAGTGATCATGTGTACCAAAGGTTTTACGTGTATCACAGACTGAAATTAAAGGCAGCCTGTTGCAGGGTGCCCCAAATTAGGGCACTGTGCTAAATTCAGACCAGCAAAAGTAAATAAACTGAAACAGAATAGGCTTATAGCATTCAGTTCTGCCTGTCTTAGTCTTGGTGATTTCACAAGTTTTTCTTGATGGAAAATAGATTCTGTCTACAGGGATTTGGCATAAAAAGCAGAGGCTTTCAAATTAAATTCTCCGGGGGAAAAAGCTGTCCGGGGAAAAGACGTAAACTGTACCACCATGTCACTTGGTAGGCTGAATATAAGATTCCTTTTGCTTTTCAGTCATTCAAAAGCTCTTGTGCTGAAATCTAATGAACCCCATCTAAAAGAATAATCTTCAAATGAGAAGATACTGTATGAGGAAGCTTTATTCAGCAGCAGCATGGAGACAAGTAAAAGGATGGGATATCACAATAACCCAGAAAAGGCTTACTTT